>NW_027492273.1:0-347940 GCF_021521415.1 Bidens hawaiensis | reverse complement strand
AGATCGACGCTGATGATTTGGAAGAAATGGATTTGCAGTGGCAGATGGCTATGATAGTGAGAAGGGTAAAGAGATTTATGAAGAAAACTGGTAGAAAGTTCGTTGGAGAAAGACCGGGGTTTGATAAGTCAAAAGTTCGGTGTTATAACTGTCAGCAAAATGGTTACTTCGCTAAAGAGTGTACAAATGAGAGGGTCGAACGAAGCCAAAACAGGACTACTCAACAGAATGGGGGTGGAACTGAAAATAAGGCTATGGTATCTCAACAGAACGGTGGATACAACTGGAACATACAAGTTGAGGAGGTGTTCGAACAGGCAAATCTGGTAAACATCGAAACTTGAGGAAGTGACAAAGAGATGGGGGAAATCAAGCTTACATGGCAGAAGTAAACGATCAACTCTCAGAGGTATGTTCTGAACTTCATTGTGAACAATTTGAAAACCTGTCTGATCAATTGAAAACATTAAATGATCAGTTTGTTAGTTTGGACACTAAATTTAAAAACTTAAAAGAAGAACATCACTATTCTAAAACTAAAGAAAACAGTTAGTCGGTAAAAATAAAAGCTAGTGAAAAGGATATCAGAAGTCTTAAAGCCACTCTAGCTGAAAAAATACAAGTAATTGATCTTAGTTATGAAGTGTTTAGAAAAGATAAACAGATAGCTGATTACCAGGTAAAAGTGGTGGAACTGAACAGAAAAATTGAACAATTTAGAAACTCTTCTGCAATGTTAGATCACATCATAAGTGTTCAACGTTCCCCGGTTAACAAAGGGGGAATTGGATTCTCTGAAGTTCCACCACCATACAACAACAACTATACTTATAATCCTAGTAATCAGCAATCTGCTAATGTCGAAATTAGTCAGACAGTTCCAATAAAAGTTTCTGCTAAAGAAACTGAAGTTAATGAGAGTGAAACAAGTAAGACAAGTTCTAATGTCACTAGTTCTGTCTCGTCAAATTCAGACAAGTCATCCGAATTGGATGAGATAGAAGAAAAGGTTGTGTTACTAAAACAAGGGGAGGACTATAAGCCTGATGAAAAGAAATCTTCCCTAAATCCGTTCGTCCCACCATATGTTAGACAAACGGATAGTAACGCAACCTCGACATCAACAACAACTTCTGAGACGAATGTTCAAAACAGCCAGACTAGTTCGAATAGAAGTTGTTTTAGATGCAACAGGATAGGACATCTTGTCGCTGACTGTCCTCTGAAACAGAGAAAATATAGAAATATGAGGCCTACCAAAACTGAAAATAAAACGAATACTAATTATGATGCTGGTAAGAATGTGAACACACCAACTTTCAATCATCGGACTAATCCAAGATTTCAAAGAAATCAGTCTCGTTTTTTCCAGTTAATTACCAAACCAACTTTTATAATTCAGTTAACTCAAGAAAGTTTGGATGGCGTCATAGCCAATCATCTAGAAGTTTCTCCTACATAACTAATAGAAACTTTCCTCAAACTGACTTTGGGCAACCAAGGTACTGGATGCCGGATAACAGATTTAATCGACCCAAGACCAGAAGGTCTTGGGTTCCCAGATTTTAATCTATTTCTTTATTTTTGCAGGAACAGTCAAACAGGACTGTAAACAATATGTGGGTTGTTGACAGTGGCTGTTCCTGGCACATGACTTGGTAACAAGAAATTGTTACGAGACTGGAAGTCTGTCCAAGGAGGAAGGGTTAGTTTCGCAGGAGAAAGTGGAGGAAGAATTAGTGGTATTGGGACTGTGACAAATGGAAGAATAAAGTTAGAAAAGGTGAATTTCGTGGAAGAATTGAAACACAACCTGTTGAGTGTCTCTCAAATTTGTGACAAAGAATACACCGTTCACTTTACTAAAGATGAGGCACTCGTACTTTATCCTGGTTTCAAGACACCAGAGACCTGGGTTGTGATGAGAGCTCCAAGAGAGAAGAACACGTGTGTAATGGATATGAGATCAACCGAGATGACAACTGAAGAGTCATGTCTTCTGTCAATAGAAACAGAGTCTGAGTCAGAACTGTGGCACTGAAGAATGGGTCATATTCATCTTCGCAAGATGAATTACATTGTAAAGAATGGGTTGGTACTAGGGGTTCCTTTGAAGAACTTCAATTTTGAAGACCAATGTGTATCATGCAAGAAAGGAAAACAGCACAAGAAGCCTCATCACTCCAAGAAAATTAACTCAACTGTCAGCACCTTGGACCTATTTCACATGGATCTCTTTGGTTCTGTGAATGTAAAGAGTCTAGGAGGAACTTCATATGTTTGGTGGTAACCGATGATTACTCTCGTTACTCTTGGGTATATTTTCTGAGGGCAAAAGATGAGACAGTTCAGTTGGTAATTAACTTGATTACCAAGGTGGAAAATATTGTTGGGAGAAAGGTGAAGTACATCAGGAGTGATAATGGTACAGAGTTCAAGAACTATCAGATGGAGATGTTTTGCTTACAGAAAGGGATCGAGCATCAGTACAGCGCCCCATATACTCCACAATAAAATGGAGTGGCTGAGAGGAAGAATAGAAGGCTAATCGAAGGCGCCAGGACCATGCTGGCGGATGCTAAACTTCCTGTGGTGTTCTGGGCTGAGGCTGTTGCTACAGCCTGTTATATCTTTAATTGTGTTTTAACTGTTAAAAGATTAAATAAAACCTGTTATGAACTTATGCATGGTAGAAAGCCAAACTTGAAGGGTCATGAACCTTTCGGGTCCCCATGTTCGATATTAAAGACTAACTCTAAATTTTGTGAGAAAGCTTACGAAGGTATCTTAGTTGGCTATGTAGTTGGGACACCCAACAGAAGAGTCTTTAATCTATCAAACAGCAAGGTTGAGGTGGTCTGTAACACGGACATTACGAGTTACAAATCACCAAGGCCTAGCATGGGACCGGCAGAGGCTTTCGACTATGATAAGCTATTCAAATCTTTTAATGTGCCGTACTTTGATTTTGCAGATATTAATGAGAAAATGGCCTCACAGCTGCTGTATGACGAAGAGGAGACCATCGTACAACGTCCGCAATGTAATGAAAATCAACCAACCTCGTCAAGTACGGTAGAAACTCCAGCTGTCTCGAATGAAGATGAATTCTGCAATCCATTTCACACTCAACCTCAGTCTCATTCTGATGAACTCTCTTCAAATCTTGAAAATGATCTGGAAGTCGGTCCGGTACAGTCCATCAAAATTCACAAGAATCATCCTTTGGAGAATGTGATCGGTAACCCTTCTGATGGTGTACGTAGTAGAAGAAGTTTGGATGAGCACACATGTCTGTATGCAAGCATTAAAGACACGGGTATAATAAATGAATGCTTGTACACCTGCTTCATCAGTCAGATTGAACCAAAGAATTATCAAATGGCATTGAAGGATAGCTCGTGGGTTGAAGCCATGCAGGAAGAACTGGCACAGTTTGAGAAGATGGAAGTTTGGAAATTAGTTGAAAAACCATAAGATGTTAATGCTATCGGTACAAAGTGGGTATTCAAGTGTAAAAGAGATGAAAAGGGGTAATCGCTCGTAACAAGGCAAGATTGGTAGTGAAAGGGTTTAATCAGCAAGAAGGAATCGATTACAATGAAGTGTTTGCTCCTGTGGCAAGACTGGAGACAATTCGATTGTTTCTGGCATTTGCTACACACAAGGAGATGAAAGTATTCCAGTTAGATGTGAAAAGTGTCTTTCTAAATGGTAAAGTCTATGAGGTGGTATATGTCGAACAACCTCCGGGTTTCCCTGACCCAGATTTTCTTGATCATATGTACAAACTGAGCAAAGCATTATATGGGTTACATCAGGCTCCTCGTGCCTGGTACGCAACTCTGTCAGATTACTTGCTAGAGAATGGGTTTGAGAAAGGGAAGATCGAAAGTACGTTGTTTGTCAAGAGGAAAGGGGGAGATTTTCTACTCGTTCAGGTTTATGTGGATGACATCATCTTTGCTACCTCAAGAGTTACTATGTATCAGGAATTTGAAGCAGTCATGAAGAAACGGTTTGAGATGAGCGCCATGGGCGAATTAACTTTCTTTTTGGGATTGCAGGTAGATCAGAAGAAAGATGGTATGTTTATTCATCAAACGAAGTATATCCATGATGTGCTCAAACGCTTCAAGATGGATGATAGTACCCCATTTGACACTCCAATCTGTGTCAACCACAAACTGGGTGCTGATTCCGACAGTGATGAAGATGTGGATCCCACTCAATATCGGGCAATCATAGGTTCTTTAATGTACCTAACTGCATCTAGACCTGACATTATGTTTGCAGTTTGTCTTTGTGCTCGTTTTCAGGCAAACCCGAAGGAATCACACATGAAGGTAGTGAAGAGAATCTTGCGGTATCTCAAAGGAAAGCCTAAGTTGGGACTATGGTACTCAAAAGGGGGAGAACTGGATTTGGTAGCTTACACCAATTCTGACTATGGAGGTTGCAATCAGAACCGGAAGTCAACCACCGATGGATGTCAGTTTCTCGGAGGAAGATTGGTGTCATGGCAGTGCAAGAAGCAGACCTCTATAGCCATTTCCACCTGTGAAGCAAAATACATGGCAGCATCGAACTGCTGCTCCCAGGTTTTATGGATACAACAACAAATGCGCGATTATGGTCTGAATTTCACTCAAACTCCTATTTGCATTGATAACACTGCTGCTATCTCAGTAACTAACAATCCCGTTAAACGCAGTAAAACTAAACATATTGACATTCGTCATCATTTATACCCGATTGTGCTGAGAAGAAATTAATTTTTCTTGAAAAGGTTGATTCACTGGATAATTTTGCCGATCTTTTTACTAAAGCATTTGACCGATCCGGTTTTCAAAATCTTGTTGAGCTTAATGGGATGATCAATCCCGAGTAACCTTGTTTTCTCTATTTTCGTAAAAAAACATCACTATCGCTTAAAATTATGTCGGTTGCTCATGTTTGAAGGACAATCCAAGGATATGTTTGGTCCATACTTCTACGTGTAGATTATAAGGATAGCCATTAACCAGATGACTGAAAGTGACCGGGGCGGTTTATGATGGGTTTTATTCTTTCGTTTAAAATTAGTCGTTCAAACTTCGTCAGAATGACACATACTCGTATGTGGTCGGTCCGGATGATCCATTGGATCTTCAGGATAGCCGTTTACCTAAATACTTTGACTTGATTGGGGCGCTAGAATTTAATTTTTTTCTTTTTTAGGGAGATGATATAATTTTTCAAGTCTATAACTTCGTAAGAAGTTTCAATACGGTGTTTAAAAGAAAATTGATCCAACCTTGGAAGTGATAGAAAAACTGATTTTGTGTGCTTAACTGGTGAAGTTATTAGGCCTAAAAGACTCTAGAATAATCATTGTATGTTATGGTAGCTTTCTATGGTGTGTAAAAGTAGAAGTGATACAAACTAAATCTTCTCGATTTAATGTGGAGAATCATTCTGAGTTGTGCATGTCTCCATATACATCTTTCCTAAAGATAGGCAGAAAAGTGATTACCCAGTCATACACGAGCCCGTGAGTGTTCTGATTCCCGCGAAGATAGTGTTAAGTATCTGTAGTGATCCAGATTCGGGACTTGCAGTTGTCTTCAATTTGAAGTTGTATTAATGTCTTTGATAAAAAAAACAAAAAAAAAAAAAAAACTCTAGTTACTATTGTTAAGCCTTCTGAAGCTTATTTTATTACAAATATCTTGAAAGAGGCAAGAAAGAATATTTCAAAGTATAAGAAAGAACGGGAAGAAGACTCCGAAGATCGACGTGTGCTCATTGATTAATCAGACACTACGGTCGAAGTCAACTCGGGGTGATTTGGGGAAAGCCAAATACGCTTTGAGAATAGATAGGAGGCATCACAATCTCTCATGTGATGTCCATCTAAATTTTGAGCTTAATTGAACCTAATCCGTATCACAGAAGCGATGAAAACCATACTAAGTTTTATACCTGCCTACAACCTGTTTCTTTATGTCATAATATCGTTGAACATAGATCTATGTGATAGCCACTTAATTAGTATGATTCCTGTTTGGATCTTTTCTAAAACATGCAGGTTCTCGTCAAGACTGAAATTTGATCCCGTTTATTCTATTATTCAATTAAGCGTTGGGTATTTGGTATTATGTTTAGACTTTTATTCTTTTGGTTACTTGGTTCTTTGATCGTTAAGTTTAAATCTTTTTCGGATAATTTTAAAGCAAATTTGACCTTTGGTCAACTTTATGTGTTTCTGTTTATAAGTTATAACGGGCGAACTTAACTTAACGGCGAAGTTAATTGGTGAGCGATGTTGCCTGTGGAGAAGTTATCAAAGTAGGGGAAGTTGACCTTGCGTTGACTGAGCGAAGTTGATTTTGGGCGAAGTTAAACCCAACTTCACCTCTGGGGTTTCTATAAACTATATAAAGTGAAGCGATGGTCAATTGGACAAATTATTTTCAAACTCAAACCCTTGGCGAACTTAATCCTCTTAATCAAAACTTGTTAAAACCTGTTTTCCGTCCGTGTTCTAGGTTTGTAAGATCCTCGTGACTCATAATTTGTTTTGGGTGTTGCTAATCTGTTTCTCAATGATCCGTTTTGTAATCACTTCGCAACAAACCCTTAGCCCACTTTTATCAATCCATTTTGAAACTGTTTTGGTGAAAATAAGTGTATCTGGATCTTAATCGGAACTATCTCATTCATGTTTTAACTCTTTGATCAGCCATTCCTAACCCTAACTGGGTGTGAAGTGTGCGCCGTTCAAATGGCGAAGTTAGGGTTTTGGCGAACTTAACAAGTTCGCCACTCCCTTAACTTCGCTAACGCTACAACTTCGTATGTTCCATGCAGGGCGAAGTTGTAACCTGCTATCATACTGAACTGATCTGGCTCGTTTGTTTTGCAGATATGGCTTCTGTGGCAGGTGCTGGTGGAGCTGGTGGTGATGAAGGGGGATATAAAAACAGACAGTTTTTTCCAGGACACAACATGTATATCACCTTGGACCCGGATGCTCGTGGAATAGACGACTATCATGGGATTATTTCGTTTCTCGTTCGCTCACGTATTTTTCATGCCATCACTACTACTCTTCCCATTTCACTACCAAATATTGAAGACTTTTGGAGAACCGTTGAATATGACTGTAGGGTTGATCCTCCGGTTATGCGTGCTACAGTTAACAACCAAGTGGTACAGTTCTCGGCCGATCAAATAAGGGTAGCTTTACAGTTTGGGGTTGAAACTATTGACGATCCTACTGAATTTTCGGCCAATTTCTGTAATGGTGCATTTGTTCGTATGGGGTATTCAGGACCTTTGGCGGACTCTCAGAGAAGGAAGGGGTTTTTGTTAGATCAGTAGAGGAATCTGATGCACGTGATGATAGTGTGCATGTCTGGTCGTAAAGCTGGTACAAATGGTATGGGTGCGACGATGCAATCGGCTATGACTGCTCTAACCTACAACAAGCCCTATAGTTTCAGCCAGATGATATTTTATGAGATTGATCGTCAGAGGCGTGCAATGGCTAGGGAAAGGTTTTTGATGTATCCGAGATTCTTACAGATGATACTCAATCATGTGGCTCCGAATCTGCCACAACGACGTCCCATTTCCTTTGTAGAAAGTGTTTCCAAGAGAATTTTTGCTCAATGTAAATCTTCGAGTGCACGTAGCAGGGAAGCATTACGCCCGAGGCACACGGCCTTTTTTGGTTACTTAGTGAATCCGGCTTATGTTGCTCCTCCAGGAGATGAATTTCTTGATCCGGCACCGCAACAGGCTGATATTCCTCAACCACCTCCTGTGGTTCAACCACCACCCGCGGTACAGCAAGCACAGCCTGCTGATCCTGTTGCAGCTCCAGAAGAACAGGTTGACCTTGAAGCTCCTTTGGAGGGCAAGGGTTCTTTGACATGGAACAGATTCATCCAGCTGCTGAAGTTCAAGTCTCAGTAGCTGAGACGTCTGGTGTTCATGTTTCCATGGTCGCTGCGTCTGTGGCGGACTCAGAGAGAACTGACTCTGATTCGTCCACTGACGATATAGTAGAAGCGCAGCAAATTCTTGCCAGACAATAAAGGATTGATGGCAAGCGAAAGAAAGATTCAGATGATAGTGAATCCGATTATGAGGAGGATTTATATCGGATGGTACGAAGATAAAAGAAGGCAAGGGTTGTTGAAAGTTCAAGAGTTGGTGAAAGTTCGAGAGTTGTTCGTTTTTCTCCACCATCCTTGTCCGGTATGACTATGTTACCTGTTACTTCAACTGTCACACTGCCGATATCCTCAAGTGTTCCTTTGGTGACCACGTCGTCATCTTTTGGTACTCCTCCAACCACGTTTCAGTTTACTGCTCCGGAGATAGTTTCCTTGCCACCTCCCTACTCTTACTCCATCGGAGGTTGTTGCTAGATTTGTTGACTCGGCGTTGGTTGCTACTGCGGGGTTACCTGTCTCAATACCACCCGTGGTTACTTTTCAGTCTACCTCTGATATTCCAGCTAGTTTGGGAATTCCACCGCCATATGCTCAAGATATTTCTCACATGCGTTTTGCCTTTGATTCTACTCTGTCTGACTCTGAGAGAATTGCGGATCTTGAATGGGTAGTTGCTGAGCAATCACGGATCAATCTTATTCAGACGCAAGCTATTCAGTGACTGGTGGCAGAAAATCAGCTGCAATCATCACTCATCGTTGAACACGGTAAACTCTTTGATGCTCTTAAACAGTTCTTAGCATCTCAGAGGGAGACAAGCTGCAAGGGTGATGAGTTGAGAACTAAGAAGAGGCAAGACAGAGACGATGATCCCAATGCATCGAAAGGTGCAGGTGGTGAGTTTCCACGAACTGAACAAACTCTTGGGACTTCCACATCTCAGGGGGAGTCTACTAGTACATCAGGTGGTACAGGTGGTGAGAATGTGGTGGTTGTAGATGATGAGGAAGTGTTGGGAAATGATGATAATGAGCCAGTTATTGATGTATTAACAGTGGAAGAGATTTAAAAGATTGGGGAACAGATAGAGATTGATAGTGAGTTAGAATAAGGGGAGATTGTTGATGATGGTGTAGAACATGATATTCCAAATGTTGATAAGGTGAACTTGAGTCAAGATGCAAATGTGTCAGATGAGTCTGAGTGGGAAGAACAGCCAAGATGGAAAGAAGGCTGTGCTCAGTGGTTCTTCAAGACAAAGAAGCCTGCGGTACCAACAATGTTTAAGAAGAGTTACAACATCAAGGGCTACGCTGAGTCAAAGAAAGATATCATTTGCTGGTTGTATGATGAAGAGCTAAAGTTGTTTGTGATAAAGCGATATGATGGGGTTCAGTACTTTAAGAAGGCATTGAGATCGCTTAACACTCTGCCTAAGTGTGAGGTGAAAGATTTGGCTCGCTTGAGATTGATTAATATGAGTGATGACAATATGGCTAGAATAATTGGAAAGATAGTATGGAAGGAAGCTATTAAGGAGAAAAGGTTTGAACTTCAAAAGCCTCAGAAAGGAAAGTTGGTTGAAGATATGGAATAGGGAATGCGGGCTGACGGCAAGCCCTCGATGGTGATGAAGTATAAGCCGATTCGTTGATTGAAAGAGGTGTCGATGAAGATGATGCCCAAGGATAAAGAATCTCAAGTGGTGGTACGTTGACTGCCAGACTGCTGAGGCTGTTATGGAAGATGAGGATGAACAGGAGATCCTGAGAGTGTATGATCCCATGCACGTGGTTAATTTGTCTCAAGCTGATTTGCAGGTACTCAATGATAAGAAGATATTCTACATTCCTGCGTGGAAGGATGAAGCTAATAAGTACCAGAGGGTGGTCTCTGTCTGTGTAAGACAGGGCGTTCATGCTTGAAGACGAGTGGTACGAGATTTTTGGATTACCAGACACGAGAAAGAAGATAGAGATATGAAGCTACTGCCAAGGGGGAGTCTATTGGTGCATGATGCTAGTAGTTCAGTATCTCGTATTTAGATGTGTCTGTAATCGTTTATATTGTTAGTTTATATTGAATGTGTTAATGTATGTTCGCCTGTATGTTAAGCGAACTTGATGGATTAGCGAAGTTATGACAACTTCTCCTAGTATGTTAGGCGAAGTTGTCGAGTTATATAAACTCATAACTTCGGTGTGTTTTAAAAGGTTTTTTTGGACGATTGGTTTTAGTGATTCTCTGAATCACGTGTTATCAATATATCAAATATTGTCTTATATTCTTGCCTCGAGTATTATTAGGGCTCAGTTCTCTCTTGCCTCGAGTATTATTAGAGCCCGGTTCCCTCTTGCCTCGAGTATTAATAGGGCCCGGTTGACTCTTTCCTCAAATATTATTAGGGTTCGGTTCCCTCTTTCCTCGAATATTATTAGGGTTCGGTTCCTCTCGCCTCGAATATTATTAGGGTCCGGTTCCCTTTTCTTCTATACACCTTACCTTACCTTTCTTGTGTAACATCCCGTTTCAGTTTCCCGTTTTAGTTTCAATTAATAAAATAATGAGAGTTATAATGAGTTGGGCTAGTGTTGAGTTAAGTAAATGGGTAATGGACTTGGATTAACAAGGAAGAGATACCATGGGCTTAAGCCCTTGACCCATAGTATATAAACCATAATTATCCATTAATCCATCCATTCTTCACTCATTCCTTACACCACCCAAAACACACACTTAAGCTCTATCTTTCTTTTTCCCTCTTTCTCTAACCGAAACCGAGAAGAAGAACCGATCCCGACCTGAGGTAATGATAGTATGATATTGTACGCAACCAAACCCACTAGATCTAGTCGCGAAATGACGAGCTGACACCCTCAACCGTTAAAGTCACGAGATTCGGATGGAATTGGGTATAAACCGGTAAAAAGATGAGCTTATGGGTCACCCTAGCTCAGATCTGGATCGAACGGGACGAAAAACGGTGAAAACGGTGAGAAAATACGTTTTTCCGGCCACCGCCCGTTTTTCCAGCGATGACTACTGCCGGAAAGGCGGCGCCGTAAAAGGTGTACAAGGTAAGGAATGTCAGAGAATGTTTTCGACCTTCTCTGACCAAACCCTAATTCGTTAACGGGAGAATAATGAAGTAACAAGCAATTCGTTATGCCCACTCGCTTAGAAGAGATAACGAACTAGAAGCAGTTCGCTAAACAATTCGTTAAGTAATTCGTTAACGGAGAACTGATGAACCCCATGTCGTTATATAAAGTCAGTTCGTTATAGAAAGCTAGTTTAGAAAGTCAGTTCATATAAAGACCCATGCGTTAAGAAATAACGAAGGAACTAATTCGTTAAAGAACTGGATGATGAACTGGATAAAGAACTAAAGTTTTAAAGAATGAAAAAATAGGTACCTGGACTTAATATTAAACGGATTAATTGCAAATAAACCCTCGAACTTTATGAGTTAGCAAATAAAATAATAATTAAGAATTCTAATGAAAAATGTGTTAAGACAGCTCGACCCCAGCCAGGGGCTCTGCCCCTTGGACCCTGCTAGGGGCTGCCGCCCCTAGAACCCCGTTGCCCCCGGACCCCCATTCGTTGAGGGTTATAATTAAACTAGAAACGCCATATCGGTAGTGATAGTTAAATGATACGTGTAATTGTTATGCAGTTAGTCTCGCACATCTAAAGAAAGGGATAATCATTAACGGGTAACGTAACAGGACTCATGTGAGTTTCTAGCCCCATTTCCTTTTTATGTTTTCGGGGCTATGTGCATACTCAATGTGAATGTTAATACACTTAACTTAAGTGGTAAGCGTATGCTATATACGATATATGTGATAGAATGTATGAGTGTGATAAATGAATGCTTTTCGGTACGTGAACGATCTTCGGAATGTATGAGTGTGATAAATGAATGTAGGAGTGTGGTTTTTAGATGAATGAGGTGAAGAACGCCTAGTGTGTCCGTGTGATACGATGTAAATTTCTTGGTATGTTATATATGATTGTTGTACAGATGGTACGTGTAAGCAAGGGTATGTGCGGTATGCAAACTCTACGTCTGACATAGTAAGTTAGGATGGCAAATCCCTCTAACTTCTGTTGGACATAGACGTGGCATGTGATGGCGTAATTAAGGACTGTGGGCCTTATACGTGTTATAGATGATATATGAGAACGTAGTTAAGGACTGTGGGCCTTATACGTACTTCAGATAGGAGCCAGCATAGGAAAGGACTGCGGACCATATACGTGCTGTAAATGTGTTGTGGTAGCATAGGGGAGAACCGCAAACCTCGTACGTGCTACGAAATAGGTGGCAACATAGGGAAGGACTGTGGACCTTGTGCGTGTTGTTTATGTAGGATGGTATAGGGAAGGACTGCGGACATTGTATGTATCATGAATGGTGAACATAGGTAAGGACTGCGGTCCTTTTACGTGTTCATGACCTGGAGTACAGGTATAGACGGCGGACTATGAACGTACTCTTGGTTGGTTAAGGAAAGTGAACGTATTTATGTATGTATGTATGTATGAAAGAAAGATAACTGGTTAAGTATGGATACGCATCTTCGGATACGTATGTATGTATGATATATGAATGTATTGTATGTTGCCTGATTAACTAGACTTCATTTGGCATAGCTGACTTTTAGTATGCACGCAGGTTAATCGACTGAGATATATGGCTTGAGGGAGACACATAGCAGGATTTGAAGAGGCTGGCATCTGAAGATTTGTCATGATGTTTTGATATTATGTTTGATGTTATGATTTAAAAGACAAGTTATGAATATTTGTAATGAATGGTTGACTTTTATTATTATTCCGCGAAAGTTTTAATGAACTCTTATATTTAGAACTGTGTTTATGAGTAAATCCAAAACCAAAGTAGGGCACCGGGATCGGGGCCTTACAAGCTGATATTAGAGCAAAGTTCAAGAGATTTAAGCTTCCTACATGCTTAGACTCGAATAGAGAATAGGACTTAAGAAAAGAAAGAAGATGCCAGTTCAAGAAAGCCATGTGTCACTCAAGCAAACTAAGTAAAGGTAAAGTATGTGATTAATTTCACATGTAATGTAAGGATTTGTAAGGAAGTTAGCTTAATTGCTAGAGATAGGAGTATATGATAATATAAACTGTTTGATTGTCTAACTGTAAAGTGTAGAACTAGCACAAGTGGACTCACAAAGGGAAGTGTATAGGACACGGAGAGTAACGTGATCAGCTAATCATAGCTTTCCACTGTTATTACGTGTTAGCCTTACTATCCTTGTACTAAATAGTTCCTTAAGTGATGACGTTTGTGTTTCCTTTTAGAATACGAATGGCTGGAGGAAGGAAAGTTGTTGGTCAGGGAGGCCGTACTCGACGTCGTGGTAGGCCACGTATTGTCCGAGAACCTTCTGTAGAAAAACAGCTGCTAACTCAAGGGAAGAAGGAAGTGCAGCTGGACGAAATCCGAGTAACAATGAAGGGTATCAACTGGATCATGTTTTTCAAGCAGCCATTGCTCAAGCAATAGCTGCTGCAGTGAAGAACCTGGAACCTGAAAATTCTGCCGAAAGCCATGCAAGGACTACTGTGAGGGTAGGGTATGACGGTAAGAAAGCTGATGATGTGGAAGGTGATTCGAGTGAAGTTCGATCTGTGAAGGTTGATGAGAGAAAGAGAGGCTGAGGCGGGTGTAACTATAAGTTGTTGAAAGGTTGCGACCCGCCGAAGCTGACTGGTCGTGTCCATTATGGTCCTAGAAGACTAGCCTGGTTCTCGGAAAGCTCTAGGAATTGTGCACCCCACAATTTCATTCGAAGCGACCACACTTCTCTTTCACATAGGTGATTATCCATAAATCATTAAAAGAATTAAGGTTATAAATCAATAACTATACATGATGCTTAGCCTCACAACATGTCACTTGTTGTTATAGGAATGGACTAGAAAGTAGTCAGACACCCTTTTTTAATTTTGGAAGATATAGATATTAGCTTATGTGTCAGATTATACATAAGTTATGCCCCCCAGAGTGACCATCCTTAGATATATAATTAGGTTGTTCTATTGAACTTAGATATTGGGATCTCCAGTCAACTAAGTTAGGTTTTCCTTTATATACCCTTTTTAATTGCTTTAGTCTCATTCCACAACTTGATCTCTACTAAACCCTCTGGTTGTTGGATCCATAACATTATCTTTGACTCTGTATAGTCACTAAAGATAACGTGTGTGGTTGAGATTAGTTGTCGTGATGTGTTCTTAACTTATAAGTTAATTTTTCCTATTGTCAACTTTCTAAGACTATAACTTTAGTGGCCACCTAAATCTGGTTATAATATTTGTCTTGTAAGATACACTTATCATTAAGGCAAACACATCTCCATTATGCACTACGACCTTTTTGTCCTCCACTAAGTGTGTGTTTGCAATGTTAGATTGGATTACAATAATCCTCATTGCTAAACCTTTCAAGTTCAAATGCTAGACACCTCCACATTTAAGTGTTATTGGATAACATAATGGGGTAAAGAAAGGTTTTTCCTTTGTACACAAGTTTAATAAATCATATCAATTACCATTTCTACACACTTTTAAATAGTAATTTCTTAAATGGATCCCCCCCTCCCCCCCACATTTCTTGCATTTTGATATAGTTTGTTTAACTTTACTTATGAAGACAACTTGACCCTCATGATTTGAACAAGACCATGTCTTTGTATCAATGAGTTCATCATTGCTTAGTAATAAAGTAACACTTTTCAAAAGTTTGTTATCAAACATCACCAACTTAGAAGGATTCTAAATCACTCTCTAAGGCAACCCTAGAAAGTTGAGGTATTCTCATGATCCTCATAAGTTATATTATTACCTTATATTGAATGAAATTTTCTTTAAATTTGTCTATACACAATTCTTTTGTTGTTGATGCTTCAAATTTTTGCGTTAATTAGTCTTCATAAAGCACCGTAATTAACAAGTATTAGTCTAGCATGCTTTAGACTACAATACTTTAGCATGTGAACCGAAGATGCATTATTCTGATCCTTCACAGCCATTACAATATCATTTTGAAACACTCAACCCTTTGTTTAGACAAAATTATTAGACTTATTCACAATCCCCAAACCTTAATATTCGGGAAAGTCTCACAAGTTATTGTATATAGAATATACATAACTTTTTCATTCATTTAAGGAACATAACTCTTTTGCCTTTGATCTTCAAGGCTTCACCATTGACTTATATGGACTTTGAACATAAGTCTTAATCCGAATCATTTTGATGAATATATCTATTACCAACAAGATGAACGCTACTCGTCTACAATCACTATTATTTTGGAATAAAGTCAGCTAGACTGATACTCAAACTCTTGGAATTCACACTAGCATAAAGTGATTTATACATTTCATTGTTGTCACCCTCAAAATGAAAGACAAACTGTAACGATTCCGGCAAATTCAGGTATACCCTAGCCGGTATATACTATTTATGTGTTATTTAATAATGAATATATGAATTATAATGCGTTTATACGAGTATGTATGATTCACATTACGGATTATACTCGATTATACAGTTAATCGTATTGGAAATACGATTAACCGATTAACGGTTATTGAAGCCCGGACGAATCGAGGATTACATTATAAACGAGATATATAATATTTAGTGATGTTTACGAAGTATTAAAGCTTCGGGATAAGTGAATTAAAGCACAGAAAAAGAATTTTCGATTTAATGGTACGTCGGTACGTGAAACGAAACCTTTAATACCAAACCAAGCAAGAGACGATCGATCAAGCCGAAAAAGATGCGCAATTATTAATAACATGATGTTTTAAGTTAATAAATGTCATGGTTTAAGTTTTTAAAGTTTTTAAATCGGTTTTATATAAATTTCTTTTTTAAGCCGAAAACGACCATTTTAGCCTCGTTTTAAGCAGAATTAAACATTTAACCGAAAAACGAACTGAACCAGATTATCCAAAACATTATCCAGATTTCAGAAATCCAAATGAGTGGCTAAGAATGGAGAGGTGGGTCCCACCCCACCACCCCATGAGTTCCGATCGGCATAGGGGGGGTATAACCCCTTGCCTTATGTTTTTTTTATCAAACATTCAACAATCTTCACTTTCTCTCAACTTCATGACCTAAAAACCGAGAGTTTTAGCAAGAAAACCGAGGTAAAAATCGAGTTATGTACGTGTTCATCTTCTTTTCTTGAGTTTATTTGCAAGAAAATGAGGTTTCAAGTGAAAAAGGGTGAAAACCCGAGATGAAAACGATTCTTGCATGATTAAGTGATGTATACGGGTTATACAAGGGATCTTGGTCCAAGAAAGGAGTTAAACGAACCAAAAACGAATTTTTACGGTTTAAACTTTAGTTTTGAAACAATAACCGAAACTAAAGTGTAAGAGGCTTGATGGTGAGTGTAACTTGCCTGGTATTGTGGTATGTTGGTTGTAGGTACTGTATTTAGTGGTAGATAAGGCGGAAAGATGAGTTTGTAGCTTGTAGTGGCGGAAAACAAAATGTATATTCGGTTTATGTTCGGTTATGAGTGTTTTGGACAGATTGTGGTACCTTTAGAGTTAGACTACGAAATTTCACAGAGATTATCTACACATGAAAATATGAGATCTGTGAAACTTTGGTAATTTTTGGACAAAGGATGAATATTTGGTGAATTTAATGCTCGATTTTGGCTAAAAATGGTGAAAAATAGTTAAATATCATGACAAATTCTGGAAAATTCCAGATAAGCTTTTTATAACATGTAAAAGTCACACACAAAATTTTAGATCCGTTGGAGAAGTCTAAGTAGGCTTTTCGGTTAAACGAGTTCTAGGGTTTTCTAGCTCGGTTATAGTGAAAATGGCATGTAAAAAGAGATTTTGGTTCTGGAAAAATTACAGGGGACTATGTGGATGGCAGGGGTCATCCAGGAAAAATTTGGGATTTTTCTAAGGTCGTTTGGTATTTACGACATATTTAGTGTTTAAATGGTGTTTAAAAATAGATAAATAAATTTTAAATATAAAAATTAATTCTGGAAATATTTTTATAAAATTCCCCACTGTCAAAAAGTGATTTGTGCAAAATTTCAAGATCCGAGATTAAATGGATAATTATTTGTGTAGAAACAAACTTTTAAAGTTTAAAAAGCGTAAACCGGTAAAGTTCGCCTAAACGAGCTGACTGGTGTATAAAAACCCTAAAAATGGACTATTTTCGTATAACTAAGTTAAGCAAGTAAAAATAAATCATCCGAAAATAATTCGGATGATTTGGGTAATTTTATCCGATTTAACAGTTTCCGGTACACCAAAGACGGAAACGGGTTCCGCGGCCAATCGGAGCGTCTAAACCGAGCTCTAATTTCACGACTTTAATTAAATTATCAGTCAACAACTATTTCGGGTCGTGTGTGACCAAACTCATTTTTGAAACGTAAAAACGGATAACCGTGCTAGGCACGCAAAACGGGGAAAACAAACTAATAGTAATTTTGACTACTGAACTCTAAACGATATCACAATCTGAGTCCGGAGAAGTGTTTCTGGGTTAACATTGCCCCCGGAATGGGTACAGTACTGGGTTAACAGTGTCCCCAGATGTCCCTAGAAGTGTTTCTGGGTTAACATTGCCCCCGGAACGGGTACAGTACTGGGTTAACAGTGTCCCCAGATGTACCGGTTAACACGGTTAAAGTTATATTAATAGTGATTGTATGGTAACGATCGTAGGGATCGTATTACAGATTGGACGTGTTAACTGATAATGACTGTTGTTACCTGCTTGCATGTGCTAAGGTGAGTTTCACGAGCCCCTGTTTCTGAATTGTTTTTAAATATTTTCTCGGGGCGGAAGCATGTTACTACTGAAATGTTTAAGTACATACCGAACGCATGGATTTGCGTGTATTTATATATATTTTATTGTACGGGAATCGTACGGAAATGTACTAAGATGGTAATTGTCTGAGTTGCTAACATTGTAAGGCCCCGCAACACGAGTGATTAACTGAAAGCCGGTAGAGTGTGAATAGTACTATTGGTCTGACAAACCCAACTGGTCTGGCATGGATTTGCTGATGTTTCCCAGCCAGTTGCACATGTCTATTTTGTTGTTATATATTTTTGCTATGTAATGTTAGGCATAGCGGTTTGAGGCAGGTCCGTGGGCGGAGTATGCCACGGGGTTGTGTGTGGATAGTCAGAGGTTTCACTTGTGGGCTCAGCATAATTACATGGATAATATTATATTTTGATATTGATTTATCATGGTTTACTCGAATTGTGAAACTCACCAACTATTCGTAGTTGACCCGTTTTCTCACATGCTTTTCAGGTACGATTAAGATGAAGTGATTGCTTACGTGCTAAGTGCTAGATATGTGTAAGATTTGCGTGCGGGATGTTATGATACATTATATTAAATAGAATTATGTATCGTATTGTATGATGTGTGTATCACCTAGACGGTAATGAAATATGAGATAATGTAATTTGAAGTATATTAATGTATTCAGTTTTCTTTATAAACAATGTGGTTGATATTAGAGGTGTCTGTTGCATCCCGTTTGCGTTTCCGCTGCGGTTACGGGGTGTTACAGAACTTGGTATCAGAGCCATTGGTTATAAAGAATTAGGATGTCTTTAAAAGATACCTAAATATTAACAAGTAGCTCAAGTATTATAGGATCTGAATATCAACTAATAATTTATAGTGACAAGATCTGGATGAACTTGGATGGACAAGTGAGTTATTATGGTCCGGAACATAATAACAGACTTGTCCACACGAGGGAATTCAGGGGAAGTCACGGGGAACATTAATAGGTAAAATTGGCAACATATGTGTAAAGTATATAATATTACTTATACGTGCTAATGTGTATATATATATATGTACATATCTTGTGGGTACATGTATTGAGAAATAGGACCCGGATAAGGAACCGGGGGATGAAATAATAAAAGTACCGAGGATGCTGAAATTTCTAGAGCATCGGTTGATAATAAGTCTGACTTATCGGGCCATAGTTATGATAGTACCAAGTTAGATCTCCCGTTTGACATTCACCAGAAATATCTAGTAACCGTCACTCCCAACCAAAATTAATAAATCCCTTACCCTACCAACACCGGTACCGTATATCCTAATAACCTCCTATGTTCACCCGAACCGCCGACCCTCACGTACGGACGGACCGGTACTTGAACCCATTCTTATTCCATTAAGGTAAAAAAAAAATAAATAATAATAATAATAATAATAATAATAATAATAAATTTGATAATAAATGAGCAGATAAAAATAATATATAGAAATATATATGTGTAATTCTCACTCTCGAACATATGAGACATACCACCTCCAGATCGAGAATTACCGATTTTAGCGAACCTAGAACGCCTGAGGACATTGACTGAGCAAGTGATAGAGTTTCCCATAATAGTAATTGATAATATTTGAAGGCAACATGGGTTGCGCGATTACCTTGAACCTTGCAACTCCCTATGTTATCCTTACATCCGCTAGATGCCTATACCCATGTATACTCGAATAGAATGATTACCCATACACAAAGAGGTGTTGGAATCATTATAGCATAGTTGGTTGTTCGTTCGTAGGTGGTATACCGTGTATGCCGGATATACAAATAGACACGGATATTATAACTCCGTGGTACGTAATCGTTTGGTGCTCACGGTGAGCATGTATCGGTTATGCTGACATGCAGAAGGATATTGAAATCAAGCATATTAAACATTAATCTTTGTTGAGAAAGATCTATATGTCAGTTGGTGACAAGGGTTATGGAACATATTTAAACGTTAACCGACGTTAGGTTAAGTCCATATGTTATTATATTTGTGGGACATATATACTAGATACTGGTATGTGTAATATGTATGATAATATTTGGTGTGTATGTGTACCTGCTGTTATGATTGAGCTGATAACGAGTTATACGGTGAGATTAGTATTGATTACTGCGTACGGGATGGGTACGGCAGAATGACATAAAAAGAGTAACTCCAATGATGGAGATTGATATGATTCAGTTGATTGCTCAAAGATAGCAGATGATGATACCGAACGTCGTATCACAGATCACTGCTAGTGTTGATGCAAATGTGAGCGCAAAATTATAGATCGAGCAATCACATGAATATGAATATTTCAATTCTTAGAGTTATTACTAAGAGTGATAATGTCCCACCGAATACTATTATGACTACAAGTATTAGTTATAAACTAAACATGAATAGTAGTCGTAATGAATTAGATCCGGTATAAGGATATGTTTGTTGGTTGTGTTAAGGAAATTATTAATAGTTTACTGATGGTAAAGGGAGGAATAGATTAGCGGGTGGATAGAAAAGATCGAAATGGTTAAGGATATTGGTAAGAGTCTAGAACATTGTGTAGTGAAATATGCTACAGATATGTTGGTAGATTATGTTGTATCGTGATGGAACACGATGATACAAAATTATAGTTAGAAAATTATTACTCAGATGATATGGTCAGAATTTAAAATTCTTGTGCTAGAGCACTTTTATTCGAGTAATTAAGTTCAGAGATTGGAAACTGAGCTATGGAAGATAGAAATGTTGTGTGCTGATCACTTAGAACACGCTAATTGTTTGAAGGAATTGTCATGTCTGGTAACATGGCTAATTACTCCTAAAACTAAGCGAAGTGAGCGCTATATTGGGGACTAACTCCATCGATAAGGAGTATAGTCAATCCTGTAAAATATACAACCTTTGGAAGGGTTGTGTCACAAGCCAGCATTGATATATTTGACTCTATGGGAAGCGGACTGGAAGGACGTTAGGTGAGACGTCGAGTGTTAAAGAAGAGAAATGATAATGGTATAGTGCAAGATAGGCTTTTGAATAAGTAGGTATGTCCTACAACCAAGAATTATACTAAGACTAGTTCTGGTGTGAAAACATGAACCGCATGAAGGGTCCTTCCCTAAATGTGGAAAATATGGTATCGGCAGGAAGAAGAATGTCGAGTGATAGTAGGCCACAGGTGTGGTAATGATGGACGTAATGCCCCAATTGTAGAACCAATTGAAGCCATGTGAACCGGCGACCCCAACCCATTCGTGTACAACCACTCCGAACCCAACAACTTCAATAACAATCCATCCAAAGAAATCAAATTATACCAAACAGTTGTACTTGCTATGAATGTGGCAGTACAGAACGTTTCAAGAGAAAAGTGTACGGTATTATGTTACCACTCTAATCTCATCTTGAGATGTTATAATATTTACGTCAAGAAGACGTGGTGTATTTAACAAACGTGATTGCCACAAATTTAAAAGAAAACATATAGAAGATATCCCGGTGGTACGCGAATTTCCCAAGTTTTCCCAGAAGAACTTCCTGGATTACCGCCAACCCGACAGGTCGAATTCAGAATCGATTTAATGCCTCAAGCTGGCCCTGTTGCTAAAGCACCCTACCGACTTGCACCGTCCGAGATCCAAGAATTATCCAATCAGTTGCAAGAATTGTTGGATAAAGGATTTATACGTCCTAGTCATTCCCCGTGGGGTGCACCTGTATTATTCGTGAAAAAGAAGGACGGGAGCCTTAGAATGTGCATTGATTACAGAGAGTTGAACAAGTTAACAATCAAAAATAGGTACCCTCTTCCCCGAATTGATGATCTGTTTGACCAGCTGCAAGGTGCGAGCTATTTCTCAAAAATCGATCTTAGATCGGGATACCATCAGGTTAGAATTCAGGAAGAAGATATCCCAAAAACCGCATTCCGGACTCGCTACGGCCATTACGAGTTCTTAGTTATGCCTTTCGGGCTAACAAATGCGCCGGCAGTGTTCATGGACCTCATGAATCGAGTCTGTAAACCCTACCTCGATAAATTCGTCATCGTGTTTATTGACGATATTTTGATTTACTCGAAAAGTAAAGAAGAGCACGAGCAACACTTAAGAATAATTTTAGAACTTCTGAATCAGGAGAAGTTGTATGCAAAATTCTCCAAGTGTAATTTCTGGTTACAAGAAGTGCAATTCCTCGGTCACGTCGTAAACCATCAAGGAATACACGTTGATCCGAGTAAGGTTGAAGCAATTAAGAATTGGCAAGCGCCTAAATCGCCAAAGGAAATCCGCCAATTCTTAGGCTTAGCTGGATATTATCGTCGATTTATAGAGAACTTTTCCAGCATCGCTCAACCTTTAACTCTCCTGACTCAAAAAGATCGAAAGTATGAATGGGGAGAAGAGCAGGAAACAGCGTTTCAAACGTTAAAGCAAAAATTGTGTCATGCGCCTATTTTAAGTCTTCCCGATGGAGACGATGGTTTTGTCGCGTATTGTGACGCATCGCGTAGAGGGTTAGAATGCGTGTTGATGCAGAATAATAAGGTTATAGCCTATGCTTCCCGACAGTTAAAAGTACACGAGAAAAATTACACTACTCATGATTTAGAACTGGGAGCGGTTATCTTCGCACTTAAAATCTGGAGACATTATCTCTACGGTACGAAGTGCACCATCTTCACCGATCATAAAAGTTTGCAGCACATATTCGATCAGAAAGAACTGAATATGGGGCAACGAAGATGGGTCGAGTTGTTAAGCGATTAAGACTGTGACATTCGTTATCACCCCGGCAAGGCTAACGTCGTAGCCGATGCCTTGAGTAGGAAAGATCGGGTTAAGCCATTGCGAGTGCGAGCACTGGGAATGATAGTCCGGTCGAACCTTTCGGACCTGATTCGAGTCGCTCAACGTGAGGCGTTGAAAGAGGAACAATTGGAGAAGGAGGGACTGTACGGCAATGAGAAGAATTTCGAACAGCGCGTGGACGAAATTCTCTATTTCAAAAATCGGGTTTGGATCCCGACCCTCCATGACCTTCGTGAATTAATCATGGACGAAGCGCATAGATCGAAATATTCCATACATCCGGGATCGGATAAGATGTACAAGGATGTGAAAGAGTTCTACTGGTGGCCGGGTATGAAAAAGGATATAGCAACGTATGTCGGTAAGTGTACGACTTGTGCGAGAGTTAAGGCGGAACACCAGAAACCCTCGGGGATGTTACAACAACTGGAAATTCCCGAATGGAAGTGGGAGCAAATTACGATGGATTTTGTGACACATCTCCCAAAGACATCCCGAGGACATGATGCAATTTGGGTAATCGTGGATCGATTAACCAAATCGGCACATTTTATCCCGATTAGGAATAATTATAACACTGAGAGACTTGCGTAGATTTATATAAATGAAATTGTGTCTCGTCATGGGATACCCATCTCAATCATCTTCGATCGGGATAGCCATTTCACCTCCAATCTTTGGCAAGCGGTGCAGGAAGCGCTGCGAACGCGCATTGATCTAAGCACAGCTTACCACCCTCAGACCGATGGTCAGTCTGAGAGGACCATCCAAACCCTGGAGGATTTGCTTCGTGCATGTGTACTGGATTTTAAGAGAAATTGGGATCAACATCTCCCACTCGTTGAATTTTCCTATAATAACAGTTACCATAGCAGTATAAAGGCAGCGCCTTACGAAGCGTTGTATGGTCGGAAGTGCCGATCACCACTCTGCTGGACTGAAGTGGGCGACACCCAAGTTATTAGATCAGACCTGGTCCAAGAAACGACCAGCAAATCCTTGAAATTAGGAACAATCTAAAGGCCGTGCGGGATCAGCAGAAGAATTATGCCGATACCCGTAGAAAACCGTTGTCTTTTGAGAAAGGTGATAAAGTGTATTTGAAGGTATCACCTTGGAAGGGTGTAGTCAGATTTGGAAAGTCGGGGAAGTTAGCCCCGAGATATATTGGACCATTTAATATTACTGCAAAAATCGGTCCCGTAGCATACCGATTAGAACTACCTGATGAACTGAGTGCAGTTCACAACGTGTTTCACGTATCGAACTTGAAAAGATGTCTGACAGATGAGACGTCGGTGTTACCTTTAGATGGTGTCCAAGTAAGTGATAAGCTCAATTTCGTAGAGGAACCCATAGAAATAGTAGACGGGAAAATCAAGCAACTTAGACACAATAAGATTTCGTTGGTCAAAGTTAAATGGAATTCGCAACGAGGCCCAGAATATACATGGGAACGAAAGGACGAATTTCGGAAGAAATACCCCTACCTATTTCCTCAAAAGTAAGTAGTCGACGCGTAAAATTTCGAGGACGAAATTTTGTTACGGTGGGAGAATGTAACGATTCCGGCAAATTCAGGTATACCCTAGCCGGTATATACTATTTATGTGTTATTTAATAATGAATATATGAATTATAATGCGTTTATACGAGTATGTATGATTCACATTACGGATTATACTCGATTATACGGTTAATCGTATTGGAAATACGATTAACCGATTAACGGTTATTGAAGCCCGGACGAATCGAGGATTACATTATAGACGAGATATATAATATTTAGTGATGTTTACGAAGTATTAAAGCTTCGGGATAAGTGAATTAAAGCACAGAAAAAGAATTTTTGATTTAATGGTACGTCGGTACGTGAAACGAAACCTTTAATACCAAACCAAGCAAGAAACGATCGATCAAGCCGAAAAAGATGCGCAATTATTAATAATATGATGTTTTAAGTTAATAAATGTCATGGTTTAAGTTTTTAAAGTTTTTAAATCGGTTTTATATAAATTTTTTTTTAAGCCGAAAACGACCATTTTAGCCTCGTTTTAAGCTGAATTAAACATTTAACCGAAAAACGAACTGAACCAGATTATCCAAAACATTATCCAGATTTCAGAAATCCAAATGAGTGGATAAGAATGGAGAGGTGGGTCCCACCCCATCACCCCATGAGTTCCGATCGGCATAGGGGGGTATAACCCCTTGCCTTATGTTTTTTTTTATCAAACATTCAACAATCTTCACTTTCTCTCAACTTCATGACCTAAAAACCGAGAGTTTTAGCAAGAAAACCGAGGTAAAAATCGAGTTATGTACGTGTTCATCTTCTTTTCTTGAGTTTATTTGCAAGAAAATGAGGTTTCAAGTGAAAAAGGGTGAAAACCCGAGATGAAACCGATTCTTGCATGATTAAGTGATGTATACGGGTTATACAAGGGATCTTGGTCCAAGAAAGGAGTTAAACGAACCAAAAACGAATTTTTACGGTTTAAACTTTAGTTTTGAAACAATAACCGAAACTAAAGTGTAAGAGGCTTGATGGTGAGTGTAACTTGCCTGATATTGTGGTATGTTGGTTGTAGGTACTGTATTTAGTGGTAGATAAGGCGGAAAGATGAGTTTGTAGCTTGTAGTGGCGGAAAACAAAATGTATATTCGGTTTATGTTCGGTTATGAGTGTTTTGGACAGATTGTGGTACCTTTAGAGTTAGACTACGAAATTTCACAGAGATTATCTACACATGAAAATATGAGATCTGTGAAACTTTGGTAATTTTTGGACAAAGGATGAATATTTGGTGAATTTAATGCTCGATTTTGGCTAAAAATGGTGAAAAATAGTTAAATATCATGACAAATTCTGGAAAATTCCAGATAAGCTTTTTATAACATGTAAAAGTCACACACAAAATTTTAGATCCGTTGGAGAAGTCTAAGTAGGCTTTTCGGTTAAACGAGTTCTAGGGTTTTCTAGCTCGGTTATAGTGAAAATGGCATGTAAAAAGAGATTTTGGTTCTGGAAAAATTACAGGGGACTATGTGGATGGCAGGGGTCATCCAGGAAAAATTTGGGATTTTTCTAAGGTCGTTTGGTATTTACGACATATTTAGTGTTTAAATGGTGTTTAAAAATAGATAAATAAATTTTAAATATAAAAATTAATTCTGGAAATATTTTTATAAAATTCCCCACTGTCAAAAAGTGATTTGTGCAAAATTTCAAGATCCGAGATTAAATGGATAATTATTTGTGTAGAAACAAACTTTTAAAGTTTAAAAAGCGTAAACCGGTAAAGTTCGCCTAAACGAGCTGACTGGTGTATAAAAACCCTAAAAATGGACTATTTTCGTATAACTAAGTTAAGCAAGTAAAAATAAATCATCCGAAAATAATTCGGATGATTTGGGTAATTTTATCCGATTTAACAGTTTCCGGTACACCAAAGACGGAAACGGGTTCCGCGGCCAATCGGAGCGTCTAAACCGAGCTCTAATTTCACGACTTTAATTAAATTATCAGTCAACAACTATTTCGGGTCGTGTGTGACCAAACTCATTTTTGAAACGTAAAAACGGATAACCGTGCTAGGCACGCAAAACGGGGAAAACAAACTAATAGTAATTTTGACTACTGAACTCTAAACGATATCACAATCTGAGTCCGGAGAAGTGTTTCTGGGTTAACATTGCCCCCGGAATGGGTACAGTACTGGGTTAACAGTGTCCCCAGATGTCCCTAGAAGTGTTTCTGGGTTAACATTGCCCCCGGAACGGGTACAGTACTGGGTTAACAGTGTCCCCAGATGTACCGGTTAACACGGTTAAAGTTATATTAATAGTGATTGTATGGTAACGATCGTAGGGATCGTATTACAGATTGGACGTGTTAACTGATAATGACTGTTGTTACCTGCTTGCATGTGCTAAGGTGAGTTTCACGAGCCCCTGTTTCTGAATTGTTTTTAAATATTTTCCCGGGGAGGAAGCATGTTACTACTGAAATGTTTAAGTACATACCGAACGCATGGATTTGCGTGTATTTATATATATTTTATTGTACGGGAATCGTACGGAAATGTACTAAGATGGTAATTGTCTGAGTTGCTAACATTGTAAGGCCCCGCAACACGAGTGATTAACTGAAAGCCGGTAGAGTGTGAATAGTACTATTGGTCTGACAAACCCAACTGGTCCGGCATGGATTTGCTGATGTTTCCCAGCCAGTTGCACATGTCTATTTTGTTGTTATATATTTTTGCTATGTAATGTTAGGCATAGCGGTTTGGGGCAGGTCCGTGGGCGGAGTATGCCACGGGGTTGTGTGTGGATAGTCAGAGGTTTCACTTGTGGGCTCAGCATAATTACATCGATAATATTATATTTTGATATTGATTTATCATGGTTTACGAGAATTGTGAAACTCACTAACTATTCGTAGTTGACCCGTTTTCTCACATGCTTTTCAGGTACGATTAAGATGAAGTGATTGCTTACGTGCTAGATGTGTGTAAGATTTGCGTGCGGGATGTTATGATACATTATATTAAATAGAATTATGTATCGTATTGTATGATGTGTGTATCACCTAGACGGTAATGAAATATGAGATAATGTAATTTGAAGTATATTAATGTATTCAGTTTTCTTTATAAACAATGTGGTTGATATCAGAGGTGTCTGTTGCATCTCGTTTACGTTTCCGCTGCGGTTACGGGGTGTTACACAAACTTTCAAATCGTTCAAACAAAATGGATGGGAATAAAAACATCTATATATTAATCGCTATTGTAAGCATATTATAATAAATCTATTAAGATTTACTTAAATTTAATTACAATAGTAACATAATAAAGCTGGTGAATTTTCAAATATATAATCTTTCATGAACTATTAAAGATTTACAAGACTCATCAACATATATGAATTCATATGTTATAATTCATACTTATTGAACTTTCAAGAAGTTTTATTCATTATTAACATACATTAGTTCATATGTTATAATTCACACTTAGCGAATTTCTAAGAATTAGTTCATATGTTCTAATTCACACCTAACGAATTTTCAAGAATTTTAATTTCTCATTAACATATATTAGTTCATATGTTATAATTCACACTTAGTGAATTTCAAGGATTTAAATATAATAATCTTGTGTATTTAATCTTAATACGCTCACCACGGCATTTCATGACCCTCTCGTTATGTGGTTATAAATTTGATGTTTTGTCTTAGACTTCAATCAACGCAACAACTCACAAGTTGTTTCTTGTACATAAATTTCTTTTTCGTTAAAAAAATCCAGAAAATATTTTATACGTCACAATAAATATTGTTGTATTTGGTTATAAAATTGCATGTTTGATCTGAAGATATTGAACACAAAAAAAATTAATACAGCCAAAACTGCAACATAAAGTGTAAAACACTTTTTAATAAAAATTCGATCAATGGATAAACATACGACATTTAGACATCAAATAGTCTTATTAACTTCAACACTTTCATCATCCAATCGAAATCATCTCAATGATATCATTTTATGTTATGTATTGAGGTATTCCCTCAAACAGAACTCCATGCACACATATCCTCATTCTAGTATTAAAACTATACTCGTGAACAAATATGTTCAAAACAAACTCAAATTTTTACAATTACTAAGTAACGAGACTTGAACAATCAATTTTGTTCACACAACACCAAGTTGTTTTCCACTATAAAGTATCTTTGAAAACTTTATCTTAATTTAACATGTACTACTTTTAGCAAGAGTAGCGAACCATTTTGAACTATCTAAAATATGCAAAACTTTGTTTAAAAAATCATTTTAAAACATTTCTTTAGTTTTGCAATATATTATATTAATAATATCAAAAAGGGTTTGTAAAAATAAAACCTAAAACATCAAATGGTTTTATATGGTTTAGGTTTATACCCATGTACTAAAATGGTTTCTAGAACACAAGTAAAAAAAACATATTATAACGCGCACGTTATAAACTTGAACGTTCACATATAACATTTTCCAATGATAGAGTATATAAAAGAAACCATTTCTAATTATTTCTAACGCATACGCTAGAAAGTTAAATGTTCACATAAAACATTTATGTTCCGTATGGTTTATAAAACATGTTAGAACTTAAACGATTCTAACACGCATGTTAGAGGAAAAACTATACATGCATGAAACATTACATGTTGAGACAACACCTTTTAAAATTGTTGGTTTTGCTAATGAATAGCCCAAAAGTCGCTCCATTAACACCGAGAGAATACTTGAATTATTGGTAACTTAGTTGGAGGAATACAAACAGACACCCGTGAAAGCTTTTATGCATTATTTCACCAAATTATACATGGATGTCTCACCACATTATTTTCTAACACGACTGTTAGAAATTGACGTTTACATAACACGTTTTAGCCACATATATTAATATATATAATAAATTATATCTTACACGCATGTTAGATATTTAAACATGTGGCAACGAGGTGTTTAGAAAAACTTTTTAAACATATTATTTTATAAAAAATAATCATTTCTAACACACATGTTAGGAATGAAACGTTTAAACAAACTAATAAACCCAATCTAACACGCACGTTAGATTATTAATGTTTACAAGAAACAAATGGTTTACTAAAAGTCATTTCTAACACAACTATTAGACATAAACGACTGCAAAAATTTTTAAACAAAACCAAAAAAACCCCAACAGTTTTTCAAGACCGGTTCTAACAATATAGTTAAAATACCAAATGGTTTTTTCAAGAACGATTACAAAAATCGTTTTCTAAAACCAAATGGTTCAATCAAATATTATGTTTTGTAACACAGTATAGGATTTAAGATTTCACCATGATCTCTAAAAATCCAAATATAACAAGTTTACTATGCACGTAATTTCCCAAAAGAAAATATTTATAAGATTATAATCTCTAAAATATTTATTATTTATATTTTAAACCATTTCGTGAACCCAAAATCCTTATAAATAAGGTTTTAAGTTTGTAACAACAATCTCATGAAATCTGTTTAAGATCGTAGGAATATGGGTCACTTTTATTTAAAAATAAAATAAATTAAACGCTAACGATACTCTCGTTAGTAATGGGAAATATTCTAGTACGATACCGTTTACAAAACTGAAGTAATACAAACTTCTATATTCAAACTTGATATGATCCAAAGTCTTTAGCAGGTAGTTTAACAAGTCTCCATGTAGTATCCTTGTCTTGTGTCTTCATCACATTTGGTATTCGACTAAGCGCCTTGACTAAAGCAAAAAAAACAAACAAAATGTTGAAGTTGAGGCTGAGGCACGTGTTCAACACGCTTCCCTTAAAACAGATTCCACACCTCTCCTTAGACAACACGTATGTTTCCCAGGGTACAACAGCCGAAGCAGTATGTACTGCCGGGGAAGGCCACACGCCCGATGTTACACCAGATAGTTTAGTGTGTTAGAACTTGAAAATATGAAGATGAAGTTTAGAAAATACTCTTTTCCAATATTTCTTGGAAAAAGAAATATACCAAGGTTTCTTTTTTAAGATCATCAATTTGTTTAAGGCTTCTCTTCTTTTTCTTTTCTTTAACCAAGACACAAAGTCTCGATTTATATATAACCATTAGGACTCATAAAGAGTCTAACACTAAGTCTCACTTATGTACATTCATTGTAACTTAATTCTCATTTTTACATAATTAAGAAGATTTTCACAAGATGTACATGAAGAGTCATACATTGATCTTAGATTCATTAAAAAATTTCCAACAATTTTAAGGGGTGCATTATGAATGTGGTAAAAAGTTTATAGTTCTATACTTGTATCTGTTAAAGAAGAGTCTTTATGTCCACAGGGTGCATATGATGAAGTTTATAAAGTTAAATGACGTGGTACAAAAGTTACTGCAAAGACGATTCCGTCTTCAATTGCATTGAATGAGAAAGTAAGGTTAGCTTTGTCTGTTGATAGCCAAATCTAATAGTCTGCTGACCTCATAAAGTCAAACATGAGCTCATTGGTATTCATTTGAAGGTTGGTATTCCTTTCACTTTATATATTTATACTATACTACAATGCATATTAGAGGCACAAAAGCTTGCACCTATATGTTGAGCCGACCCGATCCAGCTTGATTTGTAAACAAGTTGAGCCCGAGTGAGGGTCGGCTCACTTGATTGGCTCATTTAAATTAAGCCGCAAATTTTAAAATATAATAATACTATCATCCTATAAAAACTATGCAAATAAACAGCCCACCCCGGTGGTTGGTGACTGCAACATTATACTCACTCATTAAAACACATGCATATATGTGTTATTTGCTTATTTTTCTTTTCATTAGGGGTGTTCACGGTCTGGTGTTGATAGTGTTTGGGTCAAACCGTAACCAAACCGTTAGTAACGGTTGTTGATCATTTGAAACCTAAACCAAACCATTGAAAATTGAAGCCGAACCGTTACTAACGATTTGGTTCCGGTTTAGTTTCATGGTTTGAACTTTATGACCTTTATACAAGTTGTAAACATTAAGATAAGTATTGTGTTATTTTGCTTTACCATTCTTATTGTAAAATTTTTCATTGTATTTTTAGTATGATCTTCAACAGAAATGAACCTTAATAACCAAGAGTCCAAGTAATGAATTTTTTACTACTGTTTAGTTAGTTTAGGTATTTAATACCAACAAATAAATATTACCATTCTGTATAATATTTGTTTCTAAATTTAGGTATGACATGCATGCATTACTTTGTAACTGGAAATATTAATTATTAATAAAAGTCCATTAAGACGATGAGCTGCTACATATTATAACCCACTTATGTTAAATCTATAATTGCATGAAGAATGGAAGCTAAATAAGTAATTACCCACTTAGAGTCAAGCTTAATGCACTCATATATATAATATACAAAATAATAATATGCTATAATTAACGGTCCCGTCTGGTTTTATACGGCCCGTTTTTGGCAAAAAAAACTGCAAACCAAACTGTTAGTTACGGTTTGAAAGTTTTGAAACCGACCGACCGGAAACTAGAATTAAAAACCGACTATGAAACCAAACCGATTATTGGTTTGGACAGTTTCACGGTTTTAAACCAAACCACGAACACCCCTACTTTTCACCTCCTCTTTTAACTTTAATTCTAACCTCAGCCCAAATGGAATCATTTGTTGACCGTCCCCATTTTAACGGGTTCGTCTGGGAAACGTTTTGGACACGTTTCGACCGAGTTTCCGCTCATTGGCTTTTGAAAGGACATTCTGGTTTTAATCCACCAATGCGTTTATAGTTGCTATTTGACTAGCTGAAAGTGACTATTGTCAAGAAATGTGAGTACATGATGCACTCAGAATGATGTAACGAGATGATAAGCCATAATAAGTAAGTATTTCCATGATTCTTTTAGTTTATTTATGAATATTTTGGCTCAGTTTTTAATTCTTTCATTTTGATGGGTTTTATATACGTTGTTGATGCAAGATGTGAATGAGCCTGGGGTTGGACAGTAATATGTTATTAGAATCGATCTGCCTAAGACACATATTTGAGTTGATGTGGCTAGTACGTTATGATTCAAGTCGGGTCATACCCAATAACAAGCTAGACAAACACCACGATATTTATTATTAGATATGATATAACTATTAATTATCAACACTTATAATATTTGGAAAAATGGCTTTCTAGATATTTGAACTTGTGTGATAAATAAATTATATGGATAATTTATATATTAACAGATGTTATATTGTGTTATGTTACATTTTGTAAGTTTTGACATAAACAATATAAACAAACTATTTGTAATAAAAGAAGCATTAAAAAGTTTGGGATTTTGAAAAGGGTGGGAGCCTTGTTTTGGCCGGCCCCTTCCCCCCTCTCTCCTCTTTTGTGTTTTCAATATATTGTATGTGATATGGTTGGTGGATTGACTTGACCAACACAACTACCTTCACACTTTCTCTCACACACACAAGTTCTCTCTTTTTTCTCTTCCTTTCGGCCGAATAAGAAGAAGAACAAGGGAGTTTTGCAAGAGTGAAAATCCTAGCAAAGGTGTTTGTTGGAAGGCTTGAAAGGGTATACAAGCTTGAGGATATTCTCCATTGAAGACTCGTCATTCACAACATCATTCCCTTCTATTTTCTTGAAATTTAAAGGTATGTTACAAACACACTATGGATGTATTGATAGTATGTGAATCGTATTTGGATCTTGGAATTGGGTTTCATATAAAACGGATTTTTATATATACATTTTAACAAGATTTAAAACTATTATTTCTGTTGCGTTTAACATATAAATAGGTTTGTATGTTCTTGATAATCTTGTGAACCCCCAACAATGGCATCAAGAGCCGCTTATACGATTACATGCTTCAAAAGGGATCTAAAGTATTCGGGTTTTATGGTAATTTTTACCATATTGCCCGAAAACTTTAGGCTTTTGGTTACCCCTTGGTTTTTCAAGATCGTATCACACATGCATGTGGTAATCTAGAAAAATTGAATCATTTGGATGATGAAATTTTGTTTGGGCAAAATATGGAATTTCAGCTCTGGCCGAGAACTTTTGGTTGGAAACCATAGTTCTCGGTCTGGCCGAAAACACCACAAGACCTCGTTCTCGGTTGGCCGAGAACTCATGGTTGAGAACCATGGTTCTCGGTTGACCGAAAACGCGTTCTTGGTTGGTGGCCGAGAACTCAATGTTCTCGGTCTTGGCCGAGAACTCTAGGTTCTCAGTCACTTGGCCGAAAACTCTCATTTTGATTTATGGCCGAGAACTCAAAGGGTTAAAGAGGAACCATTCTGGTCAAATGTTGACCTGATTATTTGGATGTTCATAACCCAGCCATGACCTTGTGTATGTTGTGTGATGTGTTGTGATTTATTCAATTTGGTTGTAATATTCTTTTATTCAGGTTTGTAATCTATTTATTTATTTCAAATTGGTTGGTAATAATAAGTATAATAGTTGTATTCCTTTTACTAGAAAAATGTAGTAGGATATATTTTGTAAAAGAAGATGTCACTACATTACCCTTTTGGTTTTGGGCCTTAATGGACCTAATAGTCCACTATGGGATTTTTTCCCAATAGCCCAAGCCCAAAAGAGGCCCAAGGAAGCAATGAGCTAAAGTTGGAGCCCAAATAAAGAGAAAAGATCACAACAAGAGGTGAACACTTGAAGCATATGGATGCAGAATCAAGTGGGAGTTCACCATCACATGCCTTGTGTCAAGCTCGTTCCTTAGGAGAGACCTTATGACACACTTGTTTCGGTCAACAAGTGTTGTCAATCTTAGGTGGCTATGGTTATGGACTTGTGATTATTATTTATACTAGTGTGGTTGATTTATGTTTTTTGTTTTATCATATTTAGATATAGATGTTAACAAATTAAAATCAACAACTTGCATAAAATTGATTCCTTAAGAAATTGTTAAGTAATGAAATTGGTCTTATCAACATTTAATGAATTCATAATAAAATGTGTTTTATTAAAAGGAATTTTGAAAATTGGTTTTCAAAAGGTACCATACATTTGAATGCATGCAAATGGAAGGTGCATAAATAGTTTTCCAGTCTATAATTTAGAAAACTTAAATCCCTTTTAAAACAAGTTGATCACCATCCTTTTATACACCAACCTTTGTTAAGACAATTTTGTTATGATTTGAAGTTTGTAAACGATGGTATTTACGTTTTCATGAATGATGTCTTTTATTTTAAAGTGATGCCGTCTAATGGAATTTATGAATTAGTTCATGATAACACATCTATTGATAACTCGTTGTACCAATCTAGAACCAAAAGACTCAAATTGGATTTGAGTAAGACTTATCTTTAGCATTGTCGCCTTGGTCACATACACAAGGATCGCATACATACACTTCAAAAGATTTGTATTTTTGAATCAAATGATGAATCATTTGATAAGTGTGAGTCTTGTTTATTGGGGAAGATGACCAAGGAACCCTTTAGTGGAACTAATGAAAGGGCGAAAGACTTATTAGGTATCATACATTAGGATGTATGTGGTCCTTTTAAGACAATGACAAGGAATGGTGAAAGATACTTCATCACCTTTATCGACGATTATAGTCGTTATGGGTATGTATTCTTGTTAAGACACAAAGATGAAGCCTTTGAAATGTTCAAAGTCTTCAAAAATGAAGTACAAAATCAACTCAATAAAACAATCAAAGTACTTCGTTCCGATAGAGGAGGTGAATACCTTAATGATGCTTTTCTAGATCATATTAGGAGTTGTGGGATTATCTCACAACTTACTCCACCCGGAACACCGCAACATAATGGTGTGTCCGAAAGGAGGAATCGAACTCTATTAGATATGGTTCGATCTATGATGGCTAGGAGCACATTGCCTCTATCATTTTGGGGTTTTGCATTGATCTCCGCAGCCCGTGTTCTAAATATGGCACCAACCAAGAAAGTGGAAAGGACACCTTTTGAAATATGGCATGAAAGGGTTCCATCATTATCATATTTAAAGGTATGGGGTTGTGAGGCTTATGTTAAGCACAAAAGCCTAAACAAAATTGAAAGTCGATCCACTAAGTGTATCTTTGTAGGATATCCCAAAGATTCTATAGGATATTATTTCTACACTCCAAACGAGCAAAAAGTGTTTATTGCTCGAAAGGCTGTGTTCTTGGAAACTAAGTTCCTTATGGAAGGATCTAGTAGAACTATGGAACTCGAGGAGGGTCGAGAACCACAAGCCGATACACGTTTGGTTGATACTAGAAATCAACAAGAGGTTGTTTAGAATGGTCAAATGGTTGATCAAGACACACAAAACGTTCGCAAATCTGGTAGAGTTAGCACTCCACCCGAAAGATTTGGGTTTTTCGTGGATGGATGCTATGTGCTAGATTCGGATGAACCAACCACATACCATGATGCAATGTCACAATCTGATTGTGATAAATGGCTTGAAGTCATGAACCTTGAGATGCAATCCATGCATGACAACCAAGTATGAGACTTGGTTGTTCCCCCTCTTAATTCCAAACTGGTTGGAAGTAAGTGGGTTCTCAAGAGGAAAACTGATATGCATGGAAACTTGGATACTTAAAAAGAAAGGCTTGTAGCAAAAGGTTTTACTCAAACTCAAGGGGTTGTTTATGATAAAACTTTTTCGCTTGTGTCGATGCTAAAGTCTATCAGGATATTATTTGCCATAGCCGCATATATAATGACTATATATATATATATATACTATACAATAGCAAAAGATATTATCATACTGTTTAGTTAAGTTATGGTTAAATTAGTCTTCTGTTCATTTTTTTGCCTTTGTTTTGTAATCTTTTTGAACTCTATAAAGTTATCGTTGCTAAAGAACACTTGAAAAGAAAGTTCATGCAAGTACAGTTCTACTGTTTGTTTCTTTTTTATGTGAGTGGTTTCTTTTCAGTAAAAATCTCATCCATAGCAAAGCAATTGGTAGGGTATGAAGAGGATTGGATGTAAACAAACTATTATCTCTAATAGTTGCTTCATATATATATATAACGAAAAATCGCAAAGAATCGTACTCAGTAATTTATTACTAATTTAGTAACATTTGATTTATCAGTGAACATACATAAGTAGTGGTAAGTGGTCATGGGCGATTGTTGGGAGTAACATTTGATCATTATTATCATGATTAGTTTTTCATTTGGGAGGCAATTTACAAATTATACATTTTGATGATGATTAGTTTTTCATTTGGGATGCAATTTACAAATTATACATTTTGATGATGATGGAATGAAGTGTATTCTAAATATTTAGATTTTCTACTTATTCCTTCATTAAAATTTGTTTATATTCTTTATAAGTGATTAAAACGAAGTCAAGTGTATGCTCGCCTTGTAGATTGTCTTGTGTTGATATTAAAAATTAATCACCCTCTGTCGCATTAGCCTTGTTTTTACTCGACCTACACTAGCATATGTTGCATTAATCTGTAGCAAACTACAGTACCGTCTCCAACCGTACTGATGTCATCAAATTTCCATCACGTCTACCGACCTAATCCTCATTGAGCCCTCGCCGCAACGCACGAGCACACCTACTAGTGTGTATATATTATATACACACACACTATATTATAATACATATAGAAAGGCCAAAACCATCTTTTACTCAAAACTCTTAATTTTTAGAGTTGTACGTTTACTTATGCATGTAGTACAACTCAAAATGCATGTCTCCCTCCCCCTTTGAACAGCATCTTTCCCCCGCTTCTAATCAAAGTATGACATGTGATGAGTTCTTGAAGCTAATTAGGGACCTTTTTTGTGTAAAAGAAGGTCTGGTGTCATATGAAAGCCATAATCTGACACAATTAGCAGCATCAATCTTCAAGAAATTTTTAGACTTTTGCTCTCACATATCGAATATATCTTTTATAAATATTGTGAACATGTCTACGTAATATCCAAATGCTTTGTCAAAACCAGAGCAAATGGATATTAGTTAAATGCGTTTATATTGAAAAAAGAAAAACAAAACCAGGTGTGAACATGTCTACGAAATATCCAAATGCTTTGTCAAAACCAGAGCAAATGGATATTAGTTAAATACGTTTATATTGAAAAAGGAAAAACAAAAGCAGGTTTGCCTTAATGGTTCGGTTTACTGTTTCAAACTTGAAACAAACCTTCCAACATTTTTTTGTTTAATTTTTAATTTTTTCAATCTAGGAATATGAAGTTGTTTGTATCTATTTTTTTCAAGAATACTTGTCATTTAAAATAAATAAAACCAAATAACAATTGCTAGTATGTTTAGTATATTGTATGCATTCTAGAAGGGATGACACTGTGTACATGTACAGCTGGCCTGGAATGGTGTGTGATTAATGTTGGTTTTGAGTTATTTTTGTTGTTCTTCTATTGAGTTGAAAAGTCTTTGGTTGTTTTCTTTTTTAATAAGATTAAATTTTGTGTGTTAGTCGGTTGTGATGGTTCGTGCCGGTTTGAGTGGTTTGGGTCTAATAAGGCATGTAGATAGCATAAAAACGTTTCAACGCTCAAGGAGGGTTCATAACAGTTGTTTTTTCTTATGTTTGTGGGGCCAGACACGTACAAAAAAGATAAAAGTTCTTGAAAAGGATTAAATTGTGTATTGATGGTTGAAATGTTTAAGAACCGAAAGGCATGCTATATGATGATTTCATGGTTGTTTTAAAAAGTGTTAAAAAGTTATAGGTTTTAAGAAACTAATCAAACTAATTTTGTGTGAAAAAAGTTGGTTAATTAGATGGCTAAAAGATTAGACACTATAAATAAAATCACTTGATGTCTTGATTACATGTAATTTCACATATTTCCTCACTCGATTCATTATTTTTTTTACAATATTAATGTCATTCAGGTTTTTTTTTATCTCATAGCTCAAGTTGGAATGTTGGATTCCTACAGTTTTTTATTCTTATGTTGGTGCAGCTATGTTATTGATGATGTCGAGCACTGAAGTTGATCGAGCAGTTCTCTATCTTATAACCTAGAGGCGTAAGCTTGCTCAGTATCTGCAGCAAGTATTACAATTTCGATTCATTAATTTTGTTTCTGCAGATTTTGTTTTCAAGTAGATTTTATTACTGCAGAATTTTGTTACTGTAGTTTAAAGTGTATTTTATTATTCATGAATTGTTTGATAAGGCTAAAAAGAGGTTTTTTGAGATTCTGAAAGCTTTGGAGAGAATGCCTAAAATGAACCACCAAGGTATACATGTTTGTTTATATATTTAGTTGAGGTTTGAGATGGTAGAAAGTTTAACAAGCTTTTGAATGTGATTCACATTTTTTGTGTTACTTTTGTAGATTTCAGGTACATATGTTAATACGAACAATAGATTGGACAACATACAAGTTTATGGTTTTGAATGACTATAGTTTGGCACATTGCTCTCGTAGCTTACAAAAATTTATCAATGATCAGGTGAAACAACATTTAGTAAACGAGGTATGCCTTGAAATTTGTATAGATACTTTAATTATGTTGTTTCATGACTTACTTTAATCGAACAAAATTTTTGTGTTCATTTGCTCATTTAATTCATATTCTTCTTTTGAGTCGTGGTGCACCATCGTCACACTTTTCTTTTGATTTATAAGTTGTTTTAGTGGTATCCGTTTGGATTGTGTCAAAGGGGGCGCTTTAAGAAGGTATCACTTCGGTTCATGTGAAAAGAAGGCGTTTTAAAAAAGGTATTGATTTGGTTCTGGTCAAACGGGCTTCTTTAAAAAGGTATCAGTTTGGTTCGTGTCAAAAGGGACCATTTTAAAAAGGTGTCTCTTTGGTTTAGGTCAAAACGGGTCATTTTAAAATGGTATCGGTTTTGTTCGTGTTAAACGGGTCATTTTAAAAAGGTGTCTGTTTAGTTCAGGTCAAAATGGGCTTTTTAAAAAGGCATCTGTTTGGTTTGGTTTGGTTCAACCCGGGTCAATCGGGGGTCTGCCAAAATGTAAATCAATGATACAACGCAAACCGAACTATTTTCTACCGTTTGAAAATTATAAAATCGTGCGACCGATAGTAAAAACAAAAACTGACCGTAAAATCAAATCAATGACCGGTTTTTAAAGTAAACCATGAACACCCCTAAAAATGAGAAATATGTAAGTTTGATTTATGCAACTTTTACACCTTTTTATTAGGTTCTTATATGATACTTTTTTAAAAATTATGATACATTATCTTCTTATATGTCTTTATCGTTTTTCTTTTATCATCACTAGAAGATTTTTTGGTTTTTCATTCAAAAAGGATATGAAAACAATAGGTTTTCACATGGACGAACATAATAGTATAAGCGCTCGTCAATGTTTTTGCGTTAATAGTATAAGCGAATGGTTCACGAACATAACTGAACGTAGAAGAATGAACAGCGCGAACACCAATTAAAAGTACACATGGACATAAATATGTTGGGCCTAAAAATATTAAGTCTAGACTAACATGTAACGGTAACTATAAAATTAGACTAGATTGTAACGGGTCTTATAAATTTAGATGAATATGTAAACAAACGAACTTGAACGATCGTAATCTAATGAACATAAATGAGCGTAAATTATTTTGATGCAGTTGATTAGCATAAACCATTGTCGAAGATAATTCCTATCGTTTATTTAATTTTCTTCTTTGTGATGCAGTCGATCAGCCGAGTGAATTTTTTAAGTTTTTTTGGGTGAAGTTTTTAAAATTTGACTTTCCTAGGGTCAAATGCAATTTTTAGTCAACTTTGGATTCTGGTGAATTATTTAAGTCAAACTGGTTTGGATCATGCTTATAGTTGGTTATTGCTGCCTTTTAAAGGTAAAAAGGAGGTGAAAGACAATCGACAACAATTTAAACTTTGTATCCTAGTGAGGTAATAATAATCTTACACAAATGGAATCATTCCGTTTCATATGAACTTTGTATCCTGGTGAGGTAATAGTAATCTTACACAAATGGAATCATTCCGTTTCATATTTTTTTATGAGTTTAATGGTATTATATTTAATTGCAGTTTGTTGACATATACTTTGAAGCTGAATAAAATTAGGGAACTGCCCCAAAACAAGGACACAGTTGCCATATATATTGACTGCCTTGAGGTTACTAAATGATTATCTTTGCATCTTTACGAGATTTTATGACTTTGATGTAAGTTTTTTAAGTGTATGTTTATATAATTACTGAAGCCAGGTGATTGAAGCACAACATAATTATTATGGAATATTGTGTTGCTGCATTTGGATCTTCACCATCTCATGTTGATTTTGTATGTTTATATTTCACTTGTGAGATTACCTTTTCAAGATTTGCATAATTGCATTAACCTTTATAGTTACATAGCTGTAAATACGAGGTCTGCATTGTTTTCTTCAAAGCAAGTTTCGGTTATCACTTGGGGATTCAATTGTTTTAAAAATATGTAAATGTACACATACAGTCTCAGGTATATAAAGTTTGTTGGCAACCAAGACGTTTTAGATCTTATTTAAAAGCTGCACATTTTTCTTGTTTGTACGTACTTGTTTATAGATGAATTATGGTTATAAAAGCTTGTAAAATGTGTTGTAGAAAGTGTAAATTAACCATTTTTTTTGTAATTCACGTGTTCGTTATTATTTAATTGAGATATAAGGCTTGTGAAATAGATAGACCACACAATATATTATGAGAGGATTTACAAACTTAAAGAAAACAAGTATGCCGTTATATATTGTCATCGTCGCCGCATCACGTGTACCTACTAGTATATCTATAATACATATAAACGATAGATTTAAAAGCTCTCTGGTTGTTCCTTACATTATCTCAATCCACCATGTTGTATTATTTGTAAATTGAGGCTTCTTATGCATTTGACTCGAATTCACGGGTATGGGTCTCACCAAACCCAGATATTCCTTAAACGGCCTATAACATCTCATAAAATTAAAAATTAATTAATCTCATCAAATATTTTATATGAAAATCCTATAAAGTAAGGATATATACTAAAAATTAATATATGATTTCTTTAAAAAGAATATATTATTTATAGTTACAAAAACAATTTTATAGTAAAAAAAATAAACGGGTCATGAGTCTCATTAAACTCAAATAGCTTTTAAACCGGGTTATAACTTCTCATTTATTTGTGAAACTTTTTCATCATCAAATACTAAGTATATTATTAACTTCTATACAATAAATAAAATTAAAATCGAAAAAATATATAAAGATTATAAACGAATAACGTAAAACCTACCATAATACAGGGGGACAAAAGTGAGTATATAGATCTACCTATTCTAATAAAGTAAAATAATTGTGGACACCTGTCACTTTGTGGTTAATCCTTATAATTTTTTTCCCTCCAAAAGTAATATATGTCAATGATCATCAATTATTTACTTTCCTTTTACGTTTCATTTATATATATCTATAGCATGATTAAATTATTAATTTTTCTTTAAACTCTATTTATATTATATCTATTTATTTTTATAAAAATAAATATTTACATATTATACTAATATATGTTGTTAGAATATATTTCACAACATAATTGGTGAAATCCAAAAAACTTGGTAAAATTCCAAAATCAACATCAAAACGTGTTTGTTAAAGAATAAAGATTGAAAAGAATATGATTTTAAATGTTAGCGTCAACATATTATGCTATGTATATTGCTGAAGATTATAAATAAAAAAAACTCTAATATGCTTTTATTTTACGAAACAATTTTATTAATCGTTAAATCTTAAATATATATTAACGAAACCTTTAAAATCTCTCTTGTTGCTCCTTATATTCTATCAAGCTACCAAATTGCTTTATTTGTAAATTGAGTTTTCTCAGCATTTTACCCGAATTCACGGGTATGGGTCTCACCAAACCCAGATAGCCCTTAAACGGGTTATAACATCTAATTAAATTAAAAAATTAATTTCACCAAATAGTTGATATGAAAATCCTATAGAATAAAGATATATTAAAAATTAATATCTGATATTTTTAAAGTAGATATTATTTATAAATTAAAAAAAATTTAACAATTAAAAAAATAAACGGGTCATTGGTCTCATCAAACTTAGATAAATTTTAAATCAGGTTATAACGTTTAATTTATTTGTGAACATTTTTATCATCAACTCCGAAGTATATTATTAACTTTCTTATAATAAATAAATTAAAATCTAATATAATATATAAATATTAGAAACGAATAATGTAAAATAATTACGGGGACTAAAACTAGTATATAGATATATATAAAAGTGGCTTGATAGGTTAAAATACTTTAAAAATCACGTAACATCACCGCACGTACCATGGGATCTCCTGCTTTATTGCTTCTCTACTCATTTTTTTCTATACTTAGATAATCAACATACGATCATCCGTACCCCTTCCCAACTTCATTAGCAATGATGAGAAAGACCCATTGAAGATGATCTAATAACTAGGTAGCCATGGAAGACACCGCTGAAAGCCATAAGACCCTCCTCAAATCAAACTCCTCCGTCTCCAAATCCTTCCGCCTCCGTTCCCCATCTCTCAACACGCTACGCCTCCGTCGAATATTCGATCTATTCGACACCGATCATGACTCTTTCATCTCCGTCGACGAGCTAAGCCGCGCATTGGTACTCCTAGGCCTCGAAACCAATGTCACCGAGTTGGATTCGGTTATTAAGTCCTACATCCAGCCCGGTAACACGGGTCTCACGTTTGATGACTTCCATGCATTGCACACGTCATTAGGGGAACTGTTCTTCGAGGATGCTGCGGGAGACGACGATGAGGGCGAAAACGGAGACAGTAGCAGTCAGGAGGAGGCAGATCTAACCGAGGCGTTCAAGGTGTTTGATGAAGATGGAGATGGGTTCATATCCGCCCAGGAGTTGCAGGTGGTGCTCAAGAAATTAGGGTTTGCAGAGGCGAGTGAGATGGGAAGGGTGGAGATGATGATATCTTCGGTCGATCGAAACTCTGATGGATTGGTCGACTTCTCAGAATTTAAGGACATGATGAAAAGTGTCGTTGCCCTTAAATAACTTAACTTTTCTTAAATCGTTTTGCATGTCAACTTTTTTTAGAACTTGATTGTTTTATGCAATTTATTTATGTTACATCAATACTAGGATTGGTCCGATGATCCAGGGCTACACATAATCCCCCCCCCCCCCCCTTGTTCTTGAGTTTATTTTGTTTTGATTGTTTTCAATCTATCATAAAAAAATGTTGTATTATATTTTATGAAGAAATAAAGTTGTACTGCTATTATTTTGAGATGGACACGATGTCTACTAAACATTAAACATATTATGTAAAACATATTGTTACACCCGGCTAATATAATCCGGTTGTAACATCAAATATGCAATGTAACATTCAAACTATAATATTCCGAAATCCAGGGTATTATAACCTTTTTTTTAACTGTAAACTTCTATAAACAAGGCTAAAGCTGATGAAACCCGTCATAAGCTGGCGGAGAACCAACTAAAGGGGCTAACATAAACCGAAAACTTACAGCATATTAAAATTCAACCAGTTCGACCAAGCCAAAGATTTGCATTTCGATCGATTACGAAACCAAAGAAAGCCCATTAACTTATCTAATAAAACTAAAAGCTTGAATGGATCGAGACGCACTGATCTTCATTTAACCTGTTTTTTCCAATGTAAATACGACAAAGTTATTCCGATTATTATTTAGTTTATACGAAAGAACCGATTCTATTAAATATCATATAAATCTATATCTATATTACATTGTAAAATGCACCCTTTCACATTACACTTTTCTCTCTCTAAGACCCCGATGTATTCAATTCCCATTTAGGCCTCCGACGTATTTTCAAAGACTTCCGGCGAATTCAATTCAACTACGGCTGCTATCCTATCGCCGCATTAACCACCCATTAATTTCATCAATTGAATTGTTTCCCGGTGAACCTTCAATTGCAATAAATATTGATATGGGCTAAATTAAATATAAATATTATAAGTATTTTCTACACTTTTGATTGGTTTTGAGTCGGTTTTTATGGTATAATATTTGTTACCGGTTCATATTTGAATATTATTGGTTTAAAGAGATAATGAACTAATAGCGATTTAAAAGTATATTTATTTCATTGGTTATGATTTTCAATCATTAATATGAATAATTAGACTTAAAAAAAAATCTCATAAGATGGTGTTAAAAATAAGTTTGCGTTAGAATTTGAGGGTAAATAACTTTAATGCTCATTAATATAATAAATTCCATTGTTTGAAAGGGTTCGTAAAATTCCAAGAAATAATGTTTGGAATATTGATGATTCATTAATGAGTAACTCTATCATGATTTATTTATTTACTCTTATTAATCTGTGAATTATTAATAGAAGCCGAATTAAATATTCTACAGCTCTCTGTTTTGAGTTATCTTTTGGTGCAACAAGTATTATGGGCTGAACATATATATTATGCTTATACGTCATAATACAAAGGTAGAAAGAATAAATGAGGAGTTAAATAAATATGTCGGTGGAGAAGTCAAATATAAAGGGGGTTCAAAACCCTACAGAACACAGACGCTGTGGGGCAGCCCCTGTTGGGGTTTAACGAGAGCACGAAAGAAAAAAAAAACTCACAAGCTCAATCATATTTATTTCTTTTTACAATGAACTGCAATATATATTTTATCTTTGTTTCATTGGTAATTATGATTGGCTAAACTATTAGACTGCCTGGGTTTGGATGAATACTTTTCAGACTCGTTTTATTTTTTTGTTTTGGATTTATTATTGATTGATTGTAGGTTCCCAGCCGGATCTACACGGAAGTATCTAGTACTACGTAGGTGTGGAATCCCTACGTAAGACGATACGAGCGTAGGATGTGATATACGTTAAACCCAAGCACAAATACACGTTACAATACTCAAAAGACACGTTGTATTGCAACTCCTTTAACACGTGATATACAAATCACCCTTACACGTACTGGAAAAACTTTACAAACACAACCCGTAACATATGGTTAAATAGGTTACGACAACTTCGCCTAACAGACTAGGCGAAGTTGTCAATAACTTCGCTTGTCCACAAGTTCGCTTATATTAGGCGAACTTGTGAGACAACCTATACAAAACAAACCAAAACCAACTAACACATTACAGACACTAGATACTGAACTACTGACATAATGCACCAACAGACTCCCCCTTGGCAGTAGCTTCATATCTCAATCTTCAATCACGTGTTTTGTTATCCCAAAACTCGAGTCACCCGTCTTCAAGCATGAACGCCCTGTCTTATACAGACAGAGACGACTCTCTGGTATTTCTTGGCTTCTTCTTTCCATGCCGGAATATAGAATATCTTTTTCTCGTTCAGCACCTGCAAGTCAGCTTGAGACAAATTCACCAAGTGCATTGGATCATACACTCTCAGCAACTCTTGTTCATCTTCATCCTCCATCACCGCTTCAGCTGTTTCACTATCGACATACCACCATTTCAGATTCTTTAAGACATCCTTGGGCATTTGTTTCATCGGCACTTCTTTTAAACACTAGATCGGCTTATACTTCATTATCATCCAAGGTTTGCCATCAGCTCTCATACCTCTGTCTTTATCTTCAACGAGCTTTCCTTTCTGCGGTTTTAACAACTCGAACTTTTTATCTTTTATACTTTCTTTCCAAACGATCTTCCCAATAATCCTAGCCATATTGTCATCACTCCTGTTTATCAACCCCAACTTGGCTAAATCCTTCACCTCACACTCCGGCAAGGTATTCAATGATCTTAACAACCTTTTGAAGTACTGAACTCCGTCAAAACGTTTAATCACAAATAGCCTCAACTGCTCATCATATAACCAGCTAATAATCTCATTCTTCGATTCAGCATACCCTTTGATATTATAACTCTTCTTAAACATAGTTGGAACCGCTGGTTTCTTTGTCTTTACGAACCATTGAGCGTAGCCTTCTTTCCATCTTGGCTGCTCTTCCCATTCAGTCTCGTCACTTCCCATATCATGACTCACATTTGTCTTATCAACTTCCGGAATCTCATGCTCAACATTTTCCTCCACAATCTCTCCCTCTTCAATCTCACTATCGATTACAATGTCAGCCCCTATCTTCTCAATCTCTTCAACCGGTAACACATCGTCGTCACCTACAATATCATCATCCAAACTTTCCACATCATCCACTACCACCACATCATCACCCCCTGATTCACCAGTTGCACCAGTAGACTCCCCCTGAGATGTGGAAGTCCCAAGAGTTTGTTCAGTTCTTGGCAACTCACCACCTGCACCTTTCGATGCATTAGGATCATCGTCTCGATCATTTCTCTTCTTCGTCCTCAACTCACCGCCCTTGCAGCTCGTCTCCCCGTGAGATGCTAAGAACTGTTTTAAAGCATCAAAAAGTTTACCGTGCTCAATCAGGAGGGACGACTGAATCTGATTCTCTGCAACAAGGCGCTGAATAGCGTGAGTCTGGATCAAGTTTATTCTCGACTTTTCTGCCACGACCCTTTCAAGAGCTGCTATCCTGTCTGAGTCAGATAAGGTTGCATCAAAATCAAAACTCATATGAGAAGTGTCTTGAGCATATGGTGAAGGGATTCCCAAAGTAGCCGGGACATCAGAAACAGGCTGAAAAGTAACCGCAGGTGGTATTGTAACAGATAACCCTGCAGTGGCAACCAGTGTCGACTCAACGAATCTTGCAACAACCTCCGATGGAGTAAGTGTAGGAGGTGGCAAGGAAACAATTTCTGGAGGCGTAAGCTGAAATGTGGTAGGTGGAATGCCAAACGAAGATGATGTTGTCAACACGGGAACACCCGAGGTGATCGGTCCTGTTACAGTCAACGATGCAGGAACCATGGTCATACCAGATAAAGCGGGCGGAGAGAAGCGTACCACCCTCGAGCTTTCACCAGCTCCCGATCCTTCACCCGTTCTTACCCGTTTCGATCGACGAACCAACCGATCTAACTCCTCCTCAAAATCAGATTCACTGTCATCTGTATCTTTCTTTCTTTTTCCATGAATCCTTTCTTGGGCGACCAGTATCTGTCTTGCTTCAGCAACATCATCAGCTGAGGAGTCAGAGTCGGTTCTTTCAGAATCAGCTACAGACGTAGCTACCATCGACACATCAATACCAGAAACCTGTGCAACTGAGACCTGAACCTCTTCCTCAGGATCAACTCGTTCCATGTCAAAAAATCCTTGGCCACCAAAAGCAGCTTCAAGGTCTACGTGTTCCTCCGGTGCCACAACAGGGGCAGCAGGCAAAGCGTGCTGTACCACAGGTGCTGGTTGAGGTGCTTCAGCCTGTTGTGGTGCCGGATCCCGAAACTCGTCTCCACGAGGAGCAACATAAGCTGGGTTTATCAGATAACCAAATAACGGAGTATGTCGTGGACGAAGCTCTGGTTTACTTCGAGCACTCGACGCTCTGCATTGTGCGAATATCTCTTGCTGACACTCTCTACATAACGAATCGGACGGCGCTGAGGTAGCGTAGGAGCCACATGATTCAAGATCATTTGTAAGAATCTTGGATACATCAAGAATCTTTCACGAGCTACTGCACGTCTCTGACGGTCTATTTCATAGAACACCATCTAACTGAAGCTGTAACGCTTGTTGTAAGTCAGTGCTGTCATTGCCGATTGCATCGTCGCACCCATCCCGTCCGGATCTACACGGAAGCTGCTTGAAGCTGCTTTTGGTGCGGAATCCCTACGTAAGTATCTCTTACTACGTAGGTTCCCAGCCGGATCTACACGAAAGTATCTCGTACTACGTAGGTGCGGAATCCCTACGTAAGACGATATGAGCGTTAGATGCGATATACGTTAAAACCAAGCACAAATACACGTTACAATACTCAAAAGACACGTTGTATTGCAACCCTTCAACACGTAATGTTCAATCACAATTACACGTTCTAGAATCCTTACCCTAAACAAGCCGTAACATATGTTTAAATATACTTCGACAACTTCGCCTAACAGACTAGGCGAAGTTGTCATTAACTTCGCTTGTCCAAGTTCGCTTATATCAGGCGAACTTGTGAGACAAGTTATCTAAAACACCAAAACAAAACAAACTAACACGATTACAGACACCAGATACTGAACTACTGACATCATGCACCAACAGACTCCCCCTTGGCAGTAGCTTCATATCTCTATCTTCAATCACGTGTCTTGTAATCCCAAAAATCTCGAGTCACTTGTCTTCAAGCATGAACGCCTTCTCTGACACAAACGGAAACTACTTTCTGATATTTCTTGGCTTCATCTTTCCATGCAGGAATATAGAATATTTTTTTCTCGTTCAGCACCTGCAAGTCAGCTTGAGACAAATTCACCAAGTGCATTGGATCATACACTCTCAACACTTCTTGTTCATCTTCATCCTCCATAACTGCTTCAGCTGTTTGACTGTCGACATACCACCATTTCAGACTCTTTAAGACATCCTTGGGCATTTGTTTCATCGGCACTTCTTTTAAACAACGGATAGGCTTATACTTCATTACCATCCAAGGTTTGCCATCAGCTCTCATTCCTCTGTCTTTATCTTCAACAAGTTTCCCTTTCTGCGGCTTTAACTACTCGAACCTTTTCTCTTTTATACTTTCTTTCCACACGATCTTCCCAATAATCCTAGCCATATTATCATCACTTCTGTTTATCAACCCCAACTTGGCTAAATTCTTCACCTCACACTCCGGAAAGGTATTCAATGATCTCAACAACCTTTTGAAGTACTGAACTCCGTCAAAACGTTTAATCACAAACAGCCTCAACTGCTCATCATACAACCAGCAAATAATCCCCTTTTTCAATTCAGCATACCCTTTGATATTGTAACTTTTCTTGAACATAGTAGGAACTGCTGGCTTCTTTGTCTTTACAAACCATTGAGCGTAGCCTTCTTTCCATCTTGGCTGCTCTTCCCATTCTGACTCTTCACTTCCCATATCTTGACCCACATTTGACTTATCAACATCTGGAATTTCATGTTCTACATTATCCTCCACAATCTCTCCCTCTTCAATCTCACTGTCAATCACAATCTCAGCTCCTATCTTTTCAATTTTTTTCAACCGGTAACACATCGTCGTCACCTACAATATCATTATCCAACATCTCCTCATCATCCACTACCACCACATCATCACCCCTGATCCACCTGTTGCACCAGTTGACTCCCCCTAAGTTGTGGAAGTCCCAAGAGTTTGTTCAGTTCTTGGCAACTCACCACCTGCACCTTTCGATGCATTGGGATCATCGGCTCTGTCATTACTCTTCTTCGTTCTCAACTCATCGCCCTTGCAGCTCGTCTCCCCCTGAGATGCTAAGAACTGTTTTAAAGCATCAAAAAGTTTACCGTGCTCAACGAGGAGGGACGATTGAATCTGATTTTCTGTAACAAGGCGCTGGATAGCGTGAGTCTGGATCAGGTTGATTCTTGACTGTTCTGCCACGACCCTTTCAAGAGCTGCTATCCTGTCTGAGTCAGATAAAGTTGCATCAAAAACAAATCTCATATGAGAAATGTCTTGAGCATACGGTGGAGGGATTCTCAAGGTAGCTGGAACATCATGAACAGGCTGAAAAGTAACCGCATGTGGTATTGTAGCAGATAACCCTGCAGTGGCAACCAAAGTCGACTCAACAAATCTTGCCACAACCTCCGATGGTGTAAGAGTAGGAGGTGGCAAGGAAACAATTTCTGGAGCCGAAAACTGAAAAGTAGTGGGTGGAATGCCAAAGGAAGATGATGTAGTTATCACGGGAACACCCGAGGTGATCGGTCCTGTTATAGTCATCGATGCAGGGACCATAGTCATACCAGATAAGGCGGGTGGAAAGAAACGAACCACCCTTGAGCTTTCACCAGCTCCCGAGCCTTCACCCGTTCTAACCCTTTTCGATCGACGAATCAACCGATCTGACTCCTCCTCAAAGTCCGATTCACTGTCATCTGTGTCTCTCTTTCTTTTTCCATGAATTCTTTCTTGGGCGACCAGAATCTGTCTTGCTTCAGCAACATCATCAGCTGAGGAGTCAGAGTCGGTTCTTTCAGAATCAGCTACAGACGTAGCTACCATCGACACATCAACACCAGAAACCTCCGCCACTGAGACCTGAATCTCTGCCTCCGGATCAACTCGCTCCATATCAAAGAACCCTTGGCCACCAAAAGCAGCTTCAAGGTCTACCTGTTCCTCCGGTGCCACAACAGGAGCAGCAGGCAATGCTTGCTGTACCACAGGTGGTGGTTGAGAAACAACAGTCTGTTGCGGTGCCGGATCCCGAAACTCGTCTCCACGAGGAACAACATACGCCGGGTTTATCAAATAACCAAATAACGGAGTATGTCGTGGACGAAGCTCTGGTTTACTTCGAGCACTCGATGACCTGCATTGTGCAAATATCCTCTTGCTTACACTCCCTACATATCGAATAGGACGGCGCTGAGGTAGCGTAGGAGCCACATGATTCAAGATCATCTGTAAGAATCTTGGATACATCAAGAATCTTTCACGAGCTACCGCACGTCTCTGACGGTCTATTTCATAAAACACCATCTGACTGAAGCTGTAAGGCTTGTTGTAAGTCAGTGCTGTCATTGCCGATTGCATTGTCGCACCCATACCGTCCGTACCAGCCTTACGACCCGACATGCACACGATCATCACATGCATGAGAAAGCGCCATTGATCCAACAAAAATCCCTTACGTCTCTGAGTGTCACCCAATGGACCAGAATATCCCATTCGTAAAAATGCACCATCTCTGAATGGAGTAGTAAAGTCTGTAGGATCATCTCTAGTTTCATTCCCAAACTACAAGGCGACCCTTATCTGTTCAGATGAGAACTAAACTTCCTGATTGTTAACTGTGGCGCGCATGATTGGGGGCTCGACTCTACAATCATATTCTACCGTTTTCCAGAAGTCTTCAATGTTCGGCAGAGAAATGGGTAGAGTTGTAGAAATAGCATGGAAGATACGCGAGCGAATAAGGAAAGAAATGATCTCGCAATAATCATCAACACCGCTAGCATCCGGATCCAGCGTGATGTACATATTGTGACCTGGAAATAATTGACGGTTGTTATCACCACCTTCGTCACCACCAGCACCACCGGCTCCTGCTACAGCTGCCATATCTGCACCACAAACGGTCTAAGTTAGAAAATCGGCAAAGCAAATAATAACTTCGCCTATTACCATGAGCGAAGTTAAGATATCCTTTAGTGTGCAGGCGAAGTTAGACAAAGGGCGAAGTTGAGCACAACTTCGCCTATACAATAACTTCGCCTGATAACAGATTAAAGTTTTAAATAATATAAAGCACCAGGCGAAGTTAGGTATAAGGCGAATTTAAGGATAACTTCGCCTAACCATAACTTCGCCCCATGAACAGCATCGCCTCTGATAAGATTCACAATTAAAGAAGCAGGCGAAGTTATGCCTAAGGCGAAGTTGAGAACAACTTCGCGCAAAGATAACTTCGCCTGAATATGAAGCGGCATCAAACAGACGACTGATCAGAGTCATAATGGAGATTTTGTGATTAACACCATAAAAGGATGATAGTTTAGAGATCTAGACGATCAAACTAGTTATGAACACTTAGAAAGAGTTTGGTTAGCGGGTGTATACGGGTTGCATAAACGAGGTCACAAATCGGACCAAAACGACATCTGATTAACCCATTGACACGAATTATAAGTCATACCGACCCTACACACCTTTAACACGGATTGAAACTGAGATTAATAACAAGGTTTGATTCGAGAGGTAACTTCGCCGAGGGTTAGAATATTGGGTATAAGTTCGCCGGGGGTTTGAAATAATATGTAAAGTGTTTGACCAACTTGTCCTTTATATATGTTTGAAAAAGCTCAGGCGAAGTTATGGTTAACTTCGCTTATTCATAACTTCGCCCTATAACAACTTCGCCTTGCAACTTCGCTTAGCATTAAAGTTACATAACAGGCCCTCATAATTTGAATAGAATGCTATTGTCTTTTAAAACTTCCGTTAAAGATTTAACTGCTAAAATCAAAGAACCAGGTAACCAAGCTTTGAACCATAAACTGAAATATGTAAAGTAAATTTTAGAAATAAAGTACACGGGATCAAATTTCAGTCTTGACAGGGACTAGCATGTTTTAGAAAAGATCTGAACAGGAATCATACTAATCAAATGACTATCACATAGATCCATGTTCAGCGGTATTATGACATAAAGAAACAGGTTGTAAGCAGGTAAACAAATTAGTATGGTTTTCATCGCTTCTGTGATACGCATTAGGTTCAATTAGGCTCAAAATTTAAACGGACAACACATCAGAGATTGTGATGCCTCCTATCTATTCTCAAAGCTTATTTAGCTTTCCCCAAGTCACCCCGAGTTGACCTCGACCCGTAGTGTCTGATCAAACAGTAAGTACATGTTGATATTTAGAGTCTTCTTCCCGTTGTCTTTCTTGCGTCTTGATTGACAATGATAACACAATAGGCTTCAGAAGGCTTAACATAATAATTTTTTTTTTTAATAACAAAGATTTACATAGCTTCAAAGAGTAGACTACTGCAAGTCCCGAATCTGGATCACTGCAGGTACTAGACACACTATCTTCTCGGAAATCAGAACACTCACGGGCTCGTGTATGACTGGGTAATCGCTTTTCTGCCTATCATTCGGAAAGATGTATATGGAGACATACACAACTCTGAATGAGTCTTCCCTTTAAATCGAGAAGATTTAGTTAGTATCACTTCTACTTTTACGCACCATAAAAAGCTACCATAACATACAATGACTGTTCTAGAGTCTTTTAGGCCTAATAACTTCACTAGTGAAGCACACAGAAATAGTTTGTGTATCACTTTCCAAGGTTCGATCAATTTTCTTAAAAACATTTTATTGAAACTTCTAACGAAGTTATAGACTTGAAAAATTATATCATCTCCCTAAAAATATTTAAATTCTATCGCCCCGATCAAGTCAAAGTCTTCCGGTAAACGGCTATCCTGAAGATCCAATGGATCAGCTGGACCGACCACATACGAGTATGTGTCCTTCTAACTAAGTATGAACGACTGTTTTTCAGCGAAAGAGTAAAAAACACATCATAAACCGCCCCCGGTCACTTTCAGTCATCTGGTTAATGGCTATCCTCATAATCTACTAGAAGAAGTAAGGACCAAACATATCCGAAGATATGTCCTTCAAACTGAAGCAACCGACATAATTTTAAGCGATAGTGACGTTTTTTTTTTTTAAACGAAAAGCACGGTTACTCGGGATTGATCATCCCATTAAGCTCAACCAGATTTTGAAAACGAGTTCGGTCAAAAGCTTTAGTATAAAGATCAGCGAAATTATCTAACTAATCAACCTTTTCGAGCACTATTAATTTCTTCTCAGCACAATCCCGTATAAAATGATGACGAATGTCAATGTGTTTAGTTTTGCTGTGTTTTACGGGATTGTTAGTTATTGAGATTGCAGCAGAGTTATCAATGCAAATAGGAGTTTGAGTGAAATTCAGACCGTAATCGCGCAATTGCCGTTGTATCCAAAGAACCTGGGAGCAGCAATTTGATGTTGCCATGTACTCTGCTTCACAGGTAGAAATGGCCACTGAGGTCTGCTTCTTGCACTGCCATGACACCAATCTTCCTCCTAGAAACTGACATCCACCGGTTGTCGACTTCCTATTCTGATTGCAACCTCCATAGTCAGAATCTGTGTAAGCGACCAAATCCAAGAGTGCCCCTTTCGTGTACCATAATCCCAGCTTAGGCTTGCCTTTGAGATACCGCAATATTCTCTTCACTCCCTTCATGTGAGATTCCTTCGGGCTTGCCTGAAAACGAGCACACAGACAAATTGCAAACATAATATCAGGTCTAGATGCAGTTAAATACATTAAGGAACCTATGATTGCTCAATACTGGGTGGGGTCGAAGTCTTCATCACTATCCGAATCAGCACCCAGTTTGTGGTTGACACACACTGGAGTATCAAATGGAGTACTGTCCTCCATCTTGAAGCGTTTGAGTACGTCTTGGACATATTTTGTTTGATGGATGAACATCCCGTCTTTCTTCTGATCAACCTGCAATCCTAAAAAGAAAGTTAATTCACCCATGGCACTCATTTCAAATCTCCTTTTCATGACTTCTTCAAACTCCTGACACATGGCGACTTTTGATGCAGCAAAAATGATGTCGTCCACGTAGACTTGAACTAGTAGAAAGTCTCCCCCTTTTCTCTTGACAAACAGCGTGCTGTTAATCTTTCCTCTTTCGAAACCATTCTCAAGCAAGTAATCAGACAGGGTTGAGTACCAGGCACGAGGGGCCTGATGTAGTCCATATAGCGCTTTACTCAGCTTGTACACATGATCAGGAAAGTCAGGGTCAGGGAAACCCGGAGGCTGTTCAACGTACACCTCCTCATCGACTTTACCATTAAGAAGAGCGCTTTTCACGTCTATCAGGAACACCTTCATCTCATTGTGTGCAGCAAATGCCAAAAATAGTCGAATCGCTTCCAATCTTGCCACAGGAGCAAGCACTTCATTGTAATCGATTCCTTCCTGCTGATTAAACCCTTTACCTACCAGCCTCGCCTTGTTTCTTATGATTATTCCTTTCTCATCTCTCTTACACTTAAAGACCCACTTTGTGCCAATAGCATGTACATTCTTCGGTTTTGCTACTAACTTCCAGACTTCCATCTTCTCGAACTGAGCTAACTCTTCTTGCATGGCTTCGACCCACGAGCTATCCTTGAGAGCCATTTGATAATTCTTTGGTTCAATCTGGCTGATGAAGCAGGTGTACAAGCATTCATTTATGATACCCGTTTCTTTAATTCTTGCGTAAACACAAGTGTGCTCATTCAAACTTCTTCTTGTTTGAACACCGTCAGACAGATCACCTATCACGTTCTCCAAAGGGTGATTTTTGTGAATAGCAGTAGTCTGAACCGGACCGACTTCCAGATTATTTTCCAAATTCGAAGAGAGTTCTTCAATGGGTGATTGATGTTGAGAGTGAAAAGGGTTGTAAAATTCTTCTTCAGTAGAGGCGGCAGGAGTATTAATGGCACTTGACGTGGAAGGTTGACTTTCATCGTATCGTGGACGTTGCACAATATTTTCCTCCTCGTCATACATAATCTGTGAAGCAATTTTCTCATCAATTTCTGCAAAATCCAAGTAAGGCACATTTAAAGATTTGAACAGTCTATCATAGTCAAAAGCCTCAGCGGGTCCCATGCTAGGCTTTGGTGGTTTGTAACTCGTGATGTTAGTGTTACATACCACTTCAACCTTGCTGTTCGATAAGTTAAAGACTCTTCTGTTGGGTGTCCCAACTACATATCCGACTAAAATACCTTCGTCGGCTTTCTCACCAAATTTTGAGTTTGTCTTTAATATCGTACATGGGGACCCGAATGGTTCGAGACCATTCAAGTTTGGCTTTCGACCATGCATAAGTTCATAACAAGTTTTATTTAGCCTTTTAACAGTTAAAACACGATTAAGGATATAACAGGCGGTGGCAACTGCTTCAGCCCAGAACACCACGGGAAGTTTAGCATCAGCCAGCATGGTTCCGGCTCCTTCAATTAGCGTCATGTTCTTCCTCTCAGCCACTCCATTTTGTTGCGGATTGTACGGGGCGCTGTACTGGTGGTCTATCCCTTTCTGTAAGCAGAACATCTCCATCTGGTAGTTCTTGAACTCTGTCCCATTATCACTCCTGATGTACTTAACCTTTCTCCCCACAATATTTTCAACCTTGGTAATCAGGTTAATTACCAACTGAACCGTCTCATCTTTTGCCTTCAGAAAGTATACCCAAGAGTATCGAGAGTAATCATCGGTTATTACCAAGCAGTATGATGTTCCCCCTAGACTTTTTACATTCACGGGACCGAAGAGATCCATGTGAAGTAGGTCTAGGGTACTGACTATTGAATTGACCTTCTTGGTGTGATGAGGTTTTTTATGTTGCTTTCCCTTCTTGCATGATAAGCACTGGTCTTCAAAGTTAAAATTTTTCAAGGGAACACCAAGCACCAGCCCATTCTTGACAATGTAGTTCATTTTTCGAAGATGTATATGTCCCATTCTTCGATGCCATAACTCGAACTCAGATTCAGTTGCATTTGACAGAAGACATGACTCTTCTGTTGCCATCTCAGATGACCTCATATCCATTACATAAGTGTTCTTTTCTCTTGGAGCTTTCATCACCACCCATGCCTCTGGTATCTTGAAACCCGGATACAGTACTATTGCTTCATCTTTAGTAAAGTGCACTGTGTACTCTTTGTCACAAATCTGAGACACACTCAACAAATTATGCTTCAATTCCTCAACAAAATTCACCTTCTCTAATTTCATTTTACTATTTGTCACAGTTCCAATACCAGTAATTCTACCACCGCTCTCTCCAGCGAAACTTACTCTTCCTCCTTGAACAGGTTTCCAATCATGTAACAAATTCTTGTTACCAGTCATGTGCCGGGAACAGCCGCTATCCACAACCCACAGATTGTTTACAGCCCTGTTCAACTGTTCCTGCACGATTAAAGAAAATGATTAAAATCTGGGGACCCAAGACCTATTGGTCTTGGGTCGATTAAATCTGTTAAACGGCATCCCGTACTTTGGTTGTCCAAAGTCAGTTTGAGAATGATTTATGTAAGTCCTAAAAGGAAACCTTCTTGAGGATTGACTATGAGGCCTACCAAACCTTAGTGAATTAACCGAATTATGATGGTAGGTTTGGTTGTTAACTGGGAAAAACTGAGGTTGATATCTTTGAAATCTTGGTTTAGTCCTATGTCTGAACTTTGATGAGTTAGCATTCTTACCATTATAGTAATTACTATTCGTTTTATTCTCAGTTTTCGGAGGCCTCATACCTCTGAATCTCTGATTAAGAGGACAATCAGCAATCAGGTGTCCTATTTGATTGCATCTGAAGCAACTCCTGTGTTTAACTTTCGTCTCAACAGTTGTTTCAGATATTGAGGTTGCATTACTATTCGTTTGTCTAACATATGGTGGGACAAACGGGTTTAGGGGAGAGTTCTTTTCAGTTGGCTTATATTCCTCCCCACGTTTTAGTGACACTACCTCTTCTTTTATCTCACTAGATTCGGATGTCTTGTCCGAATTTGATGAGACAGAGCTAGGAACAGAAATCTTAACATTCGAAACGGGCTTACTCGTTTCGCTTTTACTAACTTCAGGTTCTTTAATCGAAACTTTGACAGGAACTGTCTGACTAATCTCAACATCAACAGATTTCTGATTACTAGGATCATACGTATAGTTATGGTTATATGGTGGTGGAACTTCAGAAAATACAATTCCCCCTTTGTTAACTGGGGAACGTTGAACACTTACGATATGATCAAGCATTGCTGAGGAATTTCTAAACTGTTCAATTTTTCTGTTTAATTCCACCACTTTTACCTGGTAATCAGCTATCTGTTTATCCCTTTCAGCAATTAGTTTGGTTTTTTCCTCTAACACTTCATAACTAAGATCAATTACTTGTATTTTATCAGCTAGACTGGCCTTAAGACTTCGGATATCTTTTTCACTAGCTTTTATTTTTACCGAGTAACTGTTTTCTCTAGTTTTAGTGTAATGATGATCTTCTTTTAACGTTTTAAATTGAGCGTCCAAACTAACAAACTGATCAGTTACCGTTTTCAATTGTTCAGACAGATTTTCACATTGCATACAATGAAGTTCAGAACTTACCTCAGAGAGCTGATCGTTTACTTCTGCCATATAAGCTTGATTTTCTCCCGTCTCTTTCTCACTTCCTGCAGTTTCGATGTTCACCAAATTTGCCTGTTCGAAGACTTCCTCAACCTGTAGATTCCAGTTGTACCCACCATTGTGTTTAGATACCATAGCCCTATTCTCACTACCTCCCCCATTCTGTTGTGCAGGCCTGTTCTGACTACGTTCGACTCTCTCATTTGTACATTCCTTGGCAAAGTGACCATTTTGTTAACAGTTGTAACATCTAACCTTTGATTTGTCAAAACCTGGTCTTTCGCCAACGAACTTTCTACCCGTTTTCTTCATGAATCTTTTAACCCGTCTTACTATCATAGCCATCTGCCACTGCAGGTCCATTTCTTCTAGATCATCAGCATCAATTTGATCATAGTCTTCATCCAAAGTTGCGGGATAGACTATTTTACCTTTGATGTAATTTTCATAAGATGCAATGAAAGATGCATAGAGAGCAAACTGCTGTTCAGCTGATTTAACACTCATGGGCATCTGTGAATAGTCGTTGGTTGGAACATTTGATGAAAAGTTACCAGTTGTGGCTTGAGGTTTTGAAGAATTACTTCCTGCAGCTACGAAACGTACATCACCATCCATGTTGAGAGTCACATGAACATCATGAGTTGAATTTGAGTTTGAGTCTCCTTTTGAGTAATAAGCAGAGGATTCTGACTTTGAACTTGAACTTGAAGTAACTTTTGCACCATACATTCCAGGATCCTAAACCTGATCAGTTGGTGTCTCTTTCCGAACCATGTTAAGTTCAAAAGTTCGTAATTTATTGACTGCTGTTTCCAAATCAACATTGGCAAATTCTTTATCTTCTCTCATCAAAACCGTGTACATTTCCCATTTCGGTGGAAGAGCATCAAGAAGTTTTTCTACAATCTCTTCTTCTTTATAGTCAATTGAGTAGTTTCTAAGTTCGGTCATCAGGTGATAATATCTTGTGATGATATCATCAAGTGATTCATTTTTCAGATATTTGAACACCGAGAATTGGGTTTTTAGTAGCTTAATCTTGGATGCGCGTATCCCCACATTACCTTCATATCGATTTTCTAGAGCTTCCCACAGCTCTCTAGCAGTTTTGTATTTCCTGAAAGTGTGAAGAATATCTTGTGGAAGAGCCATTGTTATTGCAGCATGAGCTTTACTTTCTGTCTCATACATCTTCTTTTCTTCCTCTTCCATCTTATTGTACTTCTTAATCTGTTCACGACCCTCAAACAAGGCCGTTGGTGGAATGTATCCATCTTGAATGCACACCCACATCTTAGCATCTTGATATTTAACATACTGTTCAAACCGATCTTTCCAAGCAACGAAATCGGTCCCCTTTAGCATTTTTGGAGCCTTAGTTGCTGAACCGGCTTCAACTTCCATTTTCACCAGTTTCGTAATGTTTATCGAAGTCATTGTTCAAAGAAACACGACTTGAAAACACCAAAAAATAATTTATTTATTTTTTTATTTCTGAACAGTGACCAGTAGGCGAAGTTATGCTTAACTTTGCATAAGCTTAACTTCGCTTGTTTTCCACAACTTCGCTTACTCAACTTCGCCTGATCTATAACTTCGCTGGTTTCTTAACTTCGCCTGAGATCAACTTCGCTTGGCTGATAACTTCGCTTAAACTTATAACTTCGCCTAAACCCTACGAACAGTGACGGCAACTTTGCCTGATGAACACAAGGTTCTTGCAGGTTTGATTTTGACGTATTACGAGGTATGCGAAGGTGTAATGGGTTATTTTGATGGTGGGAGATGGGTAGGACACAAAAACTCGGTATTTCAACGTAAACTCGTTCCGCGAATAGTCGAACAGAACGATTTATACACTCTTGTGATAATCCCGAACCACACAATCACGAGCAAAAGCTTTGATACCAATTGTAGGTTCCCAGCCGGATCTACACGGAAGTATCTCGTACTACGTAGGTGCGGAATCCCTACGTAAGACGATACGAGCGTTAGATGCGATATACGTTAAAACCAAGCACAAATACACGTTACAATACTCAAAAGACACGTTGTATTGCAACCCTTCAACACGTGATGTTCAATCACAATTACACGTTCTAGAATCCTTACCCTAAACAAGCCGTAACATATGTTTAAATATACTTCGACAACTTCGCCTAACAGACTAGGAAAAGTTGTCATTAACTTCGCTTGTCCACAAGTTCGCTTATATCAGGCGAACTTGTGAGACAAGTTATCTAAAACACCAAAACAAAACAAACTAACACGATTACAGACACCAGATACTAAACTACTGACATCATGCACCAACATTGGTTCATGCTTTGGTAAAGTTTTTATTTTATTTGGTTGTGATGCATATGCGTATTTGGTATTAATATATTATCGATTTATTGTTCCATATGCGTCTTTGTGAACGTCTTTCATGTATGGATGCATATTAGGTTACTTACTATGTGTTTGTAACTAGTTTATGGTTTATAGTCGACTCCATAGGAACGGTAATTGAGAGTTTAGAGATATCTTTTATTCTGTCACTTGAGAGACCGGGAGGTAATTAAGTGTCGTCTGTTTTGGTCTTTTTTGGGTTTGGGTAGTGATCGCACGGGAGTGAGTTACCCTAGATTTCTTTATATTCTTACAGATCCGAATTATAACCGAATTTAATAAAAATACCCCTTTACGCCTTAGGGTATATTGTGATTAGAGAGACCGGGAGGTGATTTAATCTTTAGGTACCTTTGCATAGTTAGGTAAGGTGAGACCGGGAGGAGATCCGAACCATTTAACCGTTGAGCTTTACATGATTTTTAAGGTTCTTAGGTATTGTCGGTGAGACCGGGAGGTGATCTACCATACTTTAGTTGTTCCTTAAGTTTCATAATTTTAGAATACGGTACCAATCATAAATCCAATTCCGAGAGTTTACGAGTTGACTAGTAAGATTCCTTACCTAGGTAGCTGTTTCCCCTATTTGAGTTCTAAACCGATTTGTTCGTGTCAGTTTTAGTTTAAATATTATTTGGTTTATATTTAATTATAAAAAAAACATAAAAATCAATTAATTAAGTTTAGTTAAGTCAGAGTTTAGTTTAGGTATCGCTAGAGTCCTGTGGGTTCGATTATCCGGACTTCGATAGGCTTTACTACAGTTGATAGGTACACTTGCCTGTCTAGTGGTCTAGCATTAGGATAATCTAGATTTATAAATTTAAAATTAGAGTATCTAGGTTTTGTTAAGTTTTTTAATAAACCGTTTCTGCACATCAAATATTAACTGATGGAAGGGTAAAGGATGACGCTTTTAAAGGTATTCAATTCCCATTCATCTTCATCTATATTAGGTTCTTATCAATTGCTCTTCAACAAATAGAACAAATTAATCAACCGTCATTCCGAGGTTTAATCTTTATTGCTTATCATGGTTGTGCTTTCTTGACCCAATTCACCATGAAATACTGTCATATGTTATCGCTTGCAACCTATTCGACAAAATGGTTGATATAAATCTGGGTTCATATTATTTAGTTGGGTGACTTTTTTGGAATTCATTAATCTGTTTGCTTATTGTTCATGTTATCTTCATCCTTACTCGCCAGACTCAATTCAATGATCAATAATCAACCAAGAATAGGTATACCTTCACTCGAAATTCATTTATTTGTTTTATCTTTGTTGATGAAACTTAACATGAATCATTTATTTGTTTTATCTTTCTATCTTTGTTTTTCAGAGAAAAAGTTAAATATCTCAGTTCTGACAGTATAGACAAGTCTGATAGTGTTGGTCTTGGATTCGATCCAACATTACACTCACCGGATTTCTAAATGGTGTAAAGATGTCTGGTATGCCTAATCATATATTGGTTCTAAAAGTTGGTGTGCCAATAATGTTACTAATGAATATTGATCAGAAGAACGGTTTATGCAACGGAACGAGATTACAAGTAATTAACTTGGGGAGGCATTTTATCGAAGTAAAGGTTATTTCAGGTGCTAACATTGGTTTTCGCACTTATATAACTCGTAGTAGCCTAACTCCTTCAGATACGAAACTGTCATTCAAATTAAAACGAAGACAGGTCATGTTACAGTTTATTTTGCAATGACCATTAACAAAAGTCAAGGCCAATCACTAGCAAGAGTTGGCATAAACCTGCGAGAACTGGTGTTTACACATGGTCAACTATATATGGCTTTATCATGAGTGAATAGTAGAGACAGTGTTAAAATGCTTATAGTAGACAAGGAAGGTAAAATCTACCTATACTATTAAAACAATAGAGTTTAAGTCAACATGGTCTTTTCTTATTGGTCTATTCTTAACCTTTCCATTCTTATCAACCACTTCTCTATTTTTCATGTGAATAAAATAATTCTAAATTAAATTAAAATGCTAGACAACTCATTCCTATTAAGTGATTATTAATTTCTATTAATTAATTTATATTATTTTTCATTAAAATCAAATTAAATTCTAATTAAATGTGTTAAAATCTACCTATACTATTAAAACAGTAGAGTTTAAGTCAACATGGTCTTTTCCTATTGATCTATTCTTAACATTTCCATTCTTATCTACCACTTCTCTATTTTTCATGTGAATAAAATAATTCTAAAATAAATCAAAATACTAGACAACTCATTCCTATTAAATGATTATTAATTTCTATTAATTAATTTATATTATTCTCCACTGAAATCAAATTAAATTTTAATTAAATGTGTTAAAAACAAAACATTAAAACTCAATTACTATATTTCCTAATTTTCTTCCATATTTCAAGCTATTTCAAAATCCATAATTTTATGATGTAAAAAAATTACATATACTACTTACATATATATATATATATATATACTACAACATTCACACAATAATTCTCACACCATCACACCGGATTTAGCAAAATCCCATTAGTTTTTTTGTAAGGTATATTTTTTTGGTCTTGCTTATATAATTCATTTTTTACTTGTTTGGTTCAAACAATAATTATTCAAAAATTAATAGTTTGTTTATTTCTAATTTGTCACAACCAGAAAGATGGAGCCAACAAACATTACATTATTGAACAAGTTGGATATGCTTAAAAATGATTGTGTCTTCAAGGTTTGTATTTTGAATCTATGGCGTCTTAAGGACAATAACAAACCCGGAGAAGATTGGTCGATAGAGATGATTTTGCAAGACGAAATGGTATTGGTACATAAAAATAAATAGATTACCATAATCCGGACTTCTACTTTTATTCTAAATTAAATATTCATTAATTTTAGTATATTATTCACACAATTTTATACTAGTTATTGGATGGTGAATGTTTTTATATTTATTGGTTAGGTTTTCACCGATTTTGTACATTTATATGTTTTTCCGGTAGGTTATATTGTTTTCCAGTAATGTTTACATTTGTTCACATAATTCAAATCTTCCATAATAGGTAATTTATTTATTATGTGATATTACTATTAATATTTAATGTTATCATTTAAGGTTATTACCTACAACTTGATATAATGGAATAAGGATTTGTAGACAAGATGTCTTATTTTTTGTTTAATGTTACTGTATATTTATGTTATTATTCATGTATTTATTTACTTTTCACAATTCATGTAATTTATTTGATTATTATATTATTTTATAAAATAAAAAACCATTATTGTTAGAATCACAAATCAATCTTCGTTTTATATCAATCGTATTACCAAAATTACCGTTATATTAAATACAATTACTTAAAATATTGATTCGTATTAATTATTTATTTATTTATTAATTGTTACACTTTTAATTATGGTATCAAAATATATCAATACCTTATTCCTAACTATAAATAAAAAGTATTTGTAACTTTCAACTTATATTCGTTTAAATAAAATTAATTATAAAGTTTCTTTAATAGTTGACAGAATTACAAATTTTGTCCTTTAAAAAAAGTCAAATTACGGTTCGTGTCCTTTTTATAGTTTCTTTGCAGGCGGTGTACTTTAAACATTTTTTTTCTACACGTTATGTCCTTTACGCTAACTAGGTTAGAAAAACTCAGTTAAATACCCTCACGTGAGGCGCATGTGAGGACATTTTTGTCTTTTCGTCTATACATAATAAAAAAATATAAAACTCTTTCTCTCTCTCATATCAAACTCTACTCTCTCTCCCTGCTTCTCTTTCTTTCTTAATCACCCACCACCACCAGCCACCCCCATACCTGCCCCCATCCAAACTCCGGCAACCACTACCGGCGAGCCGGAGATCTTGATTTTTCGACGAGCACAAAGCAGATCTGAAACCACCATTCCACCACCGTCCACCCAATCTCCGTCCTCTTACAACACACCCCACCTCCTACTTACCATCAGCCACCATCACCCCCATCTGCAGCCACCGCCAGGCCCACTGGTTCATCACCACACTTACCAACATCCTCATCCCCAAATCTAAACCCTACACCCACCGTCACATGTTATCATGTGGCTGCACTGCCGTTTTCGGTTTCCTTTATCGCCGGAACCCTATATCCACTCTCAAGACGGTAAGTGGGATTCCGGCGAGTTGGAGTTCGCCGGAGTTGGTTATTAAAAGGGATGATGATGTGTTGACTGGTGAGTCAGCGTTGACTGACCAGATAGTAGTTGTGGGTTTGGTGGGTATGGTGAGGTTGAAGTAGTAGACGGAGAAGATGAAGTGGTTGCCGGAATTTGGTGACGGTAAGAAGCCGGCGGCGAAGATGGAGTTGTTGGATTTTATGAACTGGGTATCAATTGGTTTTGAGTTTTGTTGCTGTTTTGAGATTAATTTTGTGCTTGTTTGTTTGTAGAAGAACACTTGTTTGGACTAATCGTTTCTTAGAGATGGTGGTGGCTTAGAGAGAAAGAAGGGGAATGTATTATATATATTTTCTTTTCTTTTTTTAAATTTAAGGATACATTAAATTTACAATTATGCCCATCACATGTCTGGCACATGTCATACTTAACTGAGTTTATCTAACCCAGTTAGCGTAAAGGACATAACGGGTAGAAAAAAAAAGTTTACACCGCCTGCAAGGAAACTAAAAAAAGGACACGAACCGTAATTTGGCTTTTTTTAAAGGACAAAACTTGTAATTCTGTCTTAATAGTTATCAACCTTATTCATATACATCATCTACTAATTTATGTTTTAATTCGTATTTTAATCACTATTTTTATTGTATAAAATGATAATACTTTTTTGACCTAATATAAGTTTTGACTTCAAATCAATTCTTAAGTTGACAAACATTAATTTACATTAAATCTTATATTTTTAAACACCTAAAAATAATACATAAAATGATTTTAACATAATTGTCAAACAAATAGTGGTTGCTAAAAATAAAACACGTTTTCTTCTTAATGTATACATTTTTGTCCGAAAAATAACCATTAGTGAACATGAAATGTTTTATTAGTTTATTTATATTCCCATAATGAAAAAAACATATTTTGATTTTTTCTATGTTTAAGTTTTAACAAATATAAATTTCTATTTTCATCACCACTAAATTAGCTTGTATGAAATATGGCGAAAAGTTTAATCTCCTGGGTAGATGCAATTTGTCTATATGGATAAAAAATGCAGCTATAAAGAAAACGGGTTAAACGGATACAAATTGAAAAAAACATAAAAGCTAAAAACACAATCTATTACAACAATATTAGATTATTATTATTATTATTATTATTATTATTATTATTATTATTATTATATGTATTCAATAATTATTTAGCATAATTTATCCTTAAAGGAGTTATAAAAAAATGAATGAGAAAGCTTTGCCTAATTTTCTAATTGATATATATTAGGAATCCACTATATGTCAACTATACTTGAATGAAAACTAATATGTTATTGAATATTAGATAGACTTTATTTTGAAGATCAATTAATTATATTATTATCAAAGACTAAATTTAGATATTAGATTGTCATAACAGTATGTTTTGTAAATAATTGTATAAATACTTATAAAAAGAAATGTTTTATATATTGTTCATCTTTTAACATTGATGTGCAACAAATAATTAAATTAATGTGTAAATAAACACGGGTACTATCTTAGAGTAATAAACATTACTCTTATTGATGTGTAATGTCACACCCCAACCTAAGGCGGAAATGTCGGGGTGTGATCTGATTGCAACAGCTCACAAGGTACTATCATGCAATTGTAAAGCGACAAAATCTAATTAATTTATTAATTGTCAACGAACATTTAAGTACAACAAAAATAGAGAAAATTACAATACAAAACCAATTATTCTTGTTTATGTTTAACATCCTAAGGTCATCTCTAAGTGAGCTTCAATTCGATAAGCAATCCAATCTATAACCTGCAAATGCGTACAAAATATATATATTTGTCAACAACACATGTTGAGTGAGTAGATTCACCAGTTTTGACACGAACAAAATGATAATATATAATGATATAAATAATAGAGTAAAACTAAGCAAAACTGTTATCTGTGAGTATAAAAAATGAAAGTGTTAAGCAAGTAATGAGTGTCGGTGAAACCATTGCCAATGCGATTGGGCTCCGGCCACTACGACGGTCATATGATCATACTATAATGAGATTATGTTGGACCTCTCCGAATGCGATTCAAGTAAGCAAGTAAGCAAATAGTAGGTAACAAACAGTCATTCAATTGATACACAACACAAAGATCACAGTTTGCGTTTGAGAAATAATAAGATAAATAATTTGATAAATGGTACGCAAGTGTCCTCAAAACATTTGAAAACAAGTAAAATAGGGGAGTGATTACTCACCTGATCGGATGAACAAATATAATTGAGGATGTGAGAAGGATGAACCCCCTTAGGGATCCACCGTCAAGGATTCCTGCGTCTGGTGGCCGGCTCGTAGTTAACGCACCCAAACACAACCAACTGCGTTGGGATGTCAGTTGTTTATCAGACGAGAAACAAATCTTAAATATAACATCCAGTTTATCCCCAAATCCAATAAAACCCTAAATCTTCAATTGGTTAATCTATTAAACCGAAGATCTGATGATTAATGGGTTACGACGGCTGACGGCTGAAAACGAGCTCGAACACCAACTGGGATGCTAGCATAATCAAATTAAATATGGGGGTTCGGTTGGCGACGGGAATAAGGTGCTGAGGGTGAGTTTAATTGCAACATTATGTTCTTTAACATGTGTAACGATGATCTCGCGTTGTCGGCCCAACCCAAATAAGAATTTCGTATCATAATTGATTATTTTAACTTAATTACCACTGTCGGTAGGCCGATTATGGCAAGTTTTAACGAATCCAATTATTAATTTCCAAATTAGACGCGAATATTGAGGTCCAAGCTAACATATTGGGTAAACGGGTTCATTATACGGGTCACGGGTTTGGATCGGATAGTGGGTAAACGGGTTATAGGTTATAATATATCAAATTTGCACTCTAGTTCCTAAAGTATGAAGAGGGAAACATATTTGGGTAATAGTTTAGTTTAGGGTTAAAGTTGTACATATTCTAAAGTTATTATATATATATTTTTTTTAAAATAAATAAACAATAATAATAATAAATTATTGATTAAAGTTGTACATTAATTGACGTAATGTTAACGAATCAACTCCAAAAATTTTTGATTAAATAAAAAAAACCAGGCAGATAGATAAGTACGGCAACCAATGATATTGATCTTTGAAAGATAAGAAAAAAAATTTTATTGTATGCGAAAAAGATACTTAAAATGATGGATTTTTCAGGTTGGGTTTGTTCCAAATAACTAATTTAGACAAATAATTGTTTAAGGTATAATTGAATACAAAATACGTTTAGACGAAAATTATGAAGACGATAAAAATCTTCTTTGTGAAAACTTAACTACGATTGGTTTGATTCAAAACACCTTTATTAATTGAGTTTATGAAAACTTAAATAATTGAGGTTGAATGATTTGAGGCACCTCGTATAGGTTTGCGAAAACAAGGTTTGACTAAGGGAGGCTTGATGAAATTAAGTCTTGTGCGTCAAGAATCGAATAAGCGAGAACGACCTTGTTACATGAAAAAAAAAGGTTGAAAGGCATAGAGTTGGTAGTTTTAAGCTAAATGAGAATCGGTAGTATGGTACGTTGCCGGTATAATTTGAACTCGGCGTGAATGAGTAAACAACAATGTGTAGCGTAGGTGATTAGGGTCTCCATAATTGTAGAAGGCACGTGTAGCAGGTATATAAAGCTAAGTCGACGACATAGACCGTTGTGGGATGTCTTGTGTCGTAGGCAGTGTACGGCCAGTGTTAACGGGATAACCATAACGGTTATAGCGAGTGTAAGAATGACACAAGAATTGAGTTGGGTGACGAAAGTCGCGAATAAGACGTAACGAGCGTATTCCGGTGTAAGGTTTCTTGTTTGGGACACTATGATTTCGTTGAGATTGATAAATGGGTTTACTTAATAACCTAAACTCGATTATTAAGCTTGCGTTTGCTATTATCGTTGTTATGAGGGTGAGGAAGGGTAAATGAATCGAAATTTATCTGAAAGAAGTTAGTGAACAATATTAAATTGATTGTATTAGTGTTTAGAATTTATACCCTAGATATTGTAGGAGCTATCTCATTGGCTGTACTTGTGGTCATAAAGCGGGTGTGGAGATATATGATCTATATTGTTTGATGTAGAAATCCTTCTATAATTATGTAAATTGAGATTAAATGAGTATAAATAATAAGTTGTGTAAATTCCTTATTAGTTATTAAGGAAAAGTGAAATTCGACATAAGTTGTGCTAGCGTTAATCATGACTTAAGGATAAGTCAAAATTTAAATGAGATAATCTATACGAAAATTTGTTAAGTAGATAATATAATCAATGAGGTAATTTGATATGAGATTTTATCGAAGCATAACAAATTAAAATGTTAATACTTAATATTTGAGGGTGATAACTGAGATGTAACCGATAGTTATTGGGGGTATTGAGTTACTTGTGATAATTTCGTTAATTGATAACGTGATAATCTTGAACATGAGGGATATTCTTTAAATATTAAGGTATTTAATAATACTTTTATTATATTTGATAGTTTGATGATGTTATAATATGCGTATGAGAAAATAATTATTAATTGCTCTTGATAATTTGTGAATGTGATAATATGAGTGCGAGATAACCGATTAGATAATTAAATAGTAAGTTGTTTAGATGGACTTGTGATAACATAGTCCTAGTGAGTGAATGATTTGTGCTCCATCATGGAAATAAAAATATTTAGGAGTATGTGAATGAATTGAATCAGTAAGTCTTGGTTCGATGCAATTGAATAATTAAGTAATTGAGTCAAATCGTAACTTGTTTCCAAATAAAATAACATCATAAACAAATTAAAAAAAAATAACGTAAGTTTTTTGATATATTTGGTGTCCCATGGTATTTTGTTGGCCTATGAGTGTTACGTGCCGTTTTAACCGACCAAACAAAATAACGAATGACAAATGTAAGTATGAGTAGTTGAAGTCTCTCGTATATCACCACGCGTGATAATGCTTCAACCAAATATCGTAAATATAATAATTGTGAAAATGAATAGTTGGCGTGTCCATGGCGTCCCATGGATTTTTCACCCGACCAGACATTTAAAAAGTAATAAAATAATAACAATAAAACGCAATGGAAAAAAATGTAACCGTTAACTGATTACGGTAAACACTAAAAAGGTAAAAACAAAACTTAGGAAATCCTAAAAGAAATTCCCGTCAACGAAAACAACCAACAAAAATTTAAATGTAAATATATATTTTGGGAATGAGGCATTGTGTCAGAGTTATAAAAATATTTTGAGGATGAGACACGGTCTCGGAATAATAAAATATTTTGAGAGTGAAGCATAGCTTCGGAGTTGTGTGTCTGCATGACAATAAAATAAACAATTAGCTAAGCAGTTAAATAAGTATTTAATCTAACAAGTAATTACGTAAGCTGTAAACAACCAAATAGAACACATCAGCTAAACAAATAAGCACGTATGGGGTTCCTAAGCATGTTACTAAGGCACCACTAACGACCTATCTTAAACCTTCGGCTCTGATACCAATCTTTCACACCCCAACCTAAGGCGGAAATGTCGGGGTGTGATCTGATTGCAACAGCTCACAAGGTACTATCATGCAATTGTAAAGCGACAAAATCTAATTAATTTATTAATTGTCAACGAACATTTAAGTACAACAAAAATAGAGAAAATTACAATACAAAACCAATTATTCTTGTTTATGTTTAACATCCTAAGGTCATCTCTACGTGAGCTTCAGTTCGATAAGCAATCCAATCTATAACCTGCAAATGCGTACAAAATATATATATTTGTCAACAACACATATTGAGTGAGTAGATTCACCAGTTTTGACACGAACAAAATGATAATATATAATGATATAAATAATAGAGTAAAAATAAGCAAAATTGTTATTTGTGAGTATAAAAAAATGAAAGTGTTAAGCAAGTAATGAGTGTCGGTGAAACCACTGCCAATGCGATTGGGCTCCGGCCACTACGACGGTCATATGATCATACTATAATGAGATTATGTTGGACCTCTCTGAATGCGATTCAAGTAAGCAAGTAAGCAAATAGTAGGTAACAAACAATCATTCAATTGATACACAATACAAAGATCACAGTTTGCGATTGAGAAATAATAAGATAAATAATTTGATAAATGGTACGCAAGTGTCCCCAAAACATTTGAAAACAAGTAAAATAGGGGAGTGATTACTCACCTGATCGGATGAACAAATATAATTGAGGATGTGAGAAGGATGAACCCCCTTAGGGATCCACCGTCAAGGATTCCTGCGTCTGGTGGCCGGCTCGTAGTTAACGCACCCAAACACAACCAACTGCGTTGGGATGTCAGTTGTTTATCAGACGAGAAACAAATCTTAAACATAACATCCAGTTTATCCCCAAATCCAATAAAGCCCTAAATCTTCAATTGGTTAATCTATTAAACCGAAGATTTGATGATTAATGGGTTACGACGGCTGACGGCTGAAAACGAGCTCGAACACCAACTGGGATGCTAGCATAATCAAATTAAATATGGGGGTTCGGTTGGCGACGAGAATAAGGTGTTGAGGGTGAGTTTAATTGCAACATTATGTTCTTTAACATGTGTAACGATGATCTCGCGTTGTCGGCCCAACCCAAATAAGAATTTCTTATCAAAATTGATTATTTTAACTTAATTACCACTGTCGGTAGGCCAATTATGGCAAGTTTTAACGAATCCAATTATTAATTTCCAAATTAGACGCGAATATTGAGGTCCAAGCTAACATATTGGGTAAACGGGTTCATTATACGGGTCACGGGTTTGGATCGGATAGTGGGTAAACAGGTTATAGGTTATAATATATCAAATTTGCACTCTAGTCCCTAAAGTATGAAGAGTGAAACATATGTGGGTAAAAGTTTAGTTTAGGGTTAAAGTTGTATATATTCTAAAGTTATTATATATATATATATATATATATTTAAAAATAAATAAACAATAATAATAATAAATTATTACTAACTCGGTAAACGCGATGTATTGTTGATTAAATCCCCGAATATGAAAACGGTTCGGGTAACGGTTAATAAATAGTAATTTGAAAACCCGAGTTGTTACATGTAATGAATGTCTTAGATAAAATTCATCTTTTAAATCAATATTGAGATAGAAGTTTTGTCGAATCATCAGTGTAAAATTATTTTGTTGATTTGGAGACTAATTTCTTTGTTTTCTTATTATTGTACTCATGGTATAAGTTATAAAATATTTTAATTAGATTACTTTCCTGAAAATCATTGGTAGCTTTATTGTCACTTGCATTAACATTGTTCATGTTATCTTGGTGTTTACACAATAAACAACTTTACGCTCGTATTTGATGGGAGTATTTTTGTCATTTTACATGTTCTTTGGTTTTGGTTGGTGGTAATCCGGGTGTTGGGAAGAGCGCACTAATGTTACAGGTATTTTGGATCATGATCCTTACTGAATTTTCTAACAAAACATGTAATTTGTTTGTAAGAATCTAACTTTTGTAATATTATATATTATTTTAACATGATAGATTACAATAATAATAGAACAAGGAAAATAACTCGGCAAGCCAGCTCTTGTACCTTATGTATCAGCTGAAGAGGTATAACAATAAACAATCCGCTTTCATTATTAATGTTGCTTTCATATTTTAGTAACAATTTAAAAAAAACTTTAAAATTATTTTAATTTCGAATGTAGAGAAAATCGGAAACTGAGCAAATCATATGGAAATCAGCAAATATGAATTGCTCATATATTTAACTACCGACATCAAGGTGCTTGTTTTGTTTCATATTTTTACAAATTATAATTTATAACTAATTATAATTTCAGGATATCTAGGGAAAAGCTTAGGCGCTTTCTCCATTTACTCTAATAATTGATTCTTTTCAGGCCCTTCATCTAGCGGGTGTTATCGGCCAGTATAATTGATAAATTGATTAAATAAATTGATAATGTTGGTTGAAGATTGCAAGAACTTGTTCATATTAATAAATTTGGGGATTTTTGGGATTTTTGATTTTTTTTTCTTGAGTATAATTGATAAATTGATGAAATGAATGAGATTAGGATGAAATGGAATAGGATATATGCTAGATTGAACCATCTAAATTATGAAATTAAAAGATGAAACTTGGAAATTGTTAAAGTTACTAATTAATGAAACTTTAATTGTTAAGTTGCAAAAATTATGATGAATGATCCTTTGGGATATGAAACTTGGATTTATATATTTGAAATGGATGATTGATGGATAGGATGCATGTTAGAGATTCATGGATTAATATGTTAGGAGAATAATCAAACTAACTAGCCTTATGGATAATTCTAATTATAAAAACTTCGATATTTATTCCATATGAAAATTGGGAATTTGATGATCATTGGCGATAATTGTCTTGAGATGGATGCATAATGTATAGGTTATATGCTAGAAATTCATATAAAATTGAGTTGTGGTTATTTGATCAAGAACTTGAAAGTACATGAATTGCTTGTTAAATGATTACTAGGAATGGAAACTTTGGAAGTATGAATGATAATAAATTATAACTTTATTAGAATAATAAGACGCATGAACTTTTGATCAAACTAGTTAAATGAGATAAACAAGATTACTACTTGATAATACTTGTAAAGATTGTGTTGAAAAAGGGTAACAAGAATTGAAAGTTACCATAATAAGAAACGTTGTCAAATAAATGCTTAGGAAATTATAAAATGCATGGGCTTGATGATTTGAATGTTTTGTTGATATTAGTTGAAATCTGGAAAATATAGTTGTATTTTGATAAGTGTTCATATGAAAAATGATAAACTTGATTGTTCATAGATTGCAAATTTGGAACTTAAAATCCGACTTAAACATGCTATTTGAGATTATATAACCAAATCTGGAAATTAAGGATAAATTATAGGTTATAGTGTGTGTATTTTAATGCATAGGATGATTGGTTTGAAATTGCTAACTCTAGTTGCTCGTCGGTAACTTTAACGGTCGAAAAACCGGCTTTAAACGTTAACCGACACAACGGTTAGGGACTGTTTTAGAGTAGCCCCTAAAGATGTAAACTACTCATATATAACATAAGTTAATATATGAGAAAAGGACAAGATAACAAAACTTAGTCCTAAACGGTTCGTGTCGCGAAAACTGACACGAAAACATTAAAAAGTTGTTATTTTAAGAAAATATTAACGAAAATAAAAATAACATATTTCGTAAAATAACATCTAAAACTTGACTAATATATATGTAACAGGTATTTTTTTTATTTTTAAAAATAGTATTTTATCCAAAAAGTCGAACGATTCGTTTTTAAACACAAAACCGACAAGATTCATGAAAAATAATAAATCAATATTTTCTTAAAACTTTCTAGCAACTGAAATTTTAATATTTTATTATATTTATATATTTTATTTATTTATTAATTTATTTAGTTATAAAAAAGAAACAATAGTTAACAAAAACCGAACTATACGTATTCGTTAACTTAATAGGAACTTACTTGTTTATGTGCTTGTGTGGTCATTAGACTAGGACTAGTAACTTAAAGATTTTTATAAACTAACACTCAAACCAAATTTTATTAAGAAACGTGTACTAATATAGGACACGAGATTTTTGGAACAAAAACCTTCAAACCGTTTGTTTCTCTATCGACCCTCGTTTTCAAAATGTTTTTATTATGTTTTGGGGGGAAAGCATATTCTTTATCGATTTTTATTAATGAATTTTTTATAAAGTATTTTATTTTACAAACCGTTTAAAAAGAGTGATGAGTCAACAATTGGTTAAATAACACTTTGAATTAACAAGGGCACAACAATATTGGTAGATCTATCGGGATGACGCCCCCCATTTCCAATCACGTTGGGTTAAAAATGAGAATATTTTGAGTATGGTATGTATCGAGTTATCAATTTTGATAGCCATACACTTGTTGTATTCCTTGCTAGTCTACAACCGCACGATTTGTTTAAAAGGTAAAAGGCTTCGTTTTATGGTAAGTTCGATTATTGAGAAGTTTCGAAAGATATAATTACCATGTTAAAAGAACAGTAGGAAAGGCCACCACCGTTACTTATGGTAATGGATTATGATAAAAGAATGGTCGTTGAACCATCGTATGGAAAGGATTGATAAGTATTCGTTTACGTTATTTCCCGATAAATTGATACAATATTGTTTATTGATTTTCATGATGAATTATATTGAAATTTCGATTGTCTTATTTTCATTATATATATATATATATATAGGGAGGGTTATTTTGAGAACCATGCTGAGTTTTAAGAACTTTAAGAACTCAATTTTGAACCACACATTTAATTAAATAATATGAAATATGTGGCTGAGATTAAATTTAATTAAAAAATGAAGCAGGAGAGAGAATAAGTATTTTTGAAAATTACACAAGTTTAAACGTTAGTTACACATGTGTAAAAAGTCGATTCGGTGTGTAAAAAAATACCGTAATTTTTTGTACATCACTTACACTTATGTATTACACATGTGTAAAACAAATTCGGAAAAAAAATTGTTACGTTAAGTTCTTTCGAGTTCTTAAAACTCAAAGTGGTTCTCAAAAGAAATCAATCCTATATATGTAAGTAATTATATATATATATATATATATATACACTAGTGGAAAACCCGCGCGATGCGGCGGCGGTGACAATTTACAAAACGGTATTCGTTTATGATGGTTTATCAACCCTCTCGTGATATATTGTATATTTCTTTCGTTAGTTTTCAATTTCGTGATAGTGCGACCATCATTGTATAGTTGTACGTTGTTGGTGTTCGTACATGATACCTTTCTTGTTGTGTAAATAGCATAAAAGTTGAGCTAAATCTATGTGTTGAGTTTTAGCAGCCTAAATTTGTGTCTAACATACGCATATATATGAAAGAATGTCTCTTTGTTTCACTTATAAACAAGGTTTTAGTTTGAAGAATGTCTCTTTATAATATTTGTACAGGTTAGCGTGCTCTCATTAGTTGTTAGTTTGTTACATGTTAATCATATCACATAAAAACATGCTCAAAGTCCATTTATTGAAATGTTAATCATATCACATAAAAATAGGTCGGATATTTTGAATACCAAAATTTTGTGATCAATGGATGATAAAATTTAAGATTGTCAATCATGGCTAGTTGAAATGTTCGCCGAAACACAACCCATTGTTTTTAAGAATTGAAGCTCTAAACACCTAGCCAAAAGTCTTTAAAATAAAAATAAAATATTAATATTGTTGATTTATGTGGTCAAATATAACTACCCTTGCAACACCAACTTGATCAATTTTGAACGACAACTTATTATTTGACAGTTAAAAATTAGCACTTTTACCCCATATAAATGTAAATGTTTATCTATCTACCAATCTATAAATCTGCCCTTTCAGCCTACAATGAAACCAAATTACAATTGGCACTTATCTTTACTTGACCAAGTAAAAAACTGTAACTTAATAGAACACTAATGACATGGTACAGTTCCAACTTTGGAATAGCCTTATTTCTGAATTCTAAAACTGCCCCTCGGTACATAAGTGGACTACCAATATGCAATTTCAAGTCTATAACCTTCTACAGCCTTTCATTATTTGCAGTACCTTTCAAATTGACTTTCCAAGTTTGACTTTTGATTTCCACTTGAAACCAACACAGAACTTTCTTAAAACAGATTGATAATTGAAATTAAGACAACATTAGTTTCCACCAAAACTGGACTTCCAAACCAAAATAGAGTTCAAGCTACCAGGCCCAAGTAATATGGTTTGGGTTTTAAAACGAGTCTAAAGATACACTGACCTATCTACACAACAATAACAAACCACTTTCACTATCTAACCATAAAGTAGCTTCTCTTTGACCTCTAAACAACTCCTGCAAAATGGAAACAAAAGTATTTTACCATTTTATATTTTGTTTCTTTAAATAAAACTTTGTACCTCAAAATGAACCAAAAAACTTTGCTGACTCGACTTAACTTTGTAATCACAAATAACAATTATTAATCTCACAAGCAAAACAAAACATTTATTGAATTACTGGAAATAAAAACTTAAACCTTCAATAAATTAATTTCATAATTGAACTTTTATTTTGTATATAAACATGTAATAACAATAATTAATTAATTTAATATTTATTAATGGAAAAGGTCGATCTCAAGTGTTGAAAATAAAGCTCAAAACGAGCTGAGCGCGGGCTCATCCCTGCTCGTTTACACTCAGAAGCTCAATACTTTGAATTAATGCCAAACAATACATAATTCTACAAAAAAAAACGATTACAGCCGCTAATTTATTGTGTAAAACACTTTTCTTTCAAAACTTTTATTATTTTAAATTCACATATAAAACCAGTTACGTGGGGATGTATTGAATTTTGATTAAGCTATCATTAAATTAAAGTCAAAATTGACAAGTTTGACGCATTTTCTAAATATATAATTTTGACCCATTACTAAAACAGGTAATTTTATCCATTGAAAGAAAATGATAAATTTGACCCGTTTACAGAAAAAAGCAATTTAACCTGTTCTGATAAATATGAAGAATTGACACATGTAATTCAGCTTCTTTTGCATGTCATGTGTATACACAAATTCCTCTTTAATGTTGTAAAATTCCTGTTAAAGTTAAGTTTATAAAGGTCAATATTAGCTACAAATTTATTAAATAAAGAAGCGAACACCATGAGTTGCATACATCATGAATTAGGCGTAGTTTCTTAAATAATTTCACACACAATGTAACATTATATTGAATCATAAATACTTACTTATTTCCCTAAGATCCAGCCCAATAACTCGTCACCCACACATAACCTGAAAAAAGTATCCATGAAGTTAAGTTTTCTAACTGAAACCTGTCAGACAATATATAAAAAAAAGTCAACATACTACATACCTATGCACACATAGGATTAATCTTCATAGGCCTTATGGAAATGAACCACGCTTTTGTGACAACTTAAAGATTGCAATAATTTGATTTCTCCTTTATCGTCTTCCACCACAACCAGAGATATCATCTGTTGAAAAAGTCACCATTATTCTGGTCAACTATTGCACCATGGGAAAATGATGAGCAAGTTAACTGCTAACCTTAAAAATCATTAATTTAGAGTCTGGATTATTTTTTTACTCAGCACATGATCTAATTATTGACCCCACACGGTGCAAAATGGCAAAACAAAACATAAAATGCTTAAATTAGGTTCTATATAATCATACTATTATTTAGTGTAATTAAAATGCTTAATAATTATTAAAACTTTGTTTTGCACAGATTTGACTGGTTACTGTAAATATGAGCCCAACCTGGTCCAGGCTGAAACCGGATAAGTTCTGTCAAAGAAAGTCAAATCGGTTAGGGTCGAAACCGGTTTTTGAAAAGGAAATAGTTTTGACCGGGTTACCAGTTGGGTTTGATTTTGAGCAGGTTAAAGCTGGTTCGGTTCGGGTTTGATCGGTGCCGTGTGCCTATATTAACCCTATGGTTTACTCAAATCTATTTAACTAAAAGGGTGATACCGTAATTTTGAAGTAGTTCATTTAAACCTGCAACTTTGACTATTTAACAGTCAAACCAATCGTAGGGAAGTTCGTTTATGTTCATTACTTAATATACGAACCTTAACACACTTTTTTTTATTTAATTAAACGAACGAACATGTACATACGTTTTGTTCATTCATTTATGTACGTGAATGTCCGCTTGCTTACGTTCGTTTACGTTCGTGCTTTGTTTGTTTAGCTATAAAACGAACGAATGAGCATAAACAAACACGAACACCACCCATTTTTGATGCTCTTTAGTCTTTTGTTAACTTCATTAGGCAAGTACATGCGCACTTCCTGATTGGCACCATTAGTTCCATAAACTTAATGTAGCTCTAGTATTTGGTTTAGTCATCTGTTAATACAATTAACAACAAAGTCAATGTCAAATGCAACATAACTACATTAACAAAGATGCATTCACCTTGTTTTCTAAAATGATGTCAAAGGAAACGAACATCGCCTCTTCAACATCGTATACAACCTCTGCAATCCACCTCACAAACAAAATGTTAATAACTTTTACAACATGTTACTTCAAATTGTAAATATTCCTTGAACAAACCGGTCCACGGTCTGACATGTTTGAATGAATAAGGTTATCATTTTCATATTTCTCGTCTTCAAAATCATATGAGCTAATATTATTAACAAAAGACAAAATCAAGCAGATGTATCAATTAAAAACCTTTAATTCCCATTTTAATATAATATATTCATCTCAAACAATCATACCTTCCTAGTTGTTTATTAATTCATTTAAGCAAACGATCGTTGTTCATCTTTTCCATCCCATCCATGATCCACCACTAACAAATTTCTAGGTGGACGCTAACATATTGCTAAGTAGAAATTAACAGATAATTTATCGCAAAACTTAGTATCTACCGGTGCTACCAAACATGGATAGAAGAGGAATTGGTAGTTAACCCATAAATTAGTAACAATTATGATATCTTATTTTATTTTAAATTCAAGAAATATCAAAATGATCAATAACATACTGATAACGGACCGTAAACAGGTAAAAAAAATAAACGTACTGATAACAGCATATCATAAACAACTAAAAAAAAATAAACAGTAGACCGCAAACCTTACCTTTGTCATAAGATTTTTAGCCAAAAATTTTGATGTCACTTGAAGCGTAAAGCCTCTTGCATTTCATCTCGTCTAGCCTACCAAAAGAATATTAAAATCATATAAAATGGAGCAAAAAAAAAATAAGTGCAATTCTGATGCAACTTAAGTATATCTGAGCCAAATCTAAAATCTTGTGAAAAGTTAAAAAGTTTTAATATTATCAATACATAAATTTTAGTAGCTTTTTTATAACAAAAGCATCGCATACCGGATGCGTGTGCATTCGCTTTCTGAATCGAAACGTATCACGCACTTTTATACTAATATTCATTCGTTTATATTCATGACCCGTTTGTTTATACAATTTACAAACGAACATACAGTTATTTCTCAATGAACAAACACAAACAAAAAAAAATCTCGTTCGTTTAACTATTAATGTTCGGTCATTCGTTCTGTTAAAGTTAAATGAATGAACAGGGAAATGCTTTTTTCGTGTTTGTTCGGTTTGTTTACAGGCCTAGTAAAAGAAAAACACCTCAAGATTTGGCACTGCTAGCTTCTCATGTACATGTGCGAGAGTGGAAGATATGTAGGATAATCTGGTTCTGCGTCTGCATATTTAAATCTAATAATAAATGTATGTATAATTACCATCTTGTTTAAGAACAAAAAAAATAATCTTTACCTCAAGTAGCAGTTTAAAGCTTCCAACTTTTGATAAAAAAAATGCATGGTATGTCTGTGATAAACTGATAATATATCAGCATACACTGCAGTCATTAGATAACTTGAAGGCCTGCAAACAAAGAACCAACTAATATTACTCCATACCAGTAATGTCCAAAACGCTTTTGAAACAATTTAAAAACTCAATGAACATTTATTTATTATTCATCCGTTTACTAACGTTAACATGTATATCATGACATTAAATCACAGGAAGTTGTCCAGTTGTTGCTAAAAATCTTAAGTTACTTTAAAACCCTCTATTTTGGGATGATTTTGTTTACGCAAAAATGACAACATGCATTAACTACACGGACCTAACATCACATTTGACAAAATTAATCCCTCCGTGACCTAATTCTGAAAACTAAACGATAGGGAAAACGACAATGTCCAAGGTAAAATAGATTATAATGAAAACAAAATTCACTATACACAACCAATCATTAGAGCCTTTTATATCCGTTCAAACAAGAAACTAAAAACAATACCCAATTTGATAAGCAGTATTTTTATCCAAGAAATCATCGTTGCCCATGGTCCCGGTGGTGCATTCTATTGCTGATTCTCCTGTAACAATCAGTCTTTATCAGACACAATATTTATTCCCAAAGCTAACACAGATCAAGAGTAATAACATTTAATCGAATATGCTACAGATCTATACCTAAATAGGCTTAGAGTCGTGCATCAGAGGTCCTGCCAAAGCTTCTGAACGATTATTAAAAAACCCTTAAAACTAAAATCAGGAATAGGGCATTAACAGAGCCGTTAAGCAAAAGAAAACCAAAAAAGTTACCCAAATTCGTCACAGACCTTCATCCATGTTTCAATGATTAGAGAACCGAGACCACTGAGCCGCTTATCCATTAGATTGTACCATATATAAACGAAACTCCTTCAAAATTGGACTGACTTTGCGATTTAGGATGAGCGAGATCTGGAGCAGAGAATGAACGAATACCTAAAATCGATTTGAAGCGTACCTGTGGGATTTCAGCTATGAGGGAAATGGAGAGCTAACAAATAGGTTTGTGTGTTTTGTTTTGAGAGCAAGAAAGAAGCGCCAGGTTCAAATTAGTGCATATATATATATATATATATATATATATATATATATATATATGAGATGGATTATACGAGAAGTCAAATTGCAGTGAGAAGTGCTTAGCCATTGATGAGGTGTAATCAATGGTTTAAATCAGAAATGGTATTTTTGTAATTATCAAACATTTGTGATACAGTGATTATATATGGGAAAGGGTAAAGCTGTCAAATAGGTGTAGGCATAAAAGAAAATTGGATTGGATTTATATGCAATCCCCCAATTTAAGCCCTACAATCACCTATGAGAACCGATTTGCTTGAAGAACTTGATACATACAATCCTAACCTTAAGAAGATGATTTTGGTAAAGAGGGTATAAGAATCGTCCGTTCGTGTTTAGCGAGGTTTTCCTGTCAAGCATTAATTGGGATTTCAGTGAAGGTATTATGTTTGATTATATGCCAAGCGTCAGCCACCGCAAGCTTCGAACAACGTCAAGGAATCAAGGTATTTTATTTAAATTATGAATTTTGTTTCAATTATCTTTCATATAATCTACAATATTAAATTTAGATGCCTGCATATGGGAGTTTTCACTTTTTCGTAAGATCATTCGATTAAAGAATCATGTTTATTATTATTATTATTATTTATTTATTATCATAATTTTGAGTTCGATCGATAATCTTTATTGTGTAGGTGTGTAGGATAATTTTATTTACTATGTACGGTATGTAGTACTCATTATGTAGGATAAAACATGTATTGTGTAGGGTGTGTATGATGATTTTGTTTACTATGTAGAGTATGTAGGATAAAATATTTACTGTGTTGGTTGTGTAGGATATCATTGTTAATGATTTAATGTGTATAGTGTGTAGGATATATATGTTTACTTTGTATGGTTCGTGTGTGCCAATTGGTGTGTAAGATAAATATGTTTATTGTGTAGGGTTTGTTGAAAATATATTTTTTACTCTTTGTATAAATTAATTTTATAGGGTGTGTAAGTATCTTTAATTCGTATGATAATTTAAATTTAAAGTATCCACGTAGCAATTGAAAATGGTGCATAAAGTGGATGAATTAAGAAACAAGTTAAATAAATGATTTCATATGTTTTGTTTTAAATTTGTTATTAAGTTTTGTTAAGTGTGTAAAATGGATTATGCCCAAAATCAAAACAATATGATTATAGTGAATGTAATAATCATTTTATTAAAATATTTCTATACATTTATTTGGGTTTTAATAATTGTTTTTTTTTTAAATGTAGGTGTGCTTGAAAACGATACACGAAATTCAAGACAACTCATGGACCATGACGATGATTTTGTGCAAGAAAAACTTGAAGTTTTGGTAAATTATGTTGCTGTTGTTGACTCAAAGAAAAAGAAAGCTAAGATAAAGTCAAAACATGAGTAATACGGAGTTCCACGCCTACGTACAATTATACATGCATAATGCTAATACTAGTGAATGCATGTGTGTAGGTACAAGTATTATGATGTAGGTACATATCATTTTGTGTGTAGTTAGAGATCATTTTGTGTAGATTTATTTTCATATTATTTTAGACTTTCTTTGTGTACGCTGTGTATTTTTTTTTTTTTTACAATTTACTGGGTTTTTTTAACATGCAACTATGTGGTGTTATAAATTAAAATAACATATGATTAGTGTAGGAGTTGATAATGGTCATGTGAGATAATGTTATACTTTTAATTTTTGTGTTGGATGTAACCCGTTTGGTATATTTGGTGTGTATGATACCATGAATAATACCATGTTATCTGGTATTGGGTGTGTAGGATACTATGAAGAATTTTCACTTCTTTTAAGTTAATATAGACTTAAACGTTTAATTTTTTTTTGAATTTTTAAACATAATTGTGTGGGAAACCTAATATCATTAGAAAATATGACATTGATTTTGTTGGGTAAAAAATGTGTGGTCAGTTAAATATCTTTGGCAAGTTTATGGTATTTGAGATGGTAGTTGATTATGTAGACTTTTATCAATGATTATGTATGATAAATATACTTCTTTTTAATCGAAATCATGGTTGTTATGTGTATTCGTCGAATATATCAAATTTGATATCAAATTATGTATCGGATAATGATTTGTGATTCAAACTAATGAAAATAAACAAATTTCTATTATTTATATATATATTAAATAAATTATTATTTGGTAACTTTCTCAAAAATATGGCTTACCATATATAAAAAGACATATAAGTTTACTATTGTACCCCTGCTATTAAATAAATGATAAAATAAAACGATAAATTGTGGTTGGTTGAATTTATTTCTCGCACTTCACGCTCTAAAATTATTTCTAAAATGAGCCTAATCCTATATATATATATATATATATAAACTATATTAAAATACATATAGGAAGGACAAAACCGTCTTTTTACACAAAACTCTTAATTTTAAGAGTTTACAAGTGAATCGTGCTAAAAAGTAGAATCTATCTGAGGTCTTATAGTAAATTCGTAAATTGTCATTAGGTTTATTTAAACAAATGAAATACCACTCAAAGTACAAATATAACATTTTTTTTACCTTACGTTGTTATTTTATATTTGAATAGGAACATACACATACATAAGTTTCTTAAATATATTTTATGTTTTTATTAGTATTACAACTTTCATAGTTGATGAAAAACTAGAGTCTATTATATGTATAGGAGATTATTTTGAAGAAAAGAAAAAGGAGAATTGAACAATTAGAAGAGGAACAATTGGAATAACGGGTTAAGAAATCAAAAAAGTGATATTTTTGTATTTGAGATATGAATTTTAGTATTTTAATTTTTCAACCCGTGTAACACACGGGTTTTTAACCTAGTATATATATATATATATATTATTTACTAGCAATTACTTAATATGGATTATGTAACATGTTACAAAAGCTAGTTCACACACTAATATCAAGATTCGCAACATCGACAGTAGATCGAAGGACCGCCCCCAACGACCTCTGTTGTGCCATCAATCGTGCACTGCGCCAGTGACTTTTCTGTCAATCTTGATATTCCTTTAAAAAAATTATTCATACACACTCGTAGAGCCTAGTTCCCACTAACCTTAGGCCATATTTCATCTTCCTACGCTAGATCCGTTTGAAATCGTTGCTAAATTGAGGATAAGGATGCAAACCTATCTCTCCAGATTCTAATGATGCTTAACTCCTTTATTAATATTGTTATTGTTTTAATTCTTAGAACCTATTTAGGGAATACTTAGACTTCTAGTAACTCCCTCTTATTACTCTAGTTAGATATCCTATAGCTTAGATATTTTGGTAAGGGAAATCAAAAAACTTGTGATTGGTGTTGATGCGTGTTTACCCCTAGTTAGTAGTTATTTTAATAACTCTAAACAAGTACGATAATTTCCATTATCACGATGATCTTTTGAGTTGATTTATTGATTATTATACGGTTGTGAATATTTCCTATATTTATTCATACGCCTTAAATAATTAATAATGACCTTTGTCTATCTCTGTTCTCCAAAAATAATAGAAATGACAATAAACCACCCAGATTAAGACAAACATCTGCCATTAGAAGATCTAAGTTATCAACCTTCTTTGAAAAAAAAAATAGTTCAATAAGTCACAAAGTACATTAACGCTACATTGAAGCAACAAAATCAAGAACGCAATGCAAATAAAGAGAATAGCAATATAACTATTATTTGAAATGCATTAGGAAGAATAAGATTGAAGGTGTCTGTGATAATTCCAAGAGTTATTATAACCCAATAGTATGCATTAAGTTGAGCATTAGGTAAGCAAGAAATTCGGTAGCTAGCAATAAGCAAACCCAATATTGTTTTGATAAATTAGCAACACATCCAAAAATTAATAGGGATTGTCCCAAATTTCAAAAATTAGAATGCTAGAGGAAGATCCATGAAAACTCATGAGGATTCAATGAGTTATCACTGAATAACCATTATGTACTTGTACTTATCAATATTAGAGCCAAGTTAAGTTTGTCTTCTAAACGATTAGGGTTATCTCTTGCGAGAAGACCAATAAATTTAGATAAAAGGTATTTATTAAGTTTATTTATGGAAAATCGCTATAGTCATATGTGACTGTAATCTTACGATAGAAACCCATACCCTCGGTAATGAGCTATACCTATCGAATTAGACAACCTCGATATAGGCATAGGTTAATTATCTGAAAATCATGCTAAGAACGTGGGTTCGGAAAGGCTAGTACGTTTACCACTCGCTTGTGGTGAACTCTAGCAATCCTTGGTAATTAGTGTGATACCAAACTGATGATTGTTACCAAGACACACAAATTATTAAAAATACCCTATGCCTTGATATATGCCTACAATTCAAGATTATGCAGAAGTTCTCACTATAGATTTTCCTAGGTAATTTCTATTAAGACACATCAAGTTTAGTCTGGATCTTGTACAAGATGATCCACCGATATATAGAGAACTCTATCCAAATAACTCTAGGAACTGAACAAACATACCATTAAAATTCGATACCCATTATCAAGAATCGATGACCCTATTTGATCAGCTTCAAGGTGGACCTGATCTATAATCGAATATCGATTTACCAACTAGATATCAATAAAAGAAGACTTTCTAAAGACATTTAAAACACGATAGGACCATTATAGGTTTGTAAGTCATACCAATCAGATTGACAAATAAGTCGTAATGTTCCTGAATCTCATGAATAGGATATGCAAATCCTACCTGGATGATATAAGCATATTTATTCATAAACCAATAAAATTCATGAACAACACTTTTGAGAATAGCTAAATGTAGAAATTCTCTAAGTATAATTTTTTTAGATTTGAGAAATTCATTGTCTTGGACACATAATCATTAAGAAAGGTATGCATGTAAAGATTGAAGCAATTGAGGATTTGGAAACACCAAGGTCTCCTACCGAAGTGCGACAATTCTTAGGTCTTACTGGGGATTATTGGAAATGTGTAGTTAAGATTAGATTGACCTTTGACGACATAAGAAATATGCCTGAAACAGTAAGATAAGAGGAAACTTCTCAATTACTTAGCAAAAAGATTGTGTAGTGCCCCAATCTTGCCCTCCCATAAGGAGCACATATATTTGTAGTGAATGTGATATTTTACGCTTAGGTCTTGTATAAATGCTTATGCAGAAAGAAGAAAAAGACAATAGCTATGCATCATGATAACTCAATGTGCATATGAAGCATTATACAACTCACATTTTAGAGTTAGGAGTTGTCGTCTTTACTCTCAACACTTGAAGAAATCCTCTTTATAGAACAAAGTACACACCAACCATAAGGGTTTTTTATGTGTTGTAGATCAAATGGAACTCAAAAGGGGGCAGCCCATATGAAGTAGAACTACTCAATAATTACAATTGCGATATTTGTTACCACGTTGGTAAAATAAAAATTGTAGCTGATGACTGAGTAGAAAAGAAAAGCCTTCACATATATGCACGTTGGGATTAACGTTACAAACATGTCTTACAACTTAGATTAGAAATGTTCAAGGCATTGAAGAAAGAGAAATCTAAGTGATTGAATAGAGTTTAGATGTCTCGTTATGAAGATTTATGTGAATTAGTATTAGATGTACTCATAAGTCTAAATACTCAATTCATCATGGATTTCATAAAAGAATTCCTAAAAACACCTAAGAACGAAACTCTCTAGGTAATAGCAAAACGACTAGTTCATTCTCTACCCATTAGGAAAAAGGTAAGATCGAGAAATGATTGAATCCTGACGGAAAAAATACTAGAATAATCTTGTAAGGTAAATTGACAACTATGGTTCTAGAACGTAATTGTGAATTTACAGGTGCATTTGAACTCTAATAGGGCTTTCTATGTCAAGGATCGGGCTAACTCTCCAAGAATCTATGAAATACTCGCATACCATTAGCTTATTTTTTTAAGCAATTATCTTCCAGCGTTACAATTCCTCCATTGGGAGCCTTATACAGAAATGGAATTTTTCAACCATCACATTACTAAGCTAAGCTAGAGGGAAGTTGAGTCTTCATTATATTGGACTCTTTCGAAATCGCCAATCGAGCTGGTCCAATTGTGTGTAGGCTCGAATTACCTCCGACAGTTAATAGAATAAGTAACAAATTCCACGTATTTAATCTAAGGAAATGCCAATCTGACAAATCGCTAATCAACACGAGTCCAGGTGGACATCATAAAAGAACTTACATAAGTTATGAATAAGAACATTCAGAAGCTTAGGCGAAACCAAATCGAGTTGGTTAAAGTCCGTTGGAACTCAAGGCTTGGTCCCGAATTCACTTAGGGATGACAAGATCAGATGAAGCGAAAGTACCCCCCCCCCACCTATTCCCCGTAGAATCCGAACCAGTACCACTTCCTAAATTTCGGGATGGAATTTCTTAAAGAAAGGAAGAATGTGACATTTGCAAAATATTTCCCCTAATATAATCTCGATTAGCAATAAAATTTCATCATTATGAGAAAAATCTTCTTTATTAGTGATCTAGACGTTTCAAAGTCAACAAAAAGTGCAAAAATCGTCACGTAACAAGCCTGATGTGGAATAACCTCGGGCAACAAGTAAAAAATTAAATAAATCCTTAAAGGGGCTAAATGATCTCGAAAATTTAAAATACATATTAAAGTAGTCGAGAAAATGTATAAACTTAATTTTAGAAGACTCGAATCGCAAAAATTGCAAAATAAGTAACCAAGTGTAGATGGACGACCCGGTAAGGACCCAACGTCAACTATTTCCAAAAATTAGTTTCTTAGGCTTGTATTATCTAGAATTCAATATTGGTTCAAGCCTGAAAAAAATTATTAGAAATGGAATTCGTTTGATTAGCTAAAATTCATTAGACGTTAAACTGGAAACTTAAGACATTATTTAAATACACACACTTTCTTATAAAATATCTTCACCTCCCCACCCATTTTTTTACTTAAACCATGTCTCCAACCCATGGTTTACTTGTAAAACCATGTCCTCATTTCCCTATATATATATATACTAGAAGGATGCCTGCGCGATGCGACGGGTAACACAAAAACTGTTACATATGTAAACTGTGATTTTTAAAATTAAAATATTATATCAATTCCATAATCATATTACAAAATAAGGGGGATAAACCATCGCATATAAACTGTAAACTGGTGATTAGTATCCAATAATCATGTAAACTGTGGAGAAAACTGGTGATTAGTATCCATGGAGGCCGGAGTAAGTGGTCTTTTTTACCGGTCAAGAGATCTTTGCCGGGTGCTTGGAAGGCAATTGTAAATTTATTGGAGAAGTTTCTTATTAATGGTCAGCCTATCTCTAGTTTGATTACTTGTAATCTGAGTAATGGGGATCGAATCAGCTTCTGGAAGGACGTTTGGTTTGGCGAAACTCCCTTATTTATTAGATGGCCAGCTCTATTTTCTTTGGAAAAAGACAAGGATTGTTCAGTCAGCTCCCGGGTGGTGCATGATGGGATTCAATATCAGATGTCGGCTAGCTGGTCTTCGAATGTTCATACAGTTGAAGGCATTTCGGAGAAACAAGATGTATTGTATATGTTATTTATTAGATGGCCAGCTCTATTTTCTTTGGAAAAAGACAAGGATTGTTCAGTCAGCTCCCGGGTGGTGCATGATGGGATTCAATATCAGATGTCGGCTAGCTGGTCTTCGAATGTTCATACAGTTGAAGGCATTTCGGAGAAACAAGATGTATTGTATATGTTATCTCAGGTTCGGATAGTCGACAACAAAGACAGGTGGATTTGGGATAAAAAACCTGCAGTGGAGTTCTCGGTGGCTGAGGTTAAAGACTTCATTCAACAGTACCCAGTCGTTTGTTCCAGTCAAGTTTTTCGATGGTTTAATTGGGTCCCGATCAAGGTTAATACGCTGGTGTGGAGAATAGATAAAGGTAGAGTCCCAACACGAGTCGAACTGATCAGGAGAAACGTCGTCCTGCCTAGCGCTATTTGTCCGATGTGTAATTCAGCTGATGAGTCGATAAGTCATGTTTTTTTCAGCTGTTTCGTAGCCTCTGGGGTATGGTCGCTGGTTTGGAGCTGGTGTAAGATGGGTGTTGCTTCTTTCGCTGACTATGATTCGGTTCTTAAATGGCCAAACTCGAGTTCCAGTTCTGCGAAGGAAAAGAAGATCATCGGTTGGATTTTATGGTCCACTAGCTGGGCTATCTAGAAAGAGCGGAACAAGGTGGTTTTTTAAAATGCTAAACCGAAGGTGCCGGAGGTGGTCTCTTTGGTTAAGTCTATGACTTTCATTTGGTTAAAGTATAGATCTAAGTACAATAGGATTGTGTGGAACGATTGGGTTAAAAACCCGTTGTATATGTTGTAATTTGTGGTGTGTGTGGTCCTTTTTCTGAGGACTTCGCCTTTTTGTTTTGAATGAAGTATAACTTTCAAAAAAAAAAAAACTATCGCATATGTTTCAAAAATTGTAATTAGTTAAAACGGTTTTTGGTCTTGTCCGGTAAAACCGAATTTAATAAATATGTCTAACTGCTGACGGAATAACTAAATTTGATATTCTGTTATGGTTTCAAACTAAACCAAATAATCGAACACACTCAAGAGCATTACCCCTTCTAGTATCATTTGTTCCACCATCACTCGCCACCGCCTGCATATTCCATAACAATATTAAAATACAAATAACAAGACTTAAGGATATGAAAATACGCATGATCTAAACACTCTAATCAAACTGACATCATTTTTCAGACCAAATCAACTCAAACAGCCTCCTATATAACAAATGAGAGTAGACATGTTGGCTGCTCCTAAACATTCAGTACACTCATCTAATTGAACAGTATAACTGATTTCTTATATATAAACAAACACTATGGCATCAAAACATTTTATTAAACCCTAAACGACTAATCATCTTTGCCGACCCGCCCAACCTGAACACAGCCTGTTTATTAACTATGTGCATCAGAATTTAAATAGGTTTGTAGGCCGACCCTGTTAAGTACATATAAATCTGAAAAGGATCCATTCATCAAACGCGTTATTTGGGTTTACTCATTTAAACACTACCCTAAACTGCTTAGTTTATATATCAGATGTTTATACAGGTTTGTGGGTCAACCCGTTTATTAAATACGTTATGCGGGTTGGCCGATTTCAACCCTACTCTAACCTGTATATTTTCTGGTCTGGATAATGGGTTGAATTTAATCAGGCTTGTAGGTGTGGCTTCGACCCGTTTATCCATAGTCCAACCATAACATGACAGGTTTATAAAATACCTTATGTGGGTTGATCCGTTTAGCCCAACCAGAGATTGGCTTGCAACGATTTCTCTCATAAGACCATCGACATTCATCAAATCAAAAATCCTTTTACGAATAGCTTCTACATCATAAAAAACAATATAAAAATGACGAAAAAAACAATTTTTATTTATAAAATATGAGCACAACGATTAAACATTTAAACAACTCACTCTCAACACAATGGGCCAAATAACACGTGGTTTCTTTTGTATTGATGGATCATCGTCTTAATTCCCATTATCTTCAAATTCGTCAAAATCTTCATCTTTTCTTTTTCTATTAACTTTCCCATTTTGGATCTCCACTACTAGTAGAAACTTCATGATTAGCCTTTTCTTGATTATTGTTTTCATTTAATAAAGTGCATTAATATAACATACTATCATACATGTGCACATAACTATGTTTGTGTATGGATTTAAGTATTAAAAATTTGAGATTCAAATATACAGAGACTAACCTACATAAAAATCATTGTTTGTTTCTTAGCTTAGTCGGCGGTGCTACAGCTGCCAGAGTAGACATAACCTGAAACAAAATAAAAAAAATGCATGACCAAATCTCCAAAAACACAAGTCAACTTCCCAAAAACACCTTTCAAACGGAACCCAGATATCAGACAACCACAAACCCCATTCTTCACCGATCTTACCTTGGTTCGGGTCGGCTCGTTTACAAATTGAGCCGAGCAAACGAGTCAATTTCAAGCGCGAGATTTTTGAACAGCCGTATAAAAGTGATCATAAACCATTGCTTCAGCCTCAGATTTACTTCCTGAAGTAGCCAATTCCACCTATTCGTAGCTGCTTCAAGCTGATCATTAAAGAAAATACTATTTTTGTCATATACAATATATTTTTTTACTTGTTATTTAAACTATTGACTACTTTCTTGAAAAAAAAAAGCTGGACACCGGTGTTGAAGGTCAACCAAATCAGACCTGTCCCACCCGCCCAAATTTCCATATCAAAAACTGTAAATACCTTGTCAAGTTACTCTTGCAATTCCTTGATCTGGCCCATGTAATCCAAGTCATCTACACACAAGCTAACAACTTTAGAATCGACATCTGGCCCATCAAACTGAAGGGCTTGGGATTTCTATAAACATCGTCTATAAAAATATCTTGTTGCATTTTGTCTAAGCAGCCTGCATCAATTACCACATTTCACATTATTTTATCCATTTAACAAAAATACGGTACCATATTTAGAATCTATAAATCTTGTATAAATAAAAAATGTAACAAAACATAACCAGCATAACCAATATGCCATTGTTATTTATATAAAAAACACTTTCAACTCATTTGCAATTATCTAAATACGTGTTCCAACCTTGTGCACAATACTCTCCAAGCTGCGTCAAAATGATGATCGGCTTTAATCCCACTGCCCGAGCTACACAAACATAAAACACGAACTCACATCATTTGAACTACCTACAACATGGAGGAAGATAGGTGATCATTAACTAAAACTAATATGGTTCGTGTTCGGTTTTAGCTCAAATGGAAGAGTGTAAGGAATAACAAGTTCGAGATTAAGAATGCAAGAGAACTTGGTGACCTTACCAACTAATGCGTACGTACCTCGGTGTTATTGTCATGAAGCAGCCTCATGTATGCTGGAACCATATCCATCCTATTTTTTGGTGCAATCAAAATCGTACTCCGTAAATGGTTGTTCCACTACCTAATAAGTAATAACTAAAACACCAGTAAACATATATTAAAAAGCATATTGGATGGTTCATATCCACAACAAAATATAAGTTACAATTTAAAAGAGCATATATTAAATTAATATTACTATTATTTCTCTACACCTCACCTTGAGGTAGCGTAGAAACTGCAACACTTCTGAGTCCTGAGATATGGAGAAATATAGCATTTCCTTTGGCCCTTTCTCCGAGAGCAATTCCGCCCGATGGATATATTTCTGAAAATATTTGATGCAAAATGTAAGATAAACAAAAATACATTGCAAATTTATATAAAAGATAAAAACATGTACCTATAATTCATCTGGAGGGTTAAACTGAACAATCCAGACCTAAAAGTAAAAGCAAATAAAATACCCTTAATGATATGTAAATAAATTCTAGATATAGATAGGTTAAGTAATCTAATATTATTTAGATAGAAAAAAGGGCACACCACAACAGGGATATTAAGGCCACGAGTAGCAACATCAGTACTCAATAACATTCCTTTCTCTTCATTACAAAAGTCAAAGAACGTAGACGTTCATTTATGCTGCTTTTGCTTCTCATTGATATTAAAACAAACCACATGAATGTTAAGAAGTTCAGTGTGAAATGTAATCGAATTGTAAGGAGAAAAGAAAACCATCGCTTTCTTTGACCATTACCTTTTTAAGAAAGAGTAGGAACTATAAATCACTTAGCACTTGGTATCACAGAAATACACTTGTTGTGAACCTTAATAATATGCATCAATTTACACCATAGTATTATGAAATAGTAAGTGTGCAAGATCCTCAACCTTAAAACAAACATAAAACATAAATTAAACTAAAGACACCACAAAAAGATCACATCTTATTCATAAAGACCTCAATAAGAGTAATTAAAATATAATACAAATAACACCCTGATTTAATAAAACTAAATATTATACAATACATGAAATCTAGTTGCAACAAACCATACCGTTGGTAAGATTTTAATTATCTGCTTCATTTCGTCTTCGAAGTCGGCTTTCAATATCTATCAGCTTCACCAATTACAAAGTGTGCAAAATCAAAACTTGAAATATGAGCTACATGAATTTCAAAATTAAAAGTTACATGGTCAAAACTACCTTGAGGTTATGAAGTGGCCAGGAGTAGCTGCCAACAAATTCACTACCTTCATAATCGCCGAAAAAACAGGTTTAATCGGAATCCTAGTCTCCGCCACAAGAAATATCACCGGAAAACCGAGTTTGGAAAAAAGAATTTCAGGTTACCTAAAAGTCAACTTGTGGTCGTCGATTTGTCACCATATATCACCACCTGATAAACATTGGGGTCGCCGATGGTGAGCGTGAAACCTGTCACAGTTTTAAACTACTTTGCTGATAAACACCGCCACAACACCACCTGAGCCGCCGTCTAAGATCTTCATCGCCAGTCATAGACACCGTAGAGTAGACAGGAAAAGCGGCCCCAAATCTCGCTCTCTCAAGTGAGAGAATTTATGAGGACTATTGAAAAGTAAAAGATAGGGTTTTGAGTTTTGAATTTTGAATTAGATCTCAGGAGATTGGGCGGGGGAAGAAAGGGATTGGGAAAACATGATGCTTCGTGGGTAGTAAACTCTTAATTTTAAGAGTTTTTGCTGAAAAGACCATTTTGCCCATCCTATATGTATTATAAGATAGTATATATATATATATATATATATGCCCAAACACACCATCACATTCTCACATTCAAATCACCACACACATTCTAGTTAGATCAAGATCATGGTGGAGTTAGGCTTCTAGGAAGAAGAATTAAGAGGAAGGAAGCATCACACACATTTATCTCAACTATATAATCATCTTAAGATCTTCAAAAAAAAAAACCCAAGTAAGTTATAATTATGAGTTGATTTCTATGATTGAATAGGTTAGATTATGTGTTCTTACGTTGAGATTGATCTTAGAGATTGGAAATTATGAATGCTTGTGTGTGTATATATGGGCCGTATGTGTGTGTAAGTGGAAGCATTAAACCCACATGTATATGCATACATTCATCTCTAAGTATATGTCTTGAAAAGATTAATTTGATTAAGAGCTTTGTTAGATTATTTGGGTGGAACCATGAATAAAAAGATGATTGGATTTGAGATTAATATGAGTTTGATGATTTTCATGAATGATTGTTAGATGTTAGGATGAGATTCTGATTTCTTGGATGAATTTGAATCATATGATTGATAATGTTGGTTGAAAATTGCAAGAACTTGTTCATATTAATAAATTTGGGGATTTTTGGGTTTTTTTTTCTTGAGTATAATTGATACATTGATGAAATGGATGAGATTAGGATGAAATGGAATAGGATACATGCTAGATTGAACCATCAAAATTATGAAATTGAAAGATGAAACTTGGAAATTGTTAAAGTTACTAATTAAGGAAACTTTAATTGTTAAGTTGCAAAAATTATGATGAATGATTCTTTGTGATATGAAACTTGGATTTGAATATTTGAGATGGATGATTGATGGATAGGAGGCATGTTAGAGATTCATGGATTAATATGTTAGGAGAATAATTAAACTAACTAGTCTTATGGATAATTCTAATTATAGAAACTTTAATATCTATTCAATATGAAAATTGAGAATTTGATGATCATTGGCAATAATTTTCTTGAGATGGATGCATAATTTATAGGTTATATGCTAGAAATTCATATAAAATTGAGTTGTGATTATTTGATCAAGAACTTGAAAGTACATGAATTGCTTGTTAAATGATTACTAGGAATGGAAACTTTGGAAGTATGAATGTGTAACACCCTACTTTGTAAAACATATATTTACAATAAAATTGAGCGCAACTTGGTCCCATTTGAAAAATAAACAAAAATAAAGTGGATAGAAACAAACTAATTTTGATACACAATTCCCACAAAAGAACATATGATTGACTTAAGTTTTAAAAGTTAACATGCCATAATAAACATAGAACCTAGAACACACATCCCTTGTGTTACAAATTTTTTTTAGCAACCACAAAAAAAAGAAGTTTTACAAAATATTAGACAATAATGTCTTTTACTTGATCTGAGGTCTTGATCACACATGAGAACCATCAATGCTGAGCTTTACCTAACATCATAAAATGTGTTATAAAAATTAGTAAGATAAGCTATTAAGATCTAACAAAAAGAATCGTACACATGAAATAAGTATAGCGAAACATTTTGTAAAAAAAAAGAGAAGATGTCCCATATGACAACAAATGGTTCTAGACTCTTAATGAGAATGTTTTTTTTTTATTTTGAACATTATATAGCACTTCAACTTTATTCCAAACATCCCAAAATACATACTTAAATCCAAAGCATTACTTACGTTTTATATTTCACACATTGGTTAACTTAAGCATTTCATAAATTTGTCAACTAAGTGACTGTACCTGTAAAACTTCAGCATCATACTTATTTAGGATGTCGATGAGATGTGTACCTTTCATAGACGAAGAGGATCCCGCTCGATAATCTTCAGTCTTAATGGCTTGGTTACAAGAAATAGATGGTTCCTATGATTGGTTTTGAAGCTTAGTTGATCACTAGCACATTTAATTTGAGATTTAAAAGGGAAGATTTGGGTTTTGCTCTCCCTCTCTCTCTTGTTCCTGTCGCCAACGAACACACACACATGCACTATTTCTTTTTTTGTTGTTGTTGGACATAACCTTAATAATTGGTCACTGTTGACCAAGTCAACACAACCCACTATATTTTATAATAACACCCATGTTAAATTTAAGCTTGTAAAAATGCTACTTTTATTATTATTATTATTGTTATTATTATTTATTTATTTTTTTTACACAAAGACAAATATAACACTACAATTATTATTTTCTAGCTTTCTAAATATTTATATTTTACTTAAACGAGGGTTTAGGATGTTACAAATATCCCTCCCTTTAATGGGTTTCGTCCTCGAAACCGTTTACGTACCGAATAAATGAGGGTAGAATTCTTGCATCTCCTTCTCCAATTCCCATGTGCATTCGCATCCCTTTTGGTGTTTCCATCGAACCTTTACCTGTTCAATCTTCTTGTTGCGCAAGATTTTGGTTTTTCTATCAATAATTTCTATGGGTTCCTCCACATAATTGAGTCGATCGTCAACTTCAATATCTTTAAACGGCACATGTGCGGATTCATCGGCTAAGCACTTGCGTAAATGGGATACATGAAATGTTTTGTGGATCAAATTTAACCCCTCGGGGAGTTCTAATTGATAAGCAACCTTACCCACTCGTTCAACGATTTTGAATGGCCCAATATATCGTGGGCCTAGTTTACCTCGTTTACGGAATCGAATCACACCTTTCCATGGAGAAACCCTCAAAAGCACATAATCCCCAACTTCAAATTCAATGGGTCTTCGCCTTTTGTCGGCATAGGATTTTTGTCGATCTTGAGCCGCTTTTAGTCTAGCTTTAATTACTTCAACCTTTTCAATGGTGGCATCAACAACTTCTTTACTTCCGAGTTCTCGCGGGCCAACCTCTCCCCAATAAACTGGTGTCCTACACTTCCTCTCATATAACATTTCGAACGGCGGCATTCCGATGCTTGAATGATAGCTATTATTATATGAAAATTCCGCCAACGGTAAGTATTTATCCCAACCTCCACCAAAGTCAATGATACATGCCCGCAACATGTCCTCGAGCGTTTGAATCGTTTTTTCACTTTGCCCGTCGGTTTGTGGGTGATACGCGGTACTAAGTAATAATCTTGTACCCAACCCTTCATGAAATTTTTTCCAAAATCGGGAAGTAAAACGTGTGTCGCGATTAGAAACAATTGAGACTGGTACACCATGTCGGGATATGATTTCGTTTACATAAATTTCTGACAATTTCTCGGACGAGTAAGAATCTTGAATTGGCAAAAAGTGGGCACTCTTCGTTAACCGATCTACGATTACCCAAATGCTATCAAAACCCCTCACCGTCTTGGGTAACTTTGTGATAAAATCCATGGTAAGGTATTCCCACTTCCAAGTTGGGATTCGAGAGGTTGAAGCTTACCGTAAAGTTTTTGGTGTTCGGCCTTAACTTGGAGGCAAGTTAGGCACCTTTTAACATATTTCACAACATCTCTCATAATTCCGGGCCACCAATAATTTCGTTTTAGATCTAAGTACATTTTTGTGGCCCCCGGGTGTATAGAATATCTAGATTTGTGAGCCTCATCTAGTATTTTAGCTTTTGTTTCACTAGAAGGTGGAATCCAAATCTCGTTTTTAGTCCCGATTCATTGCTCACTATATCTTTCATTTGACCTTTAAATCTCTCCTTCTTTGCATTTTCCTCCTTAAAAGCTTTTTCTTGTTCGTCTTTAATTTGCTCCGGGTTGACGAAATGATTAATTTACAAGATTGCACCTTAATCGAAGGATGGTTGTCCTTTCGACTAAGTGCGTCGGCAACCACATTTGCTTTACCGGGTCGGTAGAGGATATCACAATCGTAATCTTTCACAAGTTCTAACCACATTCTTTGCCTCATGTTCAAATCTTTTTGATCAAAGAAGTACTTCAAACTTTTATGGTCCGTATAAATTGTATATTTAACCCCGTAAAGATAATGCCTCCATAGTTTTAAAGCAAAAAAACTGCCGCTAACTCGAGGTCATGAGTCGGGTAATTAGACTCGTGAGGTTTTAATTGTCGAGAGGCGTACGCTATTACCCTACCTCTTTGCATTAAAACGCATCCCAACCCACGAAGTGACGCATCAGAATACACCTCCAAATCATTGGTGCCTTGGGGCAAGGCTAAAATTGGTGCTTTCGTTAACATGTATTTCAATGTCTGAAAAGCGAAATCTTGGTCTGAACTCCAAACATATTTTACATTCTTTCTTGTGAGTTTGGTTAGTGGACATGCGATTTTGGAAAAAATTTTAATAAACATTCGATAGTAGCCTGCCAACCCTAGGAAACTCCGAACCTCGGTCGGGGATTTAGGTGGGGACCAATTTCGTATTGTCTCGATTTTTGATGGATCGACTGATATCCCGTCAGAATTTTCCACATGTCGGAGGAATTCTATTTCTAGTAACCAAAATGCGCATTTTGAAAATTTAGCATACAATTTCTCCCTTCTTAAAACTTCTAGTAATTCGCGAAGATGTCGAGCATGATCATTTTTGTTTCGAGAGTAAATCAGAATATCATCGATAAACACGATTACCGACCGATCTAAAAATGGTCGACACACCCGATTCATAAGATCCATGAATGCGGCCGGGGCATTTGTTAACCCGAACGGCATGACTACGAATTCATAATGTCCGTAACGGGTGCGGAACGCTGTTTTGGGTATATCTCCTTCTATCACCTTTAGTTGGTGGTATCCCGACCTCAAATCGATCTTTGAGAACCAATTTTCTCCTTGAAGTTGATCAAATAAATCATCGATTCGAGGTAATGGATAGCGGTTCTTGATGGTTAACGTGTTTAATTCACGATAGTCAATGCACATCGCATGCTACCGTCCTTTTTCTTTACAAATAAAACAAGGGCACCCCAAGGTGAAACACTTGGACGTATAAACCCCTTATCTAACAAGTCTTGGAGTTGTGTCATTAGTTCTTTCATTTCCGAAGGTGCCAATCGATATGGCGCCTTAGAAACGGGTTTTGCTTCGGGCACCAAATTGATTTTGAATTCGACCTCTTGATCTGGAGGAGCACCAGGCAACTCATATGGGAATACGTCTTCAAACTCATTAACCACTGGTACTTCACAAATTTCTTTCTTTCTACTCGTGGTATCAGTAACATATGTCATGTAAGCGTCACACCCATGCCTTAAGTATTTCCTTGCCTTGAGCACCGAACACAATGAAATATTCCCCTTGCGTTCACCATGGACTATGTGTTGGTGCATGTTTTGTGGCCGTCGCTTGGCGAATAGTTTAGAATGTTTATGTTGTATGCTGTACACCTAGGTAGTGGTTCACGCTGAAAGTGATCCATTTGAAAGAGCATTTTCAAATGGATACTCATTCGATCGAATGAGTTTCTGATTCGATCGAATGAGTCTGCCATTCGATCGAATAGGACTCATTCGATCGAATGAGTCCTGACCGAATGGCAGCGGGTATAAATACCAGCTTTCAGGCGTGAACAGTAAGGATTTGCGTGCCCGGCGCCCAGGTGCTGTCCGGATGAGGGGGGAGGCCATGCTCGACCTCCCCCTGCCATAGATCGTGATTTCAGTGTTTAAACAAGCATGTAATCTTTCGTTTTTATCAATGAAATCGTTTGTTTTCATGTTTGTTTCTATCCGTCTTTGGTTATCAAACCTTCCGTCTCGAACGCGCTCGGATCGTCTCGGTCCCGGCTGAACCAACAATTGGTATCAGAGCCACGGTTACCGCTAGAAGGGTCTAACAACCGATCTAGCAAGCCGAGCTCTTGATTTTATGCGTTCTGGACGTTAAACTGTTGGATTGTTCTTCGTGTTCTTCGCGTTTTCTGGGCTGGCGTTGAAGGAGTCGAATCAGTCCATTCGATCGAACGAGTTCCCCATTCGATCGAATTGGCCTATTCGATTGACTGATTCGATCGAATCAGTCTTCCCGCTCAAAAGTGTCAAATTCAAACGTCAGTTTTCCCGCCCATTCGATTGACTTCATTCGATCGAATCAGATTGTATTCGATCGAACTGGTTTTCCCGCTCAAAGTGTCAAATTCAAATAGCTGATCGAACCAGTTCTTCATCCGATCGAACCAGTTCTTCATCCGATCGAATCTGTGCCCTATTCGATCGAACATGTTCCAGACAAAAAAAAAAAAAAAAAAAAATTTGCCCAAGCCATTTTTATCAGTCGGGAAGTCTTCTGAAAAAGTTTGGCAAAAATAAAATTTTTTCGACAAAATTTCCGGGAAATTTTCGGTTAATTTTCGGGTCAGTGATGAAGATTTTTCTGGACATCCTATACAAGTTGATTACAATCCAGAAAAAGTTTGGTGACAGTGAAATTTTCACTGATATTTGCCGGCAAAGTCAGAGCGTTTAAATGTTTAATGGTTAAAGCGGCAAATTGGGGCAATGAACAAAGCACAATCACCTGAAGGAATTATCGTTTACAAGTTTAATGGATAACCCCTTGTTCATTGAGCTTCTACAGTGGTGATTGTTATAAGAACACAGAAGAACAGAGAAAAGTAATCGAGTTAATTTGTGGGGTAGTCAGGAGCATCTGACTATTTATGGGCCAATCAGCGTCAAATATTTATTTTCCGCATTCTGAAGATTCTGCTTTGTGGAGAGAATCTGAGTTTGAGTTATTGTGGGGTAGTCAGGAGCATCTGACTATTTATGGGCCAATCAGCGTCAAATATTTATTTTCCGCATGTGAGAATTCCGCTTTGTGGAGGGAATTCTGTTGAAGAATGGTGATTCGCAATCACGAAGTTAATGATGTGTCTTTGTCTCCGATGATGAATCTGCATACAAACTAATCTGTTTAGGGGGAGTAGCTGTGGATCGGAAGCCTCATAGAAGATTGCCCAATACATTATTAAGTCAGCGGAAGACGATATGAGCTTACACGTCTATATATTGGGATACACGCCAACGTCTGAGGGGGAATTTCTATAGTTGGTTGTTTTTAAACAGATTGTTTTGTCTGAAGATGTCAGCAATGGAGAACACTTTGCATCATTAACTGAGAGTTCAGTCTAAGGGGGAATCTTGCTGCAATGATGGTATTCTTCAACGTGATTATCAAGATAAAGCAGAAGATTTGACTGAAGATTGCAAGAGGTGTCTACAGCAATTCGCAAGCAACGTCCAAGGGGGAATTTGTTGGTGCATGTTTTGTGGCCGTCGCTTGGCGAATAGTTTAGAATGTTTATGTAGTATGCTGTACACCTAGGTAGTGGTTCACGCTGAAAGTGATCCATTTGAAAGAGCATTTTCAAATGGATACTCATTCGATCGAATGAGTTTCTGATTCGATCGAATGAGTCTGCCATTCGATCGAATAGGACTCATTCGATCGAATGAGTCCTGACCGAATGGCAGCGGGTATAAATACCAGCTTTCAGGCGTGAACAGTAAGGATTTGCGTGCCCGGCGCCCAGGTGCTGTCCGGATGAGGGGGGAGGCCATGCTCGACCTCCCCCTGCCATAGATCGTGATTTCAGTGTTTAAACAAGCATGTAATCTTTCGTTTTTATCAATGAAATCGTTTGTTTTCGTGTTTGTTTCTATCCGTCTTTGGTTATCAAACCTTCCGTCTCGAACGCGCTCGGATCGTCTCGGTCCCGGCTGAACCAACACTATGATTTGCTTTCCATTTGGAGCGGTCATCTGAATAACTTTACGGTCACATAATATGTTAGCATGATGTCGGGACAACCAATCCATGCCCACAATAGCATCAAACTCTTCCATGACCATTGGTATTAAATCGATGGGAAACACCGCTCCATCCACTATAATTTGACAATTTCTACATACATCAAACACTAAGAAACTTTTTTCATTAGCAACATCAACTTCTAATGGTTCAGGCAACTTTTCTAATACAAAAACTGGGTTATGAATATATTTAGCATGTATAAATGATCTACTTGCACCCGAGTCAAACAGTACATGAAAGGGAATTGAATTTATAGTAAAAATACCTGTCACCACATCCGGGCTGACCTTAGCTTCTTCAGTAGAAATTTGGAATGCCCTTCCACGAGGTTTTGGGGCTTCAAATCTTTTTACTTCGCTCTTGAATTTACCACTATCATCCCCCTTCCGATTACCTTGCCTCAGTTCAGGACATTCAACCTTTTTGTGGCCCGGTTTGTAGCAATTGTTGCATAAATTTAAACTATTCGAGCATTGTGAAGCCAATGTCCTGTATTGCCACACTTATAACAAGCTGAATGGTTCAATCTAGACTCTCCAGAGTGCCATCTATTACACTTGTTGCACAAACGGTTGTCACTTGATATAAAGCCCTTCTTCGTGGAATTTGTAAATTTTGGCTTCTTAGGTGAAGCTGTTGCTGCCATTTCATTCTTTCTCTTTTCACCACGGTCCATCGACCGTTGTATCTCTATTTCTCTTTCACGAGCCCAATTAATCAATTCTTGTAGGGTAGTACATTTTGAGGGGGTTATGTGTTCCCTAAATTTAGCCTTCAGCATGATGTGGTAACGATTAATCCACTGCCTCTCAGTTCTCAACAGTTCGGGACAGAATCGGGCCTTGTCATAGAACATGCCTGTGATTTGATCTATGGTCTCATCATTTTGCCTCATTTGTAAAAATTCTTCTTGAATCTTATCCACTGCAGATTGTGGACAGAAATGCTCAAGAAACATAGCCTTGAATTCTTGCCATGTAAACTTATGTGCATTGTCTCGATTCTTTTCCATCTTTCGGTTATCCCACCAATCCTTAGCATGATCGGTCAAAAGGGTTGTTGCAAATATCACTTCATCCTCGGGGCGACAATGGCATGTTTCAAAGGCCGTCTCCATTTCTGTGATCCATCGTTGGCTTTTTAGTGGGTTTATTTCCCCATCATAAACGCGTGAGGTGCAAAGTTTGAAATTCTTGTAACTACACAATTTCTTTTCTATCTCGTCTACCCCTTTCCCTTTGTCTTTATTTCCCCCACTTGCCTCAGAAATCTTGCCCACCTCTTCTTGGATCATTGCTCTCATTTGTTCCAGGAACAAGGGAATATTTGTTTCAAAGCCTTTAGCTACCTTCGCCGACACTTGAGTTTTAATTTCTTCATTCACAATACCAATGGTATCATTGTCATTCCCATCACGTTCGTCTGCATCTTTTAAACTGAAAAGTTTAATCATTACATTAATACACAACATTCAATGGACACATCGTCATCAATTGAAAGCACATATATAATTTTACTAATAAACACATCTATCTCTTTTCTATATCACAAAACCCCGTTATACGAGTTTTACATTACCAAACTCTTCATTTTATTTCACAATTGAAACCTTATTTCACATATATAATTTTATTTCACCTTGAAGTCAAGAGACCTCATAACTCCTTCATGAGATCATTATAATTATCATAACACCTTGTATGAAATCATTAAAATTTCATACACACCTTGAAGTCATAGGCTTCATAAACTCCTTTGTGAAATCATCATGATTCTCACAACACCTTGTATGAAATCGTAACATTTCATACACACCTTGAAGTCAAAGACTTCAAGAAACTCCTTTGTGAAATCATCATGATTCTCACAACACCTTGTATGAAATCGTAACATTTCATACAAACTTTGAAGTTAAAGACTTCATAAACTCCTTTGTGAAATCATCATGATTCTCACAACACCTTGTATGAAATCGTAACATTTCATACACACCTTGAAGTTAAAGACTTCATAAACTCCTTTGTGAAATCATCATGATTCTCACAACACCTTGTATGAAATCGTAACATTTTATACACACCTTGAAGTCAAAGATTTCATAAACTCATTTGTGTAATCATTATGATTATCACAACACCTGGTATGAAATCATAATATTTCATACACACCTTGAAGTCAAAGACTTCATTCATTCATTTATTTTATTTTATTTATTATATATATATAATTATATACGTATATATATAACTATATACATATATTTATTTACTTACTTGCTACTTGTGGTGTGAGATATAGTCAATCATAAGAATACATGACCGTACCATGTTGATTACTAAACGGGCCAAGTTTAGCAATCAATATCATACTTACGTGTTCTTAATTTTGTCTATACCTTACCGCGATTAAGCAAGTTTCTAGGTTTACATACCTTTTTACCTCTGCGTTCCCTTAGAGCTCAGCAGTTCCTCATGGTTAAGACTCAGATCAAAAGTACTTTGGATAATCAGGAGCACGCAAGGTTCAAGTTTAAGTACCCACCCGATACTTAAATCCCTCAAACCGGTGCTCTAATACCAAGTTGTAACACCCTACTTTGTAAAACATATATTTACAATAAAATTGAGCGCAACTTGGTCCCATTTGACAAATAAACAAAAATAATGTGGATAGAAGCAAACTAATTTTGATACACAATTCTTACAAAAGAACATATGATTGACCTAAGTTTTAAAAGTTAACATGCCATAATAAAACATAGAACCTAGAACACACATCACTTGTGTTACAAATTTTTTTTAGCAACCACAAAAACAAGAAGTTTTACAAAATATTAGACCATAATGTCTTTTACTTGATCTGAGGTCTTAGTCGCACATGAGAACCGTCACTCCTGAGCCTAACACCATAAAATGTGTTATAAAAATTAGTAAGATAAGCTATTAAGATATAACAAAAAGAATCGTACACATGAAAAAAGTATAGCGAAACATTTTGTATAAAAAAAAGAGAAGATTTCCCATATGACAACACATGGTTCTAGACTCTTAATGAGAATGTTTTTTTTTTTTGAACATTATATAGCACTTTAACTTTATTCCAAACATCCCAAAATACATACTTAAATCCAAAGCATTACTTACGTTTTATATTTCACACATTGGTTAACTTAAGCATTTCATAAATTTGTCAACTAAGTGACTGTACCTGTAAAACTTCAGCATCATACTTATTTAAGATGTCGATGAGATGTGTACCTTTCATAGACGAAGAGGATCCCGCTCGATAATCTTCAGTCTTAATGGCTTGGTTACAAGAAATAGATGGTTCCTATGATTGGTTTTGAAGCTTAGATGATCACTAGCACATTTAATTTGAGATTTAAAAGGGAAGATTTGGGTTTTGCTCTCCCTCTCTCTCTTGTTCCTGTCGCCAACGAACACACACAGGCACTATTTCTTTTTTTGTTGTTGTTGGACATAACCTTAAATATGGTCACTGTTGACCAAGTCAACACAACCCACTATATTTTATAATAACACCCATGTTAAATTTAAGCTTGTAAAAATGCTACTTTTATTATTATTATTATTATTAATATTATTGTTATTATTATTTATTTTTTTTTTTTACACAAAGACAAATATAACACTACCATTATTATTTTCAAGCTTTCTAAATATTTATATTTTACTTAAACGAGGGTTTAGGATGTTACAGAATGATAATAAATTTTCAATTAATTAGAATAAGAAGATGCATGAACTTTAGATCAAACTAGTTAAATGAGATAAACAAGATTACTACTTGATAATACTTGTAAATATTGTGTTGAAAAATGGTAACAAGAATTGAAAGTTACCGTAATAAGAAACGTTGTCAAATAAACGCTTAGGAAATTATTAAATGCATGTGCTTGATGTTTTGAATGTTTTGTTGATATTAGTTGAAATCTGGAAAATTTAGTTGTATTTTGATAAGTGTTCATATGAAAAATGATAAACTTGATTGTTCATAGATTGCAAATTAAGAACTTAAAATTTGACTTAAACGTGCTATTTGATAGTATATGACCAAATTTGGAAATTAAGGATAAATTATAGGTTATAGTGTGTATATTTTAATGCATAGGATGATTGGTTTGAAATTGCTAAGACTAGTTACTCGTTAGTAACTTTAATGGTCGAAAAACCGACTTTTAAACGTGAACCAACACAATGGTTAGGGACTGTTTTTGAGCAGCCCCTAAAGCTATAAAATACTCATATATAACACAAGTTAATATATGAGAAAATGACAAGATAACAAAACTTAGTCCTAAACGTTTCGTGTCGCGAAAACCGACACGAAAACGTTAAAAAGTTGCTATTTTAAGAAAGTATTAACGAAAATAAAAATAACATATTTTGTACAAATCTTTCCATTTTCCAACTCGATCCAATCCATTCGTTCGTAGAGCTATTTACTCGATCGCAGACATTAAAATAACTTCTAAAACTTGACTAATATATATGTAACTAGTATTTTTTTTATATTTAAAAATGGTATTTTATATAAATAGTCAAACGGTTCGTTTTTAAACACAAAACCGACAAGATTCATGAAAAATAATAAAGTAATATATTCTTAAAACTTTCCAGCAACTGAAACTTTAATATTTTATTATATTTATATATTTTATTTGTTTATTAATTTATTTAGTTATAAAAAAAACTATAGTTAACAAAAACTAAACTCTACGTATTCGTTAACTTAACATGAACTTACTCGTTTATGTGCTTGTGTGGTCATTAGACTAGAACTAATAACTTACAGGTTTTTATAAACTAAAACTAAAACCAAGTTTTATTAACAAAACGTGTACTAATATAGGACACGAGATTTTTGGAATAAAAAGCTTCAAACCGTGAGTTTCTCTATCGACCCCTCGTTTTCGAAATGCTTTTATTATGTTTTGGGGGAAAAGCATATTCTTTATCAATTTTTATAAATGAAGTTTTTATAAAGCATTTTATTTTACAAACCGTTTAAAAAGTGGGAGGTGTCAACAATTGGTTAAATAACTCTTAACCTAATTAATAGGGGCACAGAAATATTGGTAGATCTATCGGGGTGACGCCCCCAAATTCTAATCGCGTTGGGTTAAAAATGAGAATATTTTGAGTATGGTATGTATCAAGTTATCAATTTTGATAGTCACACACTTGTTGTATTCCTTTCTAGTCTACAACTGCACGATTTGTTTAAAAGGTAAAATGCTTCGTTTTATGGTAAGTTCGATTATTGAGAAGTTTTGAAAGATATAATTACCATGTTAAAAGAGCGGTAGGAAAGGCCACCACTGTTGCTTATGGTAATGGATTATGATAAAAGAATGGTCGTTGAACCATGGTATTGAGAGGATTGATAAGTATTCATTTACGTTATTTCCCAATGAATTGATATAATATTGTTTATTACGATTTTCATTATGAGTTATATTGATATTTCGATTACCTTATTTTCATTATATTATATATATAAATATATACGTATGTAATTATATATATATATATATATATATACATTATTTTCAATAAAAAGAACTCACAAACATTCGTGTTGACGTTTATTTTAATATGCTTTTCAGGTAATTAAATGAAGTATGGAAGCTTCGCGAAGAGCGCGAGAAAATAGTGACGTGTGTTTGAATGAAAAATGTTGACTTTATGTTGAATTTGTAGTTTGAATAATTATCGTGTAATATGAGACGTGTAATGACTCTGATGGTTAAATAAAGTTCAACTTTCATTATAAATGTATACTTAATTATGATTGGCTGAAACGACGTCTGTCACCACCCGAAAGACTTAGTAAAAGTCTTTCGCTGTTTAATATAAGGTTTTCGGGGTGTGAAAGATACCAGGCTAGTTTTTATTTTTTATATAACACTCTTGAAAATCCATTTTGCTAGATATGATGTGAATTTTGTATCGTTAGAGGTTAAAGAATATACTATAACATTGTTTCGTTTTGCTAAGAAGATCGATACCCGTATTTTTGGCGACTAAAAAACGATTAAATATCGTAAACAACAATATACTTTCTGATATATTGCGAAATACTCATCTTATTTTTGTTGCTTTTAAGTCTCCACACTTGTATAAAATGCTTGCAGTTGTGACAAAATGTTTAAAACATGGCTGTTCCCTATTAAGTTTATCAAAATTTGAAACGGAGCTATATAATCTTATTTTAGTGAAATTTATCTCTATAAAAATATATTTGTAACATCTCTTATATATTATACTGGTACTATGCAGAAGTGATTCATATAGCCTTAGCATAATGTTTGATGTTAGGTAATGTTTTTAGTCCCATTTAACTGTCTTAGCTAGTTCGGTTTCCCTTGACTAATATAGTTGTTGCTTCTGTTTGATGGTTTGCGATATAAATGTATATCTGCTACTTTTTAAAGGAAATAATGTAAAAGATAAAAAGAAACTCGTATTTGTTCTTGGGTTTCCATTTTCATGGGTCGGGTTGTCTGGGTTTCAGGTATTGTGTAATCAGTTTTATGGTCTATTTCTGGTCAGGCTTGGGTAAGTAAGATGTTGTGTACTCAGTTTTCTATGGCTACGGGTTGGGTTTGGTAATCGAGCTTGACTTAGGTAGGTCAAACATTCTTACTCAAGCTATGAGTTTCTTTTTCTTTTTTGTTTTTTTATCTTAACCTGATGTTGTTTTTAACAGTAATTGATCACAAAAAATGACCCAAAACCGCCCAACTTGACCTTCATTTTGAGCCCGGTTCATCTAAACAAACTATTAACACAATTCCATGCCATGCTATCATAATTCTCTAGACTCCATAATAGTTGTTTATGTTTATTCTATGTTTTAATTGACTTTTTTATGTGTTAGGCTTGTCTTAACTAATACATTTTTTGTTTGTATTTAGTTTCAGTTGACTTTTCTTTTGTGTTTGGTATGTCTTAATTAAGACATTGTTTGTTTGGATTTATTGCTTTGCAACCGAGATCAATAGTTGTTTCTTCTAGAGGTGTCTTACTATTGTAACTTATTTGTCTGCTTACTAAGAGTAATAAAAAAAGGGGCATTTACATATATTCCCTCCTTAATTTCATTTATTACATATATCCCTAATGCTAAACTTTTAATTACATATTTCTCCTCTCTAAGTCACATATATTACACATCTCCTAATTTCATTAAAAATAACAAAGTAAATGACTACATTACCCCTTTTTTTTTCTCATCCCTTCTTTTGTGTTTCATCTTCATCGTTCATCTCGCCGGAAAATACCTCCACCGGAAAATAACTAAGCACCCCAAGCTGGTTATCCCTCCTCCCTTCACTTCGCCAGAAAAAGAAAAACGATTTAGATCTTGTAAAACGAGGGTGATTCGGAAACACCGATTCAGGATATATTTTCGATTCAAGATCTAGAAAAACGATCCACCCACCTCCGGTGACCTGGTGTGATACAAATCGACAACAAACAAGAAGGGAGGTGCAACGGTGGTAATCGGTGACAGTGACAGAGCAGTGGGGATTTTTATAAAAGGGCCAATTAGCCTATTACAGTTTCCTTCTATGCTTTGAATTCCTAAAATGAAAAAAATATTCCATAATCTATAAATAATTGAGTTACAAGGAAATTCATCGTCATTACTTTAATGATTACTTTTAGTGAAGATGAAGAGAGGGGCTATGGATGAGAATGAAGATGACCAATATTGTAGGTTTAAAAAGGGCATTTTTGTCTTAAAGCATAATTTTGTAAAAAAGGGGATATATGTAATTTAAATATATGTAATTTAAGGTTATGAATTGGATATATATGTAATTATGTTAGTTAAGAAGGGGATATATGTAATTCCCCCATAAAAAAAAATCAAATCGTACCATCTCTGTAATAGGTAAATGCCTCCTTTTCTCCTGAAGTTGTCGGAATTATTCGTAATAAGATATTGGCTACAATTGAAAAGGTTTTATCAATAAAATTTCCAATTATCCGCGATCTAGACATAGGTAGAAATCCATTCTATCATTGTTCTCATTACTTCTCGTGGGAAAAGGATCCCCCAAGGAAAAAGAATTCTACAATACGAAATAGCATAAAAACATATTCATTCTCATGAAAAAAATAAAAAAATGGTTCGTCTGTTCGATTTAAAAATTTTAATATTCAAAAAAAGAATTGATAAGAACTAAGAAATCAATATGGGGTTAAGAACGGCGATGAACTATGTTTCACACGGTGCACGATTCCATGGATAGTTTCATTCGAGATTGTGATGGAGGACATAGCTTACGATCATCAACTTTGATCATTCCACTAGGCATTTGATTAGGACATTGCACAATGATCCGACACTTTGTCGCATCTCTTCGATATGAATACAGTAACGATCATAGCGATCTCCTCTGGTACCTACTGGTACGTCAGGATCCGATTGGTCATGAACATCGTAAGCTGCTACTCTTCGCGAATCCCAGCATACCCCCGACGGTCCTTGCATGCAGATTACGTAGCACATGCTAAGAGCTGCGATGCCTGCCAGAGGTTTGTAGGAATCCAGCTCAAAGGGTACCGATTCAGGCAAGTGGAAGTGAGATGAGTACATGTTAGGGGAGAAATGAATTGCCAATAACTGATTCTCCGCAATAAACTGCAGGCACACGCGCAAAGGCATGCTTAGTTCGGTTAAGAACGGCGATGATTCAACCGCTTCGCCAAATAAAATATTTGCAAGTTTCTTCATTTCATGTAAGACCCCGATCCCGGTGCCCTACTATAGCGTTGGATTTACTCATAAACACAGTTCTAAATATCAGAGTGAATTAAAACTTTTCGCGGAATATAAAAACATCAAACATTCGTAACATATATTAAAATCTTGTCTTTAAACTTTCAAATTATCTTAACATAAAACATCATAACTTTTCTTCACTATATGCTAGTTAGCTCAGTCCATGCCATGTGTCCCCATCACGCCAGCTCTTCATCCTATTTGCCTGCGTGCATAATAAAAGTCAGTTAATCTTTTCTATATCATTCATACATCATTCATAAAACAATCACATATCATACACTTACCATTTAAGGTAAGTGTATTAACTAATCAAATCGTGTATGCACACAACCCAGAAAACATAACAAGGAAATGGGGCTAGAAACTCACCTGAATGCGGTTACATTCAGAGTTAATGGTATTCCCTTTCTTTAGTCGTGCACGGCTAACTGTATATTAATTACAAGTATCAATTAACTAATTCTATCATTTTCGTACTTTTATATTTAATCAGAAGTTTGAGTCTGAACTAATCTAATCGAATTCTCACTTTTCTATTCGAAGGTAGGTTCTATTCGAATGGGCTTTCTATTCGATTCGCGGATTCTATTCGAATGGAATTTCTATTCGAATGGCAGCTTCTATTCGAATGGTCTTTCTATTCGAATGAACTTTCTATTCGAATGGCAAATTCTATTCGAATGAACTTTCTATTCGAATGACAGATTCTAATCGAATGGCATTGTAATCAAATGACCATTCGATTCGATTACTTTGTTCATTTGATTCAATTACTTTTTGATTCGATTCGAATACTTTTCTAACATCTCCTTTATACATGTTTTGCCCGTTTAAACGATAGAACGAGTTATGAGCCATAACGAGTTCTTTTTCGTCCTTTAACTTGGCCCAAACGTCATCCGTATTAACCGTTTCATTCCAGTATCTCGTTTATGTTCAAGTTTATATTTTTCTTGTATAACAAGGCCCGATTTACTATTCTACCAAGTTTCATGCCAAAAACGACTTCGTTTACACGCCCTTTTTGCAAACCGAACACTACACGTTTTATCGAAACGAACCAACTAACCCGTTTACTATCAAGTTCATTATTTTATCAATAATCAAGACCCGATCTATCATTCTACCAAGTTTCATGAAAATCCGTGCACGAAAAGTAAGTTTTTCTAACAATAAAACGTATCATTGAGGTTTTTGTCTGAAACCACTCGAGAAGACCAAAACCATATCAAACGAACTCCGATTTGAGTGATTCAAGAGGCCACACGACCGGGTCGTCGAGATCTACCAGCTCCGACCACTGCCGCCTCCGGAATCCGCCGTACAGTCGCCAGAAAACTGAAACAGTTGCCGGAAAACTCCATTTTTAATTGTTACGGTTTTGCTGATAAAAACCGGACTTCCCAACCTCTGATCGAAGATCTGATCGGTCAAAATCTTCATTTATATTCCATGAACACTCAGTTAAAATTAGTTGATGTTACTTATTATAAACAACGGGTCGTAGGGTTAAGTTTGTGTTTGTGTCTGAGTCCATGCGGGAGTCTTAGAGTAGTGTGTTGTTGAACACACTCTCATACGTTAAACACTTGTGACTTTGTAACATTTAACGAGTCAAGTGTATTTATTTAGTATGAGAATAGTCTATTTCGCGCGTCACCAGCTGGGTTCTCCTATTTTCTTATACTCGTTTTCTGGAGAGAAAAATACAAAACATTTTCTATGCCTATTTTCGAGAGTAAGGCACCAAACAATTTCCTATACTTGTTTTCGTGGAGATAACAAAAATCATTAGTACAAATTTGTTTTCGGATCATTAGTACAAATTTGTTTTCGGGCAGAAAACACCTACTTATTCAGCCATTTGTTTTCTTGAGGAAAGCGTAGTGACTTGTTTTGGAGTTATGTAATTTCTCATATATCTCAAGTGTATACTAGATGCCATCTATTTAGAATAAAGTCCTCACGTACCTTTAACCGTTTGGATGGGATCACATGGAAACTTAAGTATTACTACTAGGTTAGAGTTCGCTTTTACGTGAAACAATCGTTCATTGTAAGTAATCATCGCATAACTTTTGTTTTTTCGATTTGTTTGGTATTCTCTTGATGTTAAAATGATCATGGCGTGAAATTTTGAAGGATATAGACGTTTAGAGAAATGTATGAATGATGATTAAAGATTTTTTGTGCTAGGATTGGTTTATACTTAATTTTTGTAAGGGTCTAATTGAAATCCAATTGTTAACAGAATTGAACTCGCATATATTTTTGCTTGTAATATTACAAATAGTGTTTTGTTTCGATCATTTCTTGATTACTTGACATTCTACTATGAGTCTAGTTTTCAGAAAGTTAAGATTTGTGATTTTTGGAAGACTTAGTAGGTTTTATGAATTTATAAAACCGAACGTCAAATATGATTTTCCAAAGTTGATTTCATACCTAATTTTCCAATAACATAACTTGATATTGACAAAGACAAGGGGGTTGGTTCCGCTTCTGGAACTCATTACTATTGAGTCTAAAAGAAAACCCAATTGTCCTTGCATAATTTGGAAAAATGAGATGCAAGGACAACGAAACTACATTTCGTTGCAAAAACTGTTGAACAATTTTTAACTATCTACAATGATTGACTTTATTGTGAGTTTTTTATACTAGATAAAGATATAGAAAAGTTATTTTGAGAAACCAAATTCATGTATGCTTGTGTGGTAAATATCGTAGAATTTATTTCAAAGCTTTTCATACTGAATAAAATATGTTTGTGCATGCTAGCATTAGTTTAGTGAACATAACAGTCTTTAGTAAAGTTGTATGATGAATATTTGGTTGATTGTCCATGGTATGATGTGTGGATACATGTTAGGACATTTTGGTACAGTTGATGTTACTTAATATCACCAACGGGTCGTAGGTTCAAGTTCGTGTTTGTGTCCGAGTCCATGCGTTAGTCTTAGAGTCGTGTGCTGTTGAACACACTCTCATACGTTAAACACTTGTACTATGTAACATTTAATGAGACAAGTGCATTCATTTGGTATGAGAATAGTCTATTACACGTTACACCAGCTGAGTTCTCCTATTTTCTTATACTCGTTTTCTAGAGAGAAAATACAAAACATTTTCTATGCATGTTTTCGAGAGTAAGGCACAAAAAAATTTCCTATACTTGTTTTCATGGAGATAACAAAAACCATTTGTACATATTTGTTTTCGAGGAGAAAACACCGACTTATTAATCCATTTGTTTTCTTGATGAAAACGTAGTGACTTGTTTTGGAGTTATGTAATTTCTCATATATCTCAATTGTATACTAGATGCCATCTATTTCGAATAAAGTCCTCACGTACCTTTAACCATTAGGATGGGATCGCATGTAAATTTAAGTATTAATACTGGGTTAGAGTTCGCTTTTACGTGAAACAATCGTTCATTATAAGTAATCATCGCTTAACCTTTGTTTTTTTTCTTGACCTGTTTGGTATTCTCTTGATATTAACATTTAACGAGTCAAGCGCATTCATTTGGTATGAGAATTGTGTATTAATCGTGACACCAACTGAGTTCTCCTATTTTCTTATACTCGTTTTCTTGAGAGAAAAATACAAAACATTTTCTATGCATGTTTTCGAGAGTAAGGCACAAAAAAGTTTCCTATACTTATTTTCGTGGATATAAAAAAATCATTTGTACATATTTGTTTTCGGGGAGAAAACACCGACTTATTCATCCATTTGTTTTCTTGAGGAAAACGTAGTGACTAGTTTTGGAGTTATGTGATTTCTCATATATCTCAAGTGTATACTAGATGCCATCTATTTCGAATAAAGTCCTCACGTACCTTTAACCGTTACGATGGGATCGCATGTAAATTTAAATATTACTACTGGGTTAGAGTTCGCTTTTACGTGAAACAATCGTTCATTGTAAGTAATCATCGCTTAACCTTTGTTTTTTTTGACTTGTTTGGTATTTTCTTAATGTTAAAACGACCATGGCATGAAATTTTCAAGGATATAGACGTTAGGAGACATGTATGAATGATGACTGAAGATTTAGAGTGATATGATTGGTCTATAGTTGATTTTTGTAAGGGTCTAAATGAAACCATTTGTTAATAGAATTGAACTCGCATATGTTTTCGGTTGGAACTTGACAAACAGTGTTTTGTTTTGATTAATTCTTGATTACATGAAATTCAACTATGAGTCTAGTTTTCAAAAAGTTAAGGTTTATAATTTTTGGAAAGCTTCTTAATCGATTTTATGAATTTATAAAACCGAAGGTCAAATATGATTTTCCAAAGTTGATTTCAGACCTAATTTCCCGACAGCATAACATGATATTGACAAAAGCAAGTGGGATGGTTCTGGTTCTGGAGCTCAGTACCACGAGTCTAGAAGAAAACCTAACTGTCCATGCAGAATTTGGAAAAATGAGATGCAAGGACAATGAAACTACATTTCGTTGCAAAACCTGTTGAACAATATGTAACTATATGAAATGATTGACTTATTGTGAGTTTTGTGTAATTGATAAAGATATAGAAAAATTATTTTGACAAACCAACTTCCTGTATGCTTATGTGGTAAATATCGTAGAATTTATTTCAAAGCTTTTCATAGTGAATAAAATATGTTTGTGCATGTTAGCATCAGTTTAGTAAACATAACAGTCTTTAGTAAAGTTGTATTATGAATGTTCGGTTGATTGGAAATGGTATGATGTGTGGATTCATGTTAGGAAATTTTGGTACAGTTGATGTTACTTATTATAAACAACGGGTCGTAGGGTCAAGTTTGTGTTTGTGTCTGAGTCCATGCGAGAGTCTTAGAGTCGTGTGTTGTTGAACACACTCTCGTACGTTAAACACCTGTAAAATGTAACATTTAACGAGTCAAGTGCATTAATTTGGTATGAGAATAGTCTATTACATGTGACACTAGCTGAGTTCTCCTATTTTCTTATACTCGTTTTCTTAAGAGAAAAATACGAAACATTTTCTATGCATGTTTTCGAGAGTAAGGCTCAAAAAAATTTCCTATACTTGTTTTCGTGGATATAACAAAAATCATTTGTACATATTTGTTTTCGGGGAGAAAACACCGACTTATTCATCCATTTGTTTTCTTGAGGAAAACGTAGTGACTTGTTTTGGAGCTATGTGATTTCTCATATACCTCAAGTGTATACTAGATGCCATCTATTTCGAATAAAGTCCCCACGTACCTTTAACCGTTACAATGGGATCGCATGTAAATTTAAATATTACTACTCGGTTAGAGTTCGCTTTTACGTTTAACAATCGTTTATTGTAAGTAATCATCGCTTAACCTTTGTTTTTTTTGTCTTGTTTGGTATTCACTTAATGTTAAAACGATCATGGCATGAAATTTTCAAGGATATAGACATTAGGAGACATGTATGAATGATGATTGAAGATTTAGAGTGATATGATTGGTCTATAGTTGATTTTTGTAAGGGTCTAATTGAAATCCATTTGTTAATAGAATTGAACTCGCATATGTTTTCGGTTGGAACTTGACAAACAGTGTCTTGTTTTGATTAATTCTTGATTACATGGCATTCAACTACGAGTCTAGTTTTCAAAAAGTTAAGGTTAGCAATTTTTGGAAGACTTCTTAATCAATTTTATGAATTTATAAAACCGAAGGTCAAATATGATTTTCCAAAGTTGATTTCAGACCTAATTTCCCGACGGCATAACTTGATATTGACAAAAACAAGTGGGTTGGTTCCGGTTCTGGAACTCAGTACCACGAGTCTAGAAGAAAACCCAACTGTCCTTGCAGAATTTGGAAAAATAGGATGCAAGGACAATGAAACCACATTTCGTTGCAAAAACTGTTGAACAATTTGTAACTATATGCAATGAATGACTTATTGTGAGTTTTGTATACATGATAAAGATATAGAAAATTTATTTGAGAAACCAAATTCGTGTTTGCTTTTGTTGTAAATATCGTATAATTTATTTCAAAGCTTTTCATAGTGAATAAAATATGTTTGTGCATGCTAGCATCAACTTAGTGAACATTACAGTGTTTAGTAAATTTGTATGATGAATGTTTGGTTGATTGGACTTGGTATGATGTGTGGATACATGTTAGCACATTTAGGTAAAGTTGATGTTAATTATTATCACGATCAGGTCGGAGGGTCAAGTTTGTGTTGGTGTCTGAGTCCATTCATGTGTCTTAGAGTCATGTGCTGTTGAACACACTCTCATAAGTTAAACACATGTACAATGTAACATTTAATTTGTTAAGTGCATTCATTTGGTATGAGAATAGTCTATTACACGGCTTACCAGCTGAGTTATCCAGTTTTCTTATACTCGTTTTCTGGAGAGAAAATACAAAACATTTTCTATGGCTGTTTTCTAGAGTAAGGCACAAAACTATTTCCTGTACTTGTTTTCGAGGAGATAACCAAAATCATTAGTACATATTTGTTTTCGGGTAGAAAACACCGACTTATTCATCCAGTTGTTTTCTTGAGGAAAATGTAGTGACTTGTTTTGGGTTTATAAAATTTCTTATATATCTCAAGTGTATACAACATGCAATCTATTTCGAATAAAGTCCTCACGTACCTTTAACCGTTAGGATGGGATCGCATGGAAATTAAAGTATTACTATTGGGTTAGAGTTCGCTTTTACGTGAAACAATCGTTCATTATAAGTAATCATCGCCAAACCTTTGTTTTTTTGATTTGTTTCGTATTCTCTTAGTGATAAAACGATCATTGCATGAAATTTTCTAGGATATAGATGTTCAGAGACATGTATGAATGATGACTGAAGATTTAGAGAGCTAGGATTGGTGTATACTTGATTTTTGTAAGGGTCTAACTGAAATCCTATTTTTAACAAAATTGAAATCGCATATGTTTTCCCTTGTAACTTGACAAACAGTGTTTTGTTTTGATCATTTCTTGATTACATAACTGTCTACTATGAGTCTAGTTTTCTGAAAGTTAAGGTTTGTAATTTTTGGTAGACTTCTGAATAGGTTTTGTGAATATATAAAACCGAAAGTCAATTATGATTTTCCAAAGTTCTATTCAGACCATATTTCCCGACTACATAACTTGATATTTAAAAAGACAAGTGGTTTGGTTCCGCTTCTGCAACTCAGTACTACAAGTCTAGAAGAAAACCCAATTTTCCTTGCATAATTTGAAAAATGAGATACAAGGACTACGAAACAACATTTCGTCGCACAAGCTGCTGAACAGTTTGTAACTATTTGCAATGATTGACTTATTGTGAGTTTTGCATACTTGATAAAGATATAAGAAATTTATTTTCAGAAACCAAATTCGTGTATGGTTCTTTGGTAAATATTGTAGAATTTATTTCAAAGCTTTTCATAGTGAAAAAAATATGTTTGTGCATGCTAGCATCAGTTTAGTGAACATAACAGTCTTTAGTAAATTTGTATGATGAATGTTTGGTTGATTGGCCATGGTATGATGTGTGGATACATGTTAGGACGTTTTGGTACAGTTGATGTTACTTATTATCACCAACGGGTCGTAGGGTCAAGTGTGTGTTTGTGTCTGAGTCCATGCGTGAGTCTTAGAGTCGTGTGTTGTTGAACACACTCTCATACGTTAGACACGTGCACTATGTAACATTTAATTAGTCAAGTGCATTCATTTGGTATCTGAATAGTCTATTTAACACGTCAACAGATGAGTTCTCCTGTTTTCTTATACTCGTCTTCTGGAGAGAAAATACAAAACATTTTCTATGCTTGTTTTTCAAGAGTAAGACACAAAACTATATTCTATTCTTGTTTTCGTGGAGATAACCAAAATCATTAGTACATATTTGTTTTCAGGGAGAAAACACCGACTTATTCATCCAGTTGTTTTCTTGAGGAAAACGTAGTGACTTGTTTTAGATTTATAAAATTTCTCATAAATCTCCAGTGTATACTACATGCAATCTATTTCGAATAAAGTCCTCGCGTACCTTTAACCGTTAGGATGGGATCGCATGGAAATTTAAGTATTACTATTGGGTTAGAGTTCGCTTTTACGTGAAACAATCGTTCATTATAAGTAATCATCGCCTAACCTTTTTTTTATGATTTGTTTCGTATTCTCTTAATGATAAAATCATGGTATGAAATTTTCAAGGATATAGACATTAAGAGACATGTATGAATGATGACTGTATATTTATAGTGCTAGGATTTGTCTATACTTGATTTTTGTAAGGGTCTGACTGAAATCCAATTGTTAACAGAATTTAACTCGCATATGTTTTCGCTTGTAACTTGACAAATAGTGTTTTGTTTCGATCATTTCTTGATTACATGACATTCTACTATGAGTATGGTTTTCAGAAAGTTAAGTTTTTAATTTTTGGAAGATATCTTAATAGATTTTGTGAATATTTAAAACCGAAGGTCAAATATGATTTTCCAAAGTTGATTTCAGACCTAATTTCCCGACAGCATAACTTGAAATTGACAAAGACAACTAGGTTGGTTCTGGTTCTGAAACACTGTACTACGAGTCTAGAAGAAAACCCAATTGTCCTTGCATAATTTGTAAAAATGAGATGCAAGGACTAAGAAACAATATTTCGTTACACAAACTGCTGAACAGTTTGTAACTATCCGCAATGACTGACTTATTATGAGTTTTGTATACTTGATAAAGATACAAAAAATTTATTTTGAGAAACCGACTTCGTGTATGCTTATGTGGTAAATATCGTAGAATTTATTTCAAATCTTTTCATAGTGAATAAAATATGTTTGTGCATGCTAGAATCAGTTTAGTGAACATAACAGTCTTTAGTAAATTTGTAAGATGATGTTTGGTTGATTGGCCATGGTATGATGTGTGGTGGATACATGTTAGGGCATTTTGGTACAATTGATGTTACTTATTATCACCAACGGGTCGTAGGGTCAAGTTTATGTTTATGTCTGAGTCCATGCGTGAGTCTTAGAATCGTGTGCTGTTGAACGCACTCTCATACGTTAAACACGTGTACTATGTAACATTTAATTAGTCAAGTGCATTCATTTGGTATGAGAATAGTCTATTACACGCGTCACCAGCTGAGTTATCCTGTTTACTTATACTCGTTTTCTGGAGAGAAAATACAAAACATTTTCAATGCCTATTTTTGAGAGTAAGGCACAAAACTATTTCCTATACTTGTTTTCGTGGAGATGACCAAAATCATTAATACATATTTGTTTTCAGGGAGAAAATACCGACTTATTCATCCAGTTGTTTTTTTGAGGAAAAAGTAGTGACTTGTTTTGGATTTATAAAATTTCTCATATATCTCAAGTGTATACAACATGCAATCTATTTCGATTAAAGTCCTCACGTACCTTTAACCGTTAGGATGGGATCGCATGGAAATTGAAGTATTACTATTGGGTTAGAGTTCTCATTTACGTGAAACAATCGTTCATTATAACTAATTATCGCCAAACCTTTGTTTTTTTTAATTTGTTTCGTATTTTCTTAATGATAAAAAGATCATTGCATGAATTTTTCAAGGATATAGACCTTAAGAGACACGTAAGGCTCCGTTACCGGTAGCCCTACATTTGGAGTTGGAATTACTCAAAAACGCAGTTCTAAATATCAGAGTTAATTAAAACATTCGCGGAATATTAAAACTTCAACCATAATATAATACATAACCTTCAAATCTTGTCTTATAAAACATTCATAGTCATTTAAAACAAAACATAGTCTTTAAAACATCACAACATTTCTTCGAGATGCCAGTCTCTTCGATTCCATGCCATGTGTCTTCAATCACGCGAGCTGCCTCAACCTATTTGCCTGCGTGCATACTAAAAGTCAGCTACGCTGAGTGAGTTCTAGTTAATCACATAACTTACTTTACATACACATATATGTGCCCGAAGGTACGCATTACATGCTTAACCTGTCCATCAATCTTTCATACACATACATAACTATCCTTACGTTATAAAGAGCATTCGCCCTACATACCTCGGATAATATTAGGGTCCAAGTACCCTTCATCGTCGGATATTATTAGGGTCCGGTACCCTTCATCCTCGGATATTATTAGGGTCCGGGACCCTCTATCCTCGGATATTATTAGGGTCCGGTACCCTCCATCTTCAGATATTATTAGGGTCCGGTACCCTCTCTTCCATACCTCCTTAACATACTTTCTATATACATAATCGTAAGTTTGGCACATACATACATCATTCATTCTTCATATTACAACATACATATAACATCAACCATTTCCTGGCAGTACATGCAATTCCAAAGATCGTTCATGTACCGGCAAGAAACCATTCATACATTTCACATAATACATATAGGGCATAAACTTATCACTTAGGATAAGTGTATTAACTAATCACATCAAGTATGCACACAGCCCCGAAAACATAACAAGGAATGGGGCTAGAAACTCACCTGAATGCGGTTACGTTCACCGTTTATGGTAATTCCTTTCCTGAGCCGTGCACGACTAACTGTATACAATTACACGTATCAATTAACTATCACTACTTATGTTGGAACTTATGTTTTAGACTGACGCATCGAATTAATCTGTGGGTGAAAAATATATTATTTGGTCTCAACCAAGGGTGGATGGCATGAAGACCAAGTCATGCTAGACTAGTATAAATAGATGTTTTTATTCATTTGTCTAGTATGAGTGTCTGTATTGTGTATGTGTGAGATTTAGGGTTTTATCCCTTTGAGAGAGTCTCCACCTCCAGGATGAGCTCTCCTGGTGGCGGCTGATATTTCTTAATCGATTGTATGTATGAATGTATGTATGAGTGTTTCATCTTAATGAGAATCATTCGGCTAATATTTCATACTACCATTTCTATCTTTTGTGTTTTAATTACAATTGTTCATCCTACTTTATTGTTGATTGTTAAGCAAATCAGGCTCTCTCCCAATACACCTCATCCATCCAAACATCTTTCAAGAGTGAATCTGAGTTAGATTCGATCCTAACCCTAGACCCGAGCTCCACACCGTTGATTAATAACGACTATTCACGCTTCCGCACCGGGGCTCGGTTCTATCAATTGGTATCAGAGCATGGGTTACCGAATCGTTCAGACTAACCGCTGAACGTATTCATTTCTCTCTTGAATCCACCATGGACGTTAAACGATGAAGTTCGTCGAAATTATTTTTGGGGGTTTTGAAATTATTTGATGATTCAGAGAAAATTTTATGGATTGATGTTTGGGTTGATGACTCGTTTGGAGATCCAACATCAATTTCATGTTTATTTGGTCAGAACGGTCCAGATCTGATGTAACAATGTTATTTGGCTCGTTTTGGAGCGACACTGTTCATTTGATGATTTCCAGATCTGAAAAGGTTGATTTTGATATGAAGATAGGTTTCTTTGATTTCGAGATGACTTGGATAGGGCTATAGTGATTAATTTCAGATTACGAAACTTGTTTCTGGATATGAAGAATTAGGGTTTTGTGTGCAGTTGCTGCATAAACAGTAGATGTGTGTTGAAAAATATTGCTGATGGTACAAACTGATAAGAAGAATGTACAAGTGAAGAAAGCACAGGTACTGAAGGCAATTTCATCATTGTTTGTTGCAGCAGATGCAAAGTGAATATTCAAGCAGGTTCTGCAAGGGCAAATCAGTAACTGATTATGCAAAAATGAAGTTTTTGTGTCTCGAGCATACTATGATCATATAAGACTGAACTCAAGTATGGAAAATGACTAAGTATTGCTTCGAGCACAGGAGGTGTTTTGCCCAAGCACATCTTTGTTTGGCTCGAGCACAGGTTATTTCGAGCAAGTCTTATATCGAGCACATCAAATTCGAGCACACTTTGTGAAACCTAGAGCATATCCTTAGCCCTCAAGAAAACTATCTTCTTTAAGTCTCGAGCACACTTTGTTATTTATTCGAGCAGACTCTTTTTCGAGCATACTTTGTTTTGTCTTGAACAATTATGCTTGTGAAGAGAAAACTCAAGTTTGTGTCGAGCACACCCTTGCTCCCGAGCATACTATTACTTCCGAGCATGTTTGGTGGAAAATGAAAAAGGACTAAGTAATCCGAGCACACTTTTGTTTCCGAGCACTAAGTAATCCGAGCACACTTTTGCTTCCGGGCACACTTTGTGCTAGTGGAAAAATTGAAAAATCACAAGTGTTTTGCTTTTCGGGTACGCTTTGTGCTAGGAAAGTTCTTCCGAGTACGCTTTGTGCTAGGAATGTACTCCGAGTACACTTTGTGCTAGGAAAGTTCTTCCGAGTACACTTTGTGCAAGGACAGTTTTCCCAAGCACACTTTGTGCTAGGAAAGTGATCCCAAGCACACTGTGTGCTAGGAAACAGAGTTTATGAAACATTTCAAAGTTTTGAAGAAACTTTTGAGATTTTTGGTGCCGTTGACCGTTTTACCAAGATGTTCTCTACGGAAGATATATACCAGGGGTATTTTGGTAATTTTTCTCCGATCATCAACAAGCTTATGGAATTCAAACCTCATCCAATTTCACGACTTCATCAAAAGCTTTACAAGAACAAGTGTTGACAAAGCTTAAGGATTTAATCACTTTTAGTGTCAACCAACATATGGATATGTTTATTTTCAGATTTTTACAATCTTGATAAGGATGATCAAGATTGTTTCACCCACACTTGATTTGAAGACACATTTATTAAAGACAATTGCAACGAAATTAGGGGAGTAAAAATCTTTGAATTTCATTGCAAATGGCATGCTTCAAATCAAGTAAAAGACTCGAGTTAAGGAAAAGTTGATCAAGATTAATAATCCAAGGTTTTTCAAAGATGCTTCATCGTTTGTCAGTTTTCAAATTTCCTAGTACGGATGAGAAGATAGAGTCATCTCAAGCAACAATGTTGAAAGGATGATCAGTAGAGTTCAACCTCCTATGAAATAGTCACTTGAACAGTCAAGAACGGGTTATGGTTGACTTGAATGCTATATTAATTCAGGGAATGGTTTGAAGATAATTTACAGGGGAAGAAACATATTTGAAGAATGGAAGATTATTTGATGATCACAATGAGTTTATTTCTGTTTGTGGTAACCTTGTTACTTGAAGTTGATCTTTGAAGTTCAAAGCCTCGTTCATATGCCCATACAACTATATCCAAAAGTGATATAAGAGTGATGATTCGAAATGAACAACGGGAGAAGCTTAACGTGAGGGGGAGAATTTCAACGAAAGACAACGAGTTATGAGGTGATCATGGAAGAAATTCGATGGCATCAGTCTAAGGGGGAGATTGTTGGAACTTATGTTTTAGACTAGCGTATCGAATTAATCTGTGGCTGAAAAATATATTATTTGGTCTCAACCAAGGGTGGATGGCATGAAGACCAAGTCATGCTAGACTAGTATAAATAGATGTTTTTATTCATTTGTCTAGTATGAGTGACTGTATTGTGTATGTGTGAGATTTTGGGTTTTATCCCTTTGAGAGAGTCTCCACCTCCAGGATGAGCTCTCCTGGTGGCGGCTGATATTTCTTAATCGATTGTATGTATGAATGTATGTATGAGTGTTTCATCTTAATGAGAATCATTCGGCTAATATTTCATACTACCATTTCTATCTTTTGTGTTTTGATTACAATTATTCATCTTACTTTATTGATGATTGTTAATCAAATCAGGCTCTCTCCCAATACACCTCATCCATCCAAACATCTTTCAAGAGTGAATCTAAGTTAGATTCGATCCTAACCCTAGACCCGAGCTCCACACCGTTGATTAATAACGACTATTCACGCTTCCGCACCGGGGCTCGGTTCTATCAACTTATATCGTCTTTCTAGTCTTAATTATTACCCTCAACGAACGGGGGTCCGGGGGCAGCGCCCCTGGCAGCGGGGTCTAGGGGCGGCAGCCCCTAGCAGGGTCCAAGGGGCAGAGCCCCTGGCTGGGGTCGAGCTTTCAAAGTTTTTTTTTCGTAATTAATTCATTTTTTTCTAAGTCTTGGGACTGTTCTGTCATTCTTTCAAAGTTCTAATTCGTTATTCAGTCCTTAACGAATGGGAGTTCATAGCGAATTAACTATTATAACGAATCTGGCTTTGTAACGAATCAAGCATTATAGCGAACTGGTCCTTATGACGAATTGGACCCTTACGAACTAGTCCATATAGCGAATTGGACCTTAACAAATCAGTCCCAAGCGAACCAGCCCACGTAACGAATTGGTCCATCTAATTCGTCATCTTCTCTAACGAACTGGTTATAGCGAATCAAGGGTAATTCGTTACCCATTTCCCTTTACAAATTAGATACGAACTACAACTAGTTCGTTATGCTTTCCTCAGTGAATCGTCTTAACGAATCACCTTTGATTCGTTATTCCCCCCTAGCGAACTAGGGTTAGGTTAGGGAATTTCAGAACATTCCCTTACATACACTTAACCTCGTATTACTTTTCCGGCGCCCTCATTGCCGGAAAGCCGCCGGAAAAACGCGAACTCACCGAAAAAACGAGTTTTAACTCGTTTTTCACCGTTTTTCGCCCCGTTCGATTCAGATCTGAGCTAGGGTGATCCCTAAGCTCATCATAGGTTCGGTTTATACCTGATTCCACCCGGATCTCGTGATTTAAATGGTTTAACGGTGTCGAATCATCGTTTCGCAACTATATCTAACGGGTTAAGCTTATACAATATTAAACTATCGTTACCTCGGGTTGGTGCTCGGTTTCCTTCTTGATTTCGGCTAGGGATAAGGAAGAACTAGAGAGAAATCTTAAGTGTGTGTTTTGGGTGGTGTATGGAATATGTGTAGAATGGAGAATTATATGGTGATTAAGCTTTATATATTTTGGATCATGGGCTTAAGCCCATGGTCTTTCCTTCTTTCTTTATAACCCAAGTCCATAACCCATATCCATTTAACCCAACACTAGCCCAACTCGTATTCTATTTATCTAAACCGATAACGACCCATTATAAATAGATGAAATTTATATTATTCTTATAACCAAAAGTAGGATGTTACAAGCCTTCCCTCCTTAAAGAGGTTTCGTCCCCGAAACCTAACTATTACATAAACAAATTCGGGTAAAACTTGCGCATCTCATCCTTAACTTCCCACGTAGTATCTGAACCTTTGCGATGCTTCCATATCACCTTCACTAAAGGTATAACCTTGTGACGAAGTTGTTTCTCCTTGCGGTAGACTATCTCGATTGGTTGCTCAATGTAGTTCAATTGTTCATCTACCTCAATGTCCATCAATGACACGTGAGACGTGTCATAAACTAGGCATTTCCTTAGGTGAGAAACATGGAAGGTTGAATGAATTCCTTCTAACTCTTCTGACAAGTCTAGCTTATAAGCCACTTCACCTACATGATCTATAATCTTAAACGATCCAATGTACCTTGGACTCAGCTTTCCCCTCTTCCTGAAACGAATAATTCCTTTCCAAGGCGAGACCTTGAGCATCACATTGTCACCAACGTTAAACTCAATCGGTCGTCGTCGCTTATCAGCATACGACTTTTGTCTGTCTTGAGTAGCTTTCATTCTTGCCTTGATCTGATCTAACTTCGAAGAGGTTTCTTGTACCACTTCTAGGCTTCCCATCTCTTTCTGGCCAATCTCTCCCCAACACACCGGGGTCCTACATCGCCTACCATAGAGCATCTCAAACGGTGGCATACCAATACTTGAATGGTAGCTGTTGTTATAGGAGAACTCTGCTAGATGCAGATGATCATCCCATCTTCTTCCAAAGTCTAAAACACAAGCACGTAGCATATCCTCAAGGGTTTGGATCGTCCTTTCAGACTGTCCATCGGTTTGAGGATGATACGCCTTACTAATGTTCAATCTCGTTCCCATAGCCTCATGGAACTTCTTCCAGAACCTCGAAGTGAATCGAGTGTCTCTATCAGACACGATCAATAACGGCACTCCATGCTTGGCGACAACCTCTTTTATGAACAAATTTGCTAACGTTTCTGACGAGATGGCCTCTCGTATGGGCAGAAAGTGAGCACTTTTGGTCAAACGGTCCACTATCACCCATATGGTATCATGATGCTTAGCTGTACGAGGTAGCTTAGTTATGAAATCCATGGTGATGTCTTCCCATTTCCATTCTGGTATCTCTAGAGTTTGCATCTTTCCATAGGGTTTCTGGTGCTCTGCCTTGAATTGCAAGCAAGTTAGGCACTTACTGACATAATCTACTACATTATTCTTCATGCCTGGCCACCAGTAATCTCTTTTCAAATCTTCGTACATCTTCGTAGTTCCTGGATGAATCGAATACCTTGACTTATGAGCTTCATCTAAGATTCGACCTCTGAGATCCCCATGGCGCGGTATTCACATACGGTCAAACCTAGTTATAACACCATGAGTGTTTTCCAGCAACTCGTCTTTCTGACCGAAAAACCTTTCTTTCTTTACTAGCCCTTCATCTATCAACACTTCCGACTGTACTTTGATGATTTCATCAAACAGACTTGAATTCATTATCAACTGGTATGACTTCACTGTCGCAATAACTTCCTCGTTCTTACGACTTAGCGCATCGGCGACCACATTAACTTTACCAGGATAATACTTAATGTCATAGTCGTAATCCTTAATCAACTCCAACCACCTTCTCTGCCTCATGTTCAATTCCTTCTGCTCGATGAAGTACTTTAAACTCTTATGATCTGTGTAAATGGTACACTTAGTACCATACAGATAATGTCTCCATATCATTAAGGCATGCACTACTGCTGCTAGCTCTAAATCATGCGTCGGATAAGTACTCTCATGGACTTTCAACTGTCTAGACGCGTAAGCTATCACCTTTCCTCGTTGCATCAACACACAACCTAACCCACGATGCGAAGCATCAGTACAAACAACCAAATCCTCGTCACCATCAGGTAGAGCAAGGATTGGAGCTTGCTTGAGTCTCTTCTTTAACTCCTGAAAAGCTTCTTCTTGAAACTTACCCCAACTGAATACTATCGACTTTCGGGTCATACCGGTCAACGGTGCGGCTATCTTGGAGAAACCCTCGATGAATCTACTATAGTAGCCAGCTAACCCTAGGAAGCTTCGTATATCAGTTGGATTCTATGGAGTCTTCCAATTCGTTATCGCTTCAATCTTAGCTGGGTCCACGGTAATCCCTTTAGGGTTAATCACGTGACCTAGAAATTGCACTTCTCGTAACCAGAACGCGCATTTCTATAACTTAGCATACAACTTCTCTCTCTTCAGAGTCTCCAATACCTCTCTCAGATGCTCAGCATGATTAGACTCGCTCTTTGAATAAATCAATATATCGTCGATGAAGACAATAACTGACTTGTCCAACATTGGCGGACACACCCTATTCATCATGTCCATAAACGCTGCAGGAGCATTTGTTAGACCGAATGACATCACGAGGAACTCGTAGTGTCCATACCGCGTCCGAAACGCTGTCTTAGGGATGTCTGCCTCTTTCACCTTCAGCTGATGATAGCCTGATCTGAGATCTATTCATGAGAACCAACTTGAACCTTGCAGTTGGTCAAACAGATCATCAATCCTTGGCAAAGGATATCTATTCTTTATCGTAAGCTTGTTCAACTCGAGATAGTCTATGCACATTCTCATACTTCCATCCTTCTTCTTCACAAACAACACTGGTGTGCCCCATGGGGAAACACTTGGTCTAATAAAACCCTTGTCGAGAAGTATTTGCATTTGGGACATCAATTCTTGTTGGTTCCCTGCCGGATCTACACAGGAGTATCTCGTAACACGAGGGTGTGGAATCCCCACGTAATACGATACGAGTGTAAGATAAGCAATACGTTGAATCGGTAACGTATGACACACGGAACAATACTAATAAACTCGATTATATTGCAAAGCTTCAACACATGATATCAATAATCACCAACACACGTTCTGCCGTCCAAAAAACCTTTTACAAACAAACCTAAGCCGAAGTATATATAGACTTTGACAACTTCGCCTAACATACTAGGCGAAGTTGTCTAACTTCGCTATTCCCAAGTTCGCTAACATACATGGCGAACTTACATAAAACAATATTCAAACAAAAACGAAACAAACTAAAACGATTACAGACACATGCAAAACACGAGATACTGAACTACTGACATCATGCACCAACAGACTCCCCCTTGGCAGTAGCGTCATATCTCTATCTTCTTTCTCGTGTCTTGTAATCCCAAAACTCTCGTGCCACTCGTCTTCAAGCATGAACTCCCTGCCTTATACAGACAGAGACCACCTTTTGGTACTTCTTTGCTTCATCCTTCCACGCAGGAATATAGAATATCTTCTTATCGTTCAGTACCTGCAAATCAGCTTGAGACAAATTAACCAAGTGCACGGGATCATACACTCTCAGAATCTCCTGCTCGTCCTCATCTTCCATAACGGCTTCAGCAGTCTGGCAGTCGACATACCACCACTTGAGATTCTTTAACACATTTTTAGGCATCATTTTCATTGGCACCTCTTTCAAACACCGAATTGGTTTATACTTCATCACCATCCAAGGCTTGCCATCAGCTCGCGTTCCCCTTTCCTTATCTTCAACTAACTTCCCTTTCTGAGGCTTTAGCAACTCAAACTTCTTCTCTTTTACACTCTCTTTCCACACTATCTTCCCAATTATTCTTGCCATATTATCACCACTCCTATTAATCAATCCCAATTTAGCTAAGTCTTTCACCTCACACTCAGGCAAGGTGTTTAGCGATCTCAATGCCTTCTTAAATATTGAATTCCATCATAACGCTTAATCACAAACAACTTCAACTGTTCGTCATATAACCAGCAAATGATACCTTTCTTGTGTCTGTAATCATTTTAGTTTGTATGTGTCGTTCCACGCTGAGATGTGGAAAGATTACCCCAGACCCAGCAAACGATTACCAGTTGACTCCCCCTGAGATGTGGAAGTCCCAAGAGTTTGTTCAGTTCTTGGAAACTCACCACCTGCACCTTTCGATGCATTGGGATCATCGTCTCTATCTTGTTTCTTCTTGGTTCTCAACTCGTCGCCCTTGCAGCTCGTCTCCCCCTGAGATGCTAAGAACTCTTTAAGGGCATCAAATAATTTACCGTGTTCAACAAGGAGGGACGACTGTAACTGATTCTCTGCCACAAGTCTCTGAATGGCATGAGTTTGGATGAGATTAATTCTTGACTGTTCAGCAACCACCCGTTCAAGAGCTGTTATCCTCTCAGAATCTGATAAAGTAGCATCAAAATCAAACCTTATGTGAGAAATGTCTTGAGCATACGGTGGAGGAATGCCCAAACTAACTGGAATATCCGAGGTAGGCTGAACCGTAACCGCGGGTGGTAACGAAACAGGTAACCCCGCTGGAGCAACCACTATAGACTCAACAAATCTTGCAATAACCTGTGATGGAGTAAGAACAGGAGGCGACAATGAAGCTATCTCTGGAGCAGTAAACAGAAATGTGGTTGGAGGAGTACCAAAAGACGACGACGTGGTCGCCAAAGAAACACTGGTGGTAATCGGCACTGTAACAGTCGCAGTAGTAGGAACCATAGTCATACCAGATAACGAGGGTGGAGAGAAACGAACCACCCTTGAGCTTTCACCAGCCCTGGCCTTCTTCGATCTTCGTACCAACTTGTCTAACTCCTCCTCATAGTCAGATTCACTATCATCCGAATCTTTCTTCCTCTTTCCATGTATTTTTTCTTGTCTGGCAATAATCTGTTGTGCCTCAAAAACATCGTCAGTGGAGGAATCAGAGTCGGCTCTTCCAGAATCCGCCACCGAAGTAGCAATCATGGACACATTTACCCCAGACACCTCAGCTACTGAGGCTTGAATTTCAGCAGCTGGATCAACCGGATCCATGTCAAAGAAACCTTGCCCTCCAAAGGAAACTTCAAGATCAACTTGTTGTTCCGGAGCGACAACAGGATCAGTAGGCAGTGCTTGCTGTACCACAGGTGGTGGTTGAACCACAGGAGGTGGTAGAGGAACATTAGCCTGTTGCGGTGCCGGCTCACGAAATTCATCTCTTGGAGGAGCAACATAATCAGGATTCACCAAATAACCAAACAATGCAGTGTGCCGCGGACGAAGTTCTGGTTTGCTACGAGCACTTGATGACCTACATTGCGCAAAAATTCTCTTACTCACACTTTCAACATAACGGATAGGACGTCATTAAGGCAGAGTAGGAGCTACGTGATTCAGAATCATCTGTAGGAATCTCAGATACATCAAAAATCTTTCCCTAGCGACCGCGCGTCTCTGACGATCAATCTCATAAAACACCATCTGACTAAAGCTGTAGGGCTTGTTGTAAGTCAGGGCAGTCATTGCAGATTGCATCGTTGCCCCCATACCGTCTATACCAGCTTTACGACCAGACATGCACACTATCACGTGCATCAGAAACCGCCACTGATCTAATAAAAATCCCTTTCTCCGTTGAGTGTCACCTAACAAACCCGAATAACCCATACGCAGAAACGCACCATCTCTGAATATAGCCGGAAAGTCTGTTGGATCATTTGCAGTTTCAACCCCGAACTGTAGAGCTACCCTTATCTGATCAGCTGAGAACTGTACCACCTGATTGTTAACTGTAGCACGCATAGCCGGAGGATCAACCCTACAGTCATATTCAACTGTTCGCCAAAAGTCTTCGATATTTGGTAATGAAATGGGAAGAGTAGTTGTGATGGCGTGAAAAATACGTGAACGAACAAGGAATGAAATGATCTCCCGATAATCATCAAGGCCACGAGCATCCGGATCCAATGTAATATACATGTTGTGTCCCGGAAAAAACTGTCGGTTGTTGTCACCACCTTCGTCACCACCAGCACCACCAGCCCCTGCCACAGCAGCCATAACTGCACAACAAACGGTCTAAATTAGAATAGTTTCTTAACAGATCATAACTTCGCCTGTTACCAGTGGCGAAGTTATGACATCTTTTATGTTTAACATCGCTGTGGCTCAACTTCGCCCGAGTAAGACGAAATAAACAAGATAACTTATGGTTGAAGTTTCTGATAAGGCGAAGTTAATCAGTCGGCGAAGTTATGAGCAACTTCGCCTAAACCTTAACTTCGCTTCTCTAATCGGCGCATCATAATGACTCAATTGGGGCTGTGTTTGATCGATTTTGCGAATGAAAACATGAAATCGGTAGCCGATATAGGCTCAGATGACCATATGAAGACTAAAACACAGTTAACACAAGATGTTGAACGAGGGTTTAAGGTCCGTTTAACCGAAGCCACACATTAGATCATCAAGACACTGATTATCATCGAATGTTGCGAATTACGGGTCACAATGATCCTACAAACCTTTAACTCGGACAAAAATCAGATTATAATAGTTCGCCGAGGGTTATAAGTTTGGAAATAATTTGACCAAGTTGACCACCGTTTTTCACCTTTATATAGTTTTGAAAATACAGGGGCGATGTTATGGTTAATTTCGTCCCTTTGACAACTTCGCCTAAGGTCAAGCAGCTGGTCAACTTCGCCATATTGATAACTTCGCCAGATCCAACTACGCTTAAAAACAACTTCGCCTTAAGTGAAGTTGACTAGAATTAAAGAAAAAGGGATCAAAACAAGTAACCAAGTGTTTATTAAAACGTACCAAGGTATAAAATATAACACAAAGTAAAGATAATTAAATAAACGGGATCAAATTTCAGTCATGACTTGAACCTGCATGTTTTAGAAAAGATCCGAACAGGAATCATACTGATTAAGCGGCTATCACTCAGATTCATGTTCAGCGGTATTATGACATAAAGAAGCAGGTTGTAGGCAGGTATAAAACTTAGTATGGTTTTCATCGCTTCTGTGATACGGATTAGGTTCAATTTAGTTCAAAATTTAGATGGATATCACATGAGAGATTGTGGTGCCTCCTATCTATTCTCAAAGCGTATTTGGCTTTCCCCAAGTCACCCCGAGTTGACTTCGACCCGTAGTGTCTGATTAAACAATGTGCACACATCTATCTTTAGAGTCTTCTTCCCGTTCTTTCTTATGCTTGAAATATTCTTTCTTGCCTCTTTCTTGATATTTGAAACAACATAAGCTTCAGAAGGCTTAACAATGCACACGTTTTTTTTTTTTTTTTACAAATAAAGACATTAATACAACTTCAAATTGTAAACAACTGCAAGTCCCGAATCTGGATCACTGCAGATACTAACACTTTCTTCGCGGAAATCAGAACACTCACGGGCTCGTGTATGACTGGGTAATCACTTTTCTTCCTATCATTCGGAAAGATGTATTCGGAGACATACACAACTCAGAATGATTCTCCACCTTAAATCGAGGAGATTTAGTTTGTATCACTTCTACTTTTACGCACCATAGAAAGCTACCATAACATACAATGACTGTTCTAGAGTCTTTTAGGCCTAATAACTCCACCAGTTAAGCACACAGAATCAGTTTTTCTATCACTTTCCAAGGTTGGATAAATTTTCTTTTAAACATCGTATTGAAACTTCTTACGAAGTTATAGACTTGAAAAATTATATCATCTCCCTAAAAAAATTTAAATCCTATCGCCCCGATCAAGTCAAAGTCTTCAGGAAAATGGCTATCCTGAAGATCCAATGGATCCGCTGGACCGACCACATACGAGTATGTGTCCGTCTAACTAAGTATGAAAGACTATTTTTTAGCGAAAAAATAAAAACCCATCATAAACCGCCCCGGTCACTTTCAGTCATCTGGTTAATGGTTATCCTCATAATCTACAAGTAGAAGTAAGGACCAAACATATCCGAAGGTATGTCCTTCAAACTTAAGCAACCGACATAACTTTAAGCGATAGTGATGTTTTTTTTTTTTTTTTTTTTTTTTTTTTTTTTTTTATAGAAAACAAGGTCACTCGGGATTGATCATCCCATTAAGCTCAACAAGATTTTGAAAACAGGATCGGTCAAACGCTTTAGTAAAAAGATCGGCAAAATTATCCAGTGAATCAACCTTTTCAAGAAAAATTAATTTCTTCTCAGCACAATCCCGTATAAAATGATGAGGAATGTCAATATGTTTAGTTTTGCTGTGTTTAACGGGATTGTTAGTTACTGAGATTGCAGCAGTGTTATCAATGCAAATAGGAGTTTGAGTGAAATTCAGACCATAATCGCGCAATTGCTGTTGTATCCATAGAACCTGGGAGCAGCAGTTTGATGCTGCCATGTACTCTGCTTCGCAGGTGGAAATGGCTACTGAGGTCTGCTTCTTGCACTGCCACGACACCAATCTTCCTCCGAGAAACTGACATCCACCGGTTGTTGACTTCCTGTTCTGATTGCAACCTCCATAGTCAGAATCTGTGTAAGCTACCAAATCCAGTTCTCCCCCTTTCGTGTACCACAATCCCAACATAGGCTTGCCTTTGAGATACCGCAATATTCTCTTCACTCCCTTCATGTGAGATTCCTTCGGGCTTGCTTGAAAACGAGCACAAAGACAAACTGCAAACATAATGTCAGGTCTAGATGTGGTTAGATACATTAAGGAACCTATGATTGCTCGATATTGAGTGGGATCCACATCTTCATCACTGTCGGAATCAGCACCCAGTTTGTGGTTGACGCAGATTGGAGTGTCAAATGGGGTACTATCATCCATCTTGAAGCGTTTGAGCACATCATGGACATATTTCGTTTGATGAATAAACATGCCATATTTCTTCTGATCTACCTGCAATCCCAAAAAGAAAGTTAATTCGCCCATGGCGCTCATCTCAAACCGCTTCTTCATGACCGCTTCAAATTCCTGACACATAGTGACTTTTGATGCAGCAAAAATGATGTCGTCCACATAAACCTGAACGAGAAGAAACTCTCTCCCTTTTCTCCTGACAAACAGCGTACTATCAATCTTTCCTCTTTCAAACCCATTTTCTAGCAAGTAGTCTGACAATGTTGCGTACCAGGCACGAGGAGCCTGATGTAACCCATATAAAGCTTTACTCAGTTTGTACACATGATCAGGAAAATCTGGGTCAGGGAAACCCGGAGGTTGTTCAACATACACCACCTCATCGACTTTACCATTAAGAAAGACACTTTTCACATCTAACTAGAACACTTTCATCTCTTTGTGTGCAGCAAATGCTAGAAATAATCGAATTGCCTCCAATCTTGCCACAGGAGCAAACACTTCGTTGTAATCGATTCCTTCTTGCTGATTAAACCCTTTTACTACCAATCTTGCCTTGTTCCGTATGATTATCCCCTTCTCATCTCTCTTACATTTAAATACCCATTTTGTACCTATAGCATTCACGTCCTGTGGTTTTTCAACTAATTTCCATACTTCCATCTTCTCAAACTGTGCTAGTTCTTCCTGCATGGCTTCAACCCACGAGCTATCCTTTAGAGCCATTTGATAATTCTTTGGTTCAATCTGGCTGATGAAGCAGGTGTACAAGCATTCATTTATAGTACTCGTATCTTTAAAGCTTGCATAAACACATGTGTGTTCATCCAAACTTCTTCTAGTACGTACACCATCAGAGGGATTACCGATCACATTTTCCAAAGGATGATTCTTGTGAATTTTGGTGGACTGGACCGGACTGACTTCCTGATTATTCTCAAGATTTGTGGCAAGTTCATCAGTGTGAGACTGAGGTTGAGTGTGAAATGGATTATAGAATTCATCTTCCTTCGAGACAACAGGAGTTTCGACTGCATTTGACGAAGTTGGTTGATTTTCATCATATTGTGGACGTTGCATAATGGTCTCCTCCTCGTCATACAGTATTTGTGAGGCCATTTTCTCATCGGTGTCTGCAAAATCCAAGTAAGGCACATTAAAAGATTTGAATAGTTTATCGTAGTCGAAAGCCTCTACCGGTCCCATGCTAGGCCTTGGTGATTTGTAACTAGTAATGTCAGTGTTACATATCACCTCAACCTTGTAGTTCGATAGATTAAAGACTCTTCTGTTGGGTGTCCCAACAACATAGCCAACTAAAATACCTTCGTCAGCTTTCTCACCAAATTTAGAGTTAGTTTTTAATATCGAACATGGGGACCCAAAAGGTTCAAGACCTTTCAAGTTTGGCTTTCTACCATGCATATGTTCATAACAGGTTTTATTTAATCTTTTAACAGTTAAAACACGATTGAGGATATAACAAGCTGTAGCCACAGCCTCAGCCCAGAACACCACGGGAAGTTTAGCATCTGCCAGCATGGTCCTGGCGCCTTCGATTAGAGTTCTATTCTTCCTTTCAGCTACTCCATTTTGTTGTGGAGTATATGGGGCACTGTACTGATGCTCTATCCCTTTCTGTAGACAAAACATCTCCATCTGATAGTTCTTAAATTCTGTCCCATTATCACTCCTGATATACTTAACCTTCCTCCCAATAATATTTTCCACCTTGGTAATCAAGTTAATTACCAACTGAACTGTCTCATCCTTTGTCTTCGAAAAATATACCCAAGAGTATCGAGAGTAATCATCGGTTACAACCAAGCCGTATGACATTCCACCTAGACTCTTTACATTCACAGGACCAAAGAGATCCATGTGAAGTAGGTCTAGGGTGCTGACAATTGAGTTAAACTTCTTTGAGTGATGAGGCTTTTTGTGTTGCTTTCCTTTCTTGCACGACAAGCATTGATCTTCAAAGTTAAAATTCTTCAAGGGAACCCCAAGTACCAGCCCATTCTTGACAATGTAATTCATTTTGCGAAGATGTATATGTCCCATTCTTCGATGCCACAACTCTGACTCAGACTGAGTTGCCTTTGATAGAAGACATGACTCTTCTGTTGTCATCTCAGTTGACCTCATATCCATTACATACGTGTTCTTTTCTCTTGGAGCTTTCATCACAACCCAGGCCTCTGGTATCTTGAAACCAGGATAAAGAACGATTTCCTCATTTTTAGTAAAATGCACCGTGTATTCTTTGTCACAAATCTAAGATACACTCAACAAGTTATGCTTCAACTCTTCCAAAAAATTCACCTTCTCTAACTTTATTCTTCCATTCGTCACAGTTCCAATACCACTGATTCTTCCTCCACTCTCTCCAGCGAAACTAACCCTTCCTCCTTGAACAGATTTCCAGTCACGTAACAATTTCTTGTTACCAGTCATGTGCCGGGAACAGCCACTGTCAACAACCCACATATTGTTTACAGCCCTGTTTGACTGTTCCTGCATAATTAAAGAAATAGATTAAAATCTGGGGACCCAAGACCTACTGGTCTTGGGTCGATTAAATCTGTTGTCCGGCATCCAGTACTTTGGTTGCCCAAAGCCAGTTTGAGGATGGTTTTTTTAAGTTCTGAACGGAAACCTTCTAGAGGATTGGCTATGAGGCCATCCAAACCTTCGTGAATTAGCTGAATTATAATTGTTGGTTTGGTAGTTTACTGGGAAAAAACGAGACTGATTTCTTTGAAATCTTGGATTAGTCCAATGACTGAAATTTGGTGTGTTCACATTCTTACCAGCATCATAATTAGTATTCATTTTATTCTCAGTTTTCGGAGGCCTTATACCTCTAAATTTTCTTTGTTTTAGAGGACAATCAGCAACAAGGTGTCCTACTTTATTGCATCTGAAACAACTTCTGTTTTGAACTTTCGTCTCAACAATTGTTGCAGATGTCGAGGTTGCGTTACTACCCGTTTGTCTAACATACGGTGGGACGAACAGATTTAGGGAAGATTGCTTTTCATCGGGCTTATATTCCTCCCCACGTTTTAGTAACACAACCTCTTCTTTTATCTCACCCAATTCGGATGACTTGTCCGAATTTGATGAGACAGAGCTAGGGACTGAAATCGCAACATTAGAACTTGACTTACTCATTTTGCTCTTATTAACTTCAGTTTCTTTAGTAGAAACTTTGATTGGAACTGAGTGACTAATCTCAACATTCGCAGATTGCTGATCACTAGGATCATAAGTATAGTTATTGTTGTATGGTGGTGGAACTTTAGAGAATCCAATTCCCCTTTTGTTAACCGGGGAACGTTGAACACTGATTATGTGATCTAACATATTAGAAGAATTTCTAAATTGTTCAATTTTTCTATTCAGTTCCACCACTTTTACCTGGTAATTAGCTATCTGTTTATCTCTTTCAGCAATTAGTTTGGTCTTTTCTTCTAAAACTTCATAACTGAGATCAATTACTTGTATTTTTTCAGCTAGAGTGGCTTTATGACTTCTGATACCCTTTTCACAAGCTTTTATTTTTACCGAGTAACTGTTTTCTCTAGTTTTAGTATAGTGATGATCTTCTTTTAAGGTTTTAAATTATATGTCCAAACTAACAAACTGATCAGTTAATGTTTTCAATTATTCAGACAGGTTTTCACATTGTTCACAATGAAGTTCAGAACTTACCTCAGAGAGCTGATCGTTCACTTCTGCCATGTATGCTTGATCTTCTCCCGTCTCCCTCTCACTTCCTCCAGTTTCAATGTTTACCAGATTTGCCTGTTCGAACATCTCCTCAACTTTTATATTCCAGTTGTATCGACCGTTCTGTTGAGATACCATTGCCTTATTTTCACTATCACCCCCATTCTGTTGTGCAGGCCTGGTCTGACTTCGTTCGACTCTCTCATTTGTACATTCCTTAGCAAAGTGACCATTTTGTTGACAGTTGTAACATCGAACCTTTGATTTATCATCCCCTGGTCTTTCTCCAACGAACTTTCTACCCGTTTTCTTCATGAATCTTTTTACCCTTCTTACTATCATAGTCATCTGCCACTGCAGGTCCATCTCTTCCAAATCATCAGCATCGATCTGATCATAGTCTTCATCCAAAGTTGCAGGGTCGACTATTTTACCTTTGATGTAGTTCTCATAAGATGCAGAAGGATGCATAGAGAGCAAACTGCTGTTCAGCTGATTTAACACTCATGGGCATCTGTGAGTAATTATAGCTTGGAACATTTGATGAGAAATTTCCAGTTTTGGCTTGAGGTTTTGAAGGATTACTACCTCTAGCTACGAGACATATGTCACCATCCATATTGAGAATCACATGACCATCTTGAGTTGAGTTTGATCCTCCCTTTGAGTAGTAGGCAGTGGATTCTGATTTTGAACTTGAGCTTGGAGTGACTTTCGCACCATACATTCCCGGATCCTAAACCTGATCAGTTGGTGTCTCCTTTCGAACCATGTTAGGTTCAAAATTTCGTAACTTATTGACCACTGTTTCCAAATCAATCTTGGCAAAGTCTTTATCTTCTCTCATCAGAACAGTGTACATTTCCCATTTCGGTGGGAGAGCATCAAGAAGTTTCTCTACTACCTCTTCTTCTTTGTATTCAATGGAGTAATTATTTAGTTCGGTCATCAAATGATAATATCGTGTGACAATATCATCAAGTGATTCGTTTTTCAGATACTTGAATACGGAGAATTGAGTCTTTAGCATCTTTGTCTTGGAGGTACGTATCCCAACATTACCTTCATATCTATTTTCTAGCGCTTCCCATAGTTCTCTAGCAGTTTTGTATTTTTTGAAAGTATGGAGAATCTCTTGTGGAAGTGCCATTGTTATAGCTGCATGTGCTTTATTCTCTGCCTCATACATTTTCTTTTCATCCTCTTCCATCTTACTGTACTTTTAATCTGTTCACGACCTTCAAACAAGGACGTTGGTGGAATGTAACCATCTTGAATGCAAACCCACATCTTAGCGTCTTGATACTTCACATACTGTTCAAAACGATCTTTCCATGCAACAAAATCAGTACCATTAAGTAGTTTTGGATCTTTAGTTGCTGAACCTGCTTCAACCTCCATCTTTACCAGTTCTGTGATGTTTATTGAAGTCATAGTTGAAAGAAATAAGACTCAAAATTACAAAAAAATATACTTTCTGTGAACAGTGAGCAGATAGCGAAGTTGTTACAACTTCGCTTGAAGCTTAACTTCGCTGAACACTCAACCTCGCTGCTTCCTAACTTCGCCTCATATTAACTTCGCTTCACAGTAACTTTGCTTAAATCCTATAAGTTCGCTTAAACCCTACGTAAGTTGACGGCAACTTCGCTTGATGAACACGAGGTTTTGCAGGTTTTAGTTGGGTGTATTGCGAGGTATGCGAAGGTGTTTTGGGGTATATTTGATGGTGGAAGATAGGCAAGACACAAAAACTAGGTATTTCAACGTAAACTCGTTCCGCGAATAGTCAAACGGAACGATCTTAACGCCCGTGTGATAATCCCGAACCACACAATCACGAGCAAATGCTCTGTACCAATTGTTGGTTCCCTGCCGGATCTACACAGGAGTATCTCGTAACACGAGGGTGCGGAATCCCCACGTAATACGATACGAGTGTAAGATAAGCAATACGTTGAATCGGTAAAGTATAACACACGGAACAATACTAATAAACTCGATTATATTGCAAAGCTTCAACACGTGATATCAATAATCACCAACACATGTTCTGCCGTCCAAAAAACCTTTTACAAACAAACCTAAGCCGAAGTATATATAGACTTTGACAACTTCGCCTAACATACTAGGCGAAGTTGTCTAACTTCGCTATTCCCATGTTCGCTAACATACATGGCGAACTTACATAAAACAATATTCAAACAAAAACGAAACGAACTAAAACGATTACAGACACATGCAAAACACGAGATACTGAACTACTGACATCATGCACCAACAATTCTTTCATCTCGGACGGTGCTAGACGGTAGGGTGCTTTCGCGACGGGTTAGGCTCCTGGTACTCAATCTATCTGAAATTCTATCTCTCGCTCCGGTGGCAACCCCGGAAGATCCTCAGGGAATACTTCTGGTAGTCTCACACGATAGGAACATCTTTCATCTCGTTCGTCTCGGCCGTAGCGTTGACAACATACGCCAGGTAGGCACCGCACCCTCGCCTTAACAAACCCTCGGCTTTTATCATCGAAATGACATTAAGCCCAGAACTTTCCTTATTACCGTAAACCATCACCGTATTACCATCCAAGGATTTTAACCTTATTATCCTACTCTTATATACTATCTGAGCTTCATACTCAGACAACCAATCCATTCCCAAAACCACATCGAACCCTCCTAAGGTCATAACATACAATGTAACAGGGAACTCATGTCCCTCTAATTCTATTTTAAAATTTTTAACCATTCTCATTATTTTAACCGAAGCTTCACTAGCGGTTTCTACTATAAAAGTTTCAGACACTCGGCAACATTTCATTTTAGCTAATTTACTAAACGGGGTAGCTATGAAACTTCTATTCGCACCCGAATCAAATAATACTGAAGAGGAAATACCGTTTACTAAAAACGTACCAGTCACCACATTCGGAATCTGCTTGGCTTGTTCTTGGGTTAGCATGTAGGACCTAGTCCTTGGCCTAGTTTGATCGGCATCTTTCTTCCCACTACATCCAGCTCCACCATCAGTACACTCTCTTGCCATATGACCCGTCTTACCACACTTGTAGCATGCGGGTTTTACATCACACTCGTTAGCATAGTGCCCCACCTTACCACACTTATAGCAGGCATTCGTTCCAAGTCTACACTCCCCAGCATGAGGTTTTCCACATTTGTGACACACATCCGAACCAGTGCGCCACTTGCACTCTCCATCGTGCACCTTCCTACATGTCTTGCACGTCTTTCTCTCCCACACCTTCTGCTTCTTGTCCTTAGAGTTCCATAACTGAGTACCCGGTCACTTGACATTGACCCACTTCTTATCTTTCTTCTCTTCTCCCACCACAATATCATCCGCAGCCAGGTCCTCATAAACCATCTCTGCGAGTTCGAAAGCAGAGTCAAAAGTAGCAGGTTTATTCGCCCTGACTAGCATGCGAACTTTCTGTGGTAATCCCCTCACATAGCACTTGATTCTCTTAGCCTCAGTGTTGACTATATCGGGTACCAACCTAGACATTCGGTTGAATTCTGTGGTGTACTCACGATGTGTCATCGTCCCAGCTTTCAAGTTTAGGAACTTCATCTCCGCCCTCTCAACTTCGGCGTCAGCACAGAACTTCTTCATCACCAATTCTTTCAGATCCTCCCACCACATAGCCTTGATTTCCTCTCGGTTCCTTCTTTGCTCAATCGATTCCCACCAATACATCGCCTCATCTTCAAACGATTGGGTGGCATAACCGACAGCTTGATCGGGACGACACTCGCTAATGCGGATAATTTTATCCATGGTGGTTATCCATTGAAGGGTAGCGATTGCGTCTCCCAAACCAGTCAGTTTCGGTGGGTCACGGTCCTTGAAGGACTTATAGTTGCACCCACCTCGGCCTCTTTTCCTACCATCAGCCTTCACAAACTTAACCTCACTCGAGGCCTCTCTTTCTTCTTCATCATCTCTCCTACCATCCCCTCCCGCTCCTTCAGCGGTTCTTTCACGGCCTCCTGCAGACCCCTCCGGATTCATGTTTTTCACAGCTGCGGCTACCGCTTGGAAAATAGCTGCTTGGATTAAGGGATCGAGTTGAACCCTTTCATTGTTTTCAGGGTTTCTTCCAGCCGCGCTTCTTTCAGCTCCAGTGTTGAAAGCTGTTTCTATCGAAGGTTGTTGAGCATGACGAGGCCTGCCACGGCGTCCAGTATGGCCTCATGCTCCAACAACTGCCCTAGATCCAGCCATGGTATTCTGGAAAGGAAAACACAAACGTCATCACTCAAGGGACTATTTAGTACAAGGATAGTAAGGCTAACAGGTAATAACAGTGGCCAGCTGTGATTAGCTGATCACGTTACTTTCCGTGCCCTATACACTTCCTCTTATGAGTCTATTTGTGCTGGTTCTATTCTAACAGTTAACCAATCGAACAATCAATTAATCCTATCCCTAACATTCATATATTCTTTCTTTAGCAATTAAGCTAACATTTACGTACATATTTAATCATACACTTTACTGTTACTGAGCTTGCTTGAGTGACACATGGCTATCTCGAACTGGCATCTTCTTTCTTTTCTTACTTTAATCCCATTCTCTGTTCGAGTCTAAGCATATATGATGCTTAAATCTCTCGAATTTTGCTCTGATACCAATTTGTAAGGCTCCATTACCGGTAGCCCTACATTTGGTGTTGGAATTTTTCAAAAATGCAGTTCTAAATATCAGAGTTAATTAAAACATTCGCGGAATATTAAAACTTCAACCATAATATAATACATAACCTTCAAATCTTGTCTTATAAAACATTCATAGTCATTTAAAACAAAACATAGTCTTTAAAACATCACAACATTTATTCGAGATGCCAGTCTCTTCGATTCCATGCCATGTGTCTTCAATCACGCGAGCTGCCTCAACCTATTTGCCTGCGTGCATACTAAAAGTCAGCTACGCTGAGTGAGTTCTAGTTAATCACATAACTTACTTTACATACACATATACGTGCCCGAAGATACACATTACATGCTTAACCTGTCCATCAATCTTTCATACACATACATAACTATCCTTACGTTATAAAGCGCATTTGCCATACATACCTCGGATATTATTAGGGTCCGGTACCCTTCATCCTCGAATATTATTAGGGTCCGGTACCCTCCATCCTCGGATATTATTAGGGTCCGGTACCCTCTCTTCCATACCTCCTTAACATACTTTCTATATACATAATCGTAAGTTTGGCACACACATACATCATTCATTCTTCATATTACAACATACATATAACATCAACCATTTCCTGGCAGTACATGCAATTCCAAAGATCATTCATGTACCGGCAAGAAACCATTCATACATTTCACATAATACATATAGGGCATAAACTTATCACTTAGGATAAGTGTATTAACTAATCACATCGAGTATGCACACAACCCCGAAAACATAACAAGGAATGGGGCTAGATACTCACCTGAATGCGGTTACGTTCACCGTTTATGGTAATTCCTTTCTTGAGCTGTGCACGACTAACTGTATACAATTACACGTATCAATTAACTATCACTACTTATATCGTCTTTCTAGTCTTAATTATTACCCTCAACGAACGGGGGTCCGGGGGCAGCGCCCCTGGCAGCGGGGTCTAGGGGCGGCAGCCCCTAGCAGGGTCCAAGGGGCAGAGCCCCTGGCTGGGGTCGAGCTGAATTGTAATTAATTCATTCTTTTTCTAAGTCCAGGGACTGTTCTTTCATTCTTTCAAAGTTCTAATTCGTTATTCAGTCCTTAACGAATGGGAGTTCATAGAAAATTAACTATTATAACGAATCTGGCTTTGTAATGAATCAAGCATTATAGTGAACTGGTCCTTATGATGAATTAGACCCTTTCACGAACTGGTCCATATAGAGAATTGGACCTTAACGAATCAGTCCCAAGCGAACCAGCCCAAGTAACGAATTGGTACATCTAATTCGTCATCTTCTCTAACGAACTGGTTATAGCGAATCAAGGGTAATTCGTTACCCCTTTCCCTTAACAAATTAGATTCGAACTACAACTAGTTCGTTATGCTTTCCTCAGCGAATCGTCTTAACGAATCACCTTTGATTCGTTAAACCCCCCTAGCGAACTAGGGTTAGGTCAGGGAATGTCAGAACATTCCCTGACATACCCTTAACCTCGTATTACTTTTCCGGCGCCGCCTTTCCGGCGCCGTCATTGCCGGAAAGCCGCCGGAAAAACGCGAACTCACTGGAAAAACGAGTTTTAACTCGTTTTTCACCGTTTTTCGCCCCGTTCGATCCAAATCTGATCTAGGGTTATCCCTAAGCTCATCATAGGTTCGGTTTATACCCGATTCCACCCGGATATCGTGATTTAAACGGTTTAACGGTGTCGGCTTGTCGTTTCGCAACTATATCTAACGGGTTAAGCTCATACAATATTAAACTATCGTTACCTCGGGTCGGTGCTCGGTTTCCTTCTTGATTTCGGCTAGGGATAATGAAGAACTAGAGAGAAATCTTAAGTGTGTGTTTTGGGTGGTGTATGGAATATGTGTAGAATGGAGAATTAGATGGTGATTAAGCTTTATATATTTATGGATCATGGGCTTAAGCCATGGTCTTTCCTTCTTTCTTTATAACCTAAGTCCATAACCCATATCCATTTAACCCAACACTAGCTCAACTCATATTCTATTTATCTAAACCGATAACGACCCAATATAAATTGACGAAATTTATATTATTCTTATAACCAAAAGTAGGATGTTACAAGAGACATGTATGAATGATGACTGAAGATTTAGAGAGCTAGGATTGGTGTATACTTGATTTTTATAACGGTCTAACTGAAATCCAATTGTTAACAGAATTGAACTCGCATATTTTTATAACGGTCCAATTGACACACAATGTTTTGTTTTGATCATTTCTTGAGTACATAACTGTCTACTATGAGTCTAGTTTTCAGAAAGTTAAGGTTTCTAATTTTTGGTAGACTTCTAAATAGGTTTTGTGAATATATAAAACCAAAGGTCAAATATGATTTTCCAAAGTTCTATTCAGACCTTATTTCCCGACAACTTAATTTGATATTTAAAAAGACAAGTGGTTTGGTTCCGCTTCTGCAACTCAGTACTACGAGTCTAGAAGAAAACCTAATTGTCCTTGCATAATTTGGAAAAATAAGATACAAGGACTACGAAACAACATTTCGTCTCACAAGCTGCTGAACAGTTTGTAACTATCTGCAATGATTGACTTATTGTGAGTTTTGTATACTTGATAAAGATATAGGAAATTTATTTTGAGAAACCAAATTCGTGTATGCTTCTGTGGTAAATATCGTAGAATTTATTTCTAAGCTTTTCATAGTGAATAAAATACATTTGTGCACGCTAGCATCAGTTTAGTGAACATAAAAGTCTTTAGTAAATTTGTCTGATGAATGTTTGGTTGATTGGCCATTTGATGTGTGGATACATGTTAGTACATTTGGTATAGTTTATGTTTCTTTTATCACCAACGGGTCGTAGGGTCAAGTTTGTGTTTGTGTCTGATTCCATGTGTGAGTCTTAAGGCCATGTGTTGTTGAACACACTCTCATACGTTAAACACGTGTAGTATGTAACATTTAATTAGTCAAGTGCATTTATTTGGTATGAGAATAGTCTATTCCACGTGTCACCAGCTGACTTCTCCTGTTTTCTTATACTCGTTTTCTGGATAGAAAATACAGAATATTTTCTATGCGTGTTTTCGAGAGTAAGGCACAAAACTATTTCCTATACCTGTTTTCGTGGAGATAACCAAAATCATTAGTACATATTGGTTTTCAGGGAGAAAACACCGACTTATTCATCCAGTTGTTTTCTTGAGGAAAACTTAGTGACTTGTTTTGGATTTATAAAATTTCTCATATATCTATAATGTATACTACATGCAATCTATTTCGAATAAAGTCCTCACGTAACTTTAACCGTTAGGATGGGATCGCATGGAAATTTAAGTATTACTATTGGGTTAGAGTTCGCTTTTACGTGAAAGTCACAATCATTCATTATAAGTAATCATCGCCTAACCTTTGTTTTTTTGATTTGTTTCGTATTCTATTAATGTTAAAACGATCATGGCATGAAATTTTCAAGGATATAGATGTTAAGAGACATGTATGAATGATGATTGAAGATTAGAGTGCTAGGATTGGTCTATACTTGATTTTTGTAATGGTCTAACTGAAATCCAGTTATAAGTAATCATCGCCTAACCTTTGTTTTTTTGATTTGTTTCGTATTCTATTAATGTTAAAACGATCATGGCATGAAATTTTCAAGGATATAGATGTTAAGAGACATGTATGAATGATGACTAAAGCATATGTTTTTGCTTGTAAATTGACAAACAGTGTTTTGTTTCGATCATTTCTTGATTACATGACATTCTACAATAAGTCTAGTTTTCAGAAAGTTAAGGTTTGTAATTTTTGGTAGACTTCTGAATAGGTTTATGAATATATAAAACAGAAGGTCAAATATGATTTTCCAAAGTTCATTTCAGACCTGATTTCACGACAACATAACTGCATATTGACAAAGACAAGTGGGTTGGTTCCGCTTCTGCAACTCAGTACTAAGAGTCAAGAAGAAAACCCAATTGTCATTGCATAATTTGGAAAAATGAGATCCAAGGACTACAAAACAACATTTCGTCGCACAAACTGGTGAACAGTTTGTAACTATCTGCAATGATTGATTTATTGTGAGTTTTGTATACTTGATAAAGATACATAAAACTTATTTTGAGAAACCAAATTCGTTTATGCTTCTGTGCTAAATATCATAGAGTTTATTTCAAATCTTTTCATAGTGAATAAAATATGTTTGTGCATGATAACATCAGTTTAGTGAATATAACAGTCTTTAGTAAATTTGTATGATGAATGTTTGGTTTATTGGCCATGGTATGATGTGTGGATACATGTTAGGACATTTTGGTACACCTGAAGTTAGTTATTATCACCAACGGGCCATTGGGTCAAGTGTGTGTTTGTGTCGGTCCATGCGTGAGTCATAGAGTCGTGTGTTGTTGAATACACTCTCATACATTAAACACGTGTACTATGTAACATTTAATTAGTCTAGTGCATTCATTTGGTATGTGAATAGTCTATTACACACGTCACCAGCTGAGTTCTCCTGTTTTCTTATACTCGTTTTATGGAGAGAAAATACAAAACATTTTCTATGCCTGTTTTCGAGAGTAAGGCACAAAACTATTTCCTATACCTGTTTTCGTGGAGATAACCAAAATCATTAGTACATATTGGTTTTCAGGGAGAAAACACCGACTTATTTATCCAGTTGTTTTCTTGAGGAAAACGTAGTGACTTGTTTTGGATTTATAAAATTTCTCATATATCTCTAGTGTATACTACATGCAATCTATTTCAAATAAAGTCCTCACATAACTTTAACCATTAGGATGGGATCGCATGGAAATTTAAGTACTATTATTGGGTTAGAGTTCGCTTTTACGTGAAACAATCGTTCATTATAAGTAATCATCGCCTAACCTTTGTTTTTTTTGATTTGTTTCTTATTCTATTAATGTTAAAAGTTTCATGAAATGAAATTTTCAAGGATATAGACGTTAAGAGACATATATGAATGATGACTGAAGATTAAAGTGCTAGGATTAGTCTATACTTGATTTTTGTAAGGGTCTAACTGAAATCCAATTGTTAACAAAATTGAACTCGCATATGTTATCGCTTGTAACTTGACAAACAGTGTTTTGTTTCGATCATTTCTTGATTACATGACATTCTAAAATGAGTCTAGTTTTGAGAAAGTTAAGGTTTGTAATTTTTGGTAGACTTCTGAATAGGTTTTGTGAATATATAAAATCGAAGGTCAAATATTATTTTCCAAAGTTCATTTCAGACCTTTTTTTCCCAACAACATAACTTGATATTGACAAAGACAAGTGGGTCGGTTCCGCTTCTGCAACTCATTACTACGAGTCTAGAAGAAAACCCAATAACCCTTGCATAATTAGGAAAAATTAGATCCAAGGACAACGAAACAACATTTCGTTGTACAAACTGCTGAACAGTTTGTAACTATCTGCAATGATTGACTTATTGTAAGTTTTCTATACTTGATAAAGATACAGAAAATTTATTTTGAGAAACCAATTCATGTATGCTTCTGTGATATATATCGTAGAATTTATTTCAAATCTTTTCATAGTGAATAAAATATGTGTGTGCATGATAGCATCAGTTTAGTGAACATAACAGTCTTTAGTAAAGTTATATGATGAATGTTTGGTTTATTGGCCATGATATGATGTGCGGATACATGTTAGGAAATTTTGGTACAGTTGAAGTTGTTTATTATCACCAACGGGCCGTAGGCTCAACTGTGTGTTTGTGTCAGTCCATGCGTGAGTCTTAAAGTCGTGTGTTGTTGAACACACTCTCATATGTTAAACACGTGTACTATGTAACATTTAATTAGTCAAGTGCATTCATTTGGTATGTGAATTGTCTATTAGACACATCACCAGCTGAGTTCTCCGGTTTTCTTATTCTCGTTTTATGGAGAGAAAATACAAAACCTTTTCTATGCTTGTTTTCGAGAGTAAGGCACAATACTATTTCCTATAACTGTTTTCGTGGAGATAACCAAAATCATTAGTACATATTGGTTTTTAGGGAGAAAACACCGACTTATTAATCCAGTTGTTTTCGTGAGGAAAACTTAGTGACTTGTTTTGGATTTATAAAATTTCTCATATATCTCTAGTGTATACTACATGCAATCTATTTCGAATAAAGTCCTCGCGTACCTTTAACCGTTAGGATGGGATCGCATGGAAATTTAAGTATTACTATTGGGTTAGAGTTCGCTTTTACATGAAACAATCGTTCATTATTAGTAATCATCGCCTAACCTTTGTTTTTTGATTTGTTTCGTATTCTACTAATGTTAAAAGTATCATGGAATGAAATTTTCAAAGATATCGACGTTAAGAGACATGGATGAATGATGATAGAAGATTAGAGTGCTAAGATTGGTCTATACTTGGTTTTTTTAGGGGTCTAACTGAAATCCAATTGTTAACAAAATTGAACTCACATATGTTATCACTTGTAACTTGACAAACAGTGTTTTGTTTCGATCATTTCTTGATTACATGACATTCTACAATGAGTCTAGTTTGCAGAAAGTTAAGGTTTGTAATTTTTGGTAGACTTCTTAATAGGTTTTGTGAATATATAAAACCGAAGGTCAAATATGATTTTCCAAAGTTCATTTCAGACCTGATTTCACGACTTCATAACTGCATATTGACAAAGACAAGTGGGTTGGTTCCGCTTCTGCAACTCAGTACTAAGAGTCAAGAAGAAAACCCAATTGTCATTGCATAATTTGGAAAAATGAGATCAAAGGACTACAAAACAACATTTCGTCGCACAAATTGGTGAACAGTTTGTAACTATTTGCAATGATTGATTTATTGTGAGTTTTGTATACTTGATAAAGATACATAAAACTTATTTTGAGAAACCAAATTCGTTTATGCTTCTGTGCTAAATATCATAGAGTTTATTTCAAATCTTTTCATAGTGAATAAAATATGTTTGAGCATGATAACATCAGTTTAGTGAATATAACAGTCTTTAGTAAATTTGTATGATGAATGTTTGGTTTATTGGCCATGGTATGATGTGTGGATACATGTTAGGACATTTTGGTACACCTGAAGTTAGTTATTATCACCAACGGGCCATTGGGTCAAGTGTGTGTTTGTGTCGGTCCATGCGTGAGTCATAGAGTCGTGTGTTGTTGAACACACTCTCATACGTTAAACACGTGTACTATGTAACATTTAATTAGTCAAGTGCATTCATTTGGTATGTGAATAGTCTATTACACACGTCACCAGCTGAGTTCTCCTGTTTTATTATACTCGTTTTATGGAGAGAAAATACAAAACATTTTCTATGCCTGTTTTCGAGAGTAAGGCACAAAACTATTTCCTATACCTGTTTTCGTGGAGATAACCAAAATCATTAGTACATATTGGTTTTCAGGGAGAAAACATCGACTTATTCGTCAAGTTGTTTTCGTGAGGAAAACGTAGTGACTTGTTTTGGATTTATAAAATTTCTCATATATCTCTAGTGTATACAACATGCAATCTATTTCGAATAAAGTCCTCACGTACCTTTAACCGTTAGGATGGGATCGCATGGAAATTTACGTATTACTATCGGGTTAGAATTCGATTTTACGTGAAACAATCGTTCATTATAAGTAATCATCTCCTAAGCTTTGTTTTTTTGATATGTTTCGTATTCTATTAATGTTAAAACGATCATGGAATGAAATTTTCAAAGATATAGACGTTAAGAAACTTTGCAACGAATGACTCATTCTATAACTTAAGGTACAACGAATGACTCATTCGTTGACCCTCATTCGTTAAACATACTTAAAGAATGGCCTAATAACTTGGCGAATGGGCTCATTCGTTCTACATCACATAACGAATGACCCTTAAATTAACGAATAGCATATGTATAATCCCCAAAATGCTCTTACATTAATAATAAATATTTACAATAAATAAACAAAAATCAAGACAACAAAACATGTAACAACAGTAAAGCGGGCTAGTTAGTTCCACGAGAATTCCCGACGATTTAACCTTAATTTATGTATGCTCGAAATAAATATGTTGAGAAGAATAAGAAACTAAAACACAACACTTGGGAATTCTAGGGATTTATAACGGATTTGGGATCCTTGGTGTTTTATAAAGATTATTATGAAATTAACCGACTTTTCTTGAAATGACGGTGCAATTAAAATAAAGTAATAGACGGAATAAAATATAAAATGTCTAGAGATATAAAGATAGGATACCTTTTATATAAAAAAAATCATATGTTGACCGATTATGACTTATGCATTTTGGTAGTGTTCTGGTTAATAACTAAATTAAAAGTTAATAAATCTTTCATTAAAATTTCTAAATAATCAAATAAAAGAAAGGGATATATATAAAGATAAATAAACTGAATGCAAAAACCGGGTTTTAAAATTCAGTAACTCGGGTCTCCATGTTATGGCTTTAACAAAATCATGCACTAGACATTTGGATAGTGGCTCACCTATGTACAAAGTTGATTCTTTTTAATAAATGTTGTAGTAATTGAGTTGGGTTTTAAAAAAAGAAACCAAAGGCAATGGCAGTAGGGACTCAAGCCCACGCCTGGAGAAGTTGGAATTTAAGCAACGTGCACTGGCCACTTGGGCCAGTGTCTAACCTTTTAAAATTTTGGTTTCGATTATTTATAAATTATATATGGTATTTTGCCCCAAATCCTCGTAAACCTTAATTTGATTAAATCCCAGAATCAACAACTGTTAATCGAAACTAACAGAAGGCTTTAGATTATTGAATGGAACTGAACAAGGAACATGTAACAATTACCTAATTTAAGTTCGAATTGACGGAGAACAACCACTTAGGGTTTCGGCATGGACACGGGATCAAAACTAATCTTAAGCAAATCCTGGGTTGAAACTAAAAGAGGGTTTAGTTTTGTGATGAGGGAAGGATGGTGTAGCATGATTTAATTGAGTAAGGGTCATGTATATATATTTATTTGAGGTCCAAACTAGTTCGAGGATTTGTAGGTGTTAATTAGATGTCAATAATGGTTAATTATTTTATTAAGCATGTGATTGAACGCATTTTTTTTATCAATTAACGATTTGGGGATATAAATTCCTTGATTTTTGGCCTAGATTGTGTATCATGAAATCAAATGGTAAGGGGAATCACCGGTGACGGGAAAAAGGGAGGGAGGGGGAAGAGAAGTTTTAAGGATTTTGCAATTTCGTCTCTCGAGTTAGCTTGGTTAGTTAACTTGGTTCAAGACATGGGTTATGTTAGTGCAAACTGTCTAATGCTAGGTCTTGTAGGGTTTTATAGGGTTAAACGAGCTGAATTGTTAGATTTGTATGTTAAGGGCGTATAAGTCATTGTTACCAACGTATAAGACTAATACGGAGTATAAGTCTTATAAGCTGTAAGACTAATACGGCCCATAGGAGTTCATGTATAAATATGCTTGATATTGTAATATTTGGTAATCTTTTGGTAAAAAACTTATAGCTTGTACTTTGACATTGTTATATGAAAATAGTGATAATTGCATTGAGTTGACATGTGTTTGATTCCTTTGCTATTACGTTTCCACCTTATAGCTTAGTATAGTAACACAACGTATTTGGTCCGTATTGTATTGCTCCTACACGTATACGCTGACATCTTATGATCCGGAAACCGGTTTTTCAAGCGGTATCAGAGCATTAAGCCCGTGTTTACTGCTGAATTGAACACATAAACTCGTATCAAGTAGACAATTTGCTAGTCCAAGTTATCAATGAAACTTATTTCTTCAACTAAACACTGCAATATGGTTCAAGATCAAATTCAACCTCAGTTTCATGTTCGTATACACTTGGTGATCATTTTTGTAAGAGTCAATACATCAAGCTCAATCAAATTGTTCAAGTTTCAGTTCATGTTTCAGTTCACACTTCATTTAACGTATAAGTCCTTCTGATACCCGTATAAGTCATAATTGTCGCATAAGATGATACGTATATGTTCACCTTCTCCGTATATGTTGAGTATTCTCCGTATAAGTGTGATTTACGTATAAGTTCATGTTTAAGAGTATAAGTTTTAACACATATGAGTCACTTAAAAGCGCATAAGACATACGCCGTATAAATTTTATACAACGTATAAGACTTACATTTTCTTGATACTTCTAAGCCCTTAATCCTTATACGTTTAACATACTTATACGCCACATATACTGATTTTCTTTACGTGAAATTATGGAGGAAATGATTGCTTTCATGTCTCAACCTTCGACATTACTTCAAAACATCAATCTAGAGAATGAGATAGGCACGTATACTAAGCCACCTAAGCTTTTGATAATGGATGATTACCCGAGTTGGGCAGATAAATTTGTGACATACATTAAAGCTGTTAATACGATGCATGGGAAGTGGAGTTCATCATTTCACAAAAGAGAACGGTACCAGTTATCATTTATTCCAAATCCTTGAGGGTGATAGAGCAAGATTTCTTCGAGAAAAGAAAATGATGAATCTATTTCAACAATCCATTAAGTCCGAGATTTTCCAACTTCTACAGCATAATGGCTCATGCTACATGAACTAGGAAGCTTTACTTAACAAAGACAGAGGGAATCCAGATATGAGAAAGTCTAAAATGGCCCTGTTGAAGAATTAATTAGATATCTTCACCGTGGTCAAAGGAGAAACAATTTCATAATTAATCGAGAGGTATTGCCATCTGGTTAATGAAATCAAGAGATTTGGCATTGAGAAGAAAGAGTATGAGAATATTGATAAAGTTCCTGATTCTCTATCTGACGAATGGGAAACATTCATCATGATTCAACAGTCAAAGCCGATTGCATACGCTAGGTTCACTCTCGCTCGATTTATTGAAAAATTAGAAGCCCAAGAACTCGAATTCCGCAAGAAGCAGAAAATGAAGAGTATTGTTTGAACTCAAGATATTGCGTTATACTTCAATTCATCACAATTTGTGGTGGCTCCTAGCCCGAAAATCCAAACTGCTTTTGTCACTAGCAGCTGTGGTGGTAGTTCACAACCAAGTCAATTTCTACCAACCAAAATACCACACTACACAAGCACTTGCTCTTCCTCTGATCAATCCTCAAAACTAATGAGTCGATCATATGATGTTATGCAATGCAATATAGTTGTTAACATCAAGAACATCAATGGACTTACTATTGAGAGTGTTTAAAAACATATGGCTTTTCTAGAATCCGTCCTCGAGTCATATGAATGTTTAACTGCGGGTCGAACTGGAAACTATAACATGACGAAGGAGGATTATGATCAAATCGATCCAGAAGAGATGGAGATGTTGGATATCCGTTGGTGCATGGCTATTGTTGTAAGAAGAGCTCAAAGATTTAGGGAAATTACTGGAAAGAATTGTCTTGATGTGACGACTTCTAAACGAGGATTTGACAAGTCAAAGGTAAGATGTTTTTTATGTAAGGAGAAAGGGAATTTCAAGAGGGAATGCACTAACCAAGAAGTTGGTGAAAATAGTCCTAATCCATTTGGTAGAAACTATAATAGACATGCCATTTATCATCAAATCTCTCCTGCACCAGATGAATCATCAAAGAAACCCGAGACCTCGTCATCAAAAGCTTGTCATACACAACTGGATGAAGGGTTCAACTAGAACACTATAGTTCACAGATTAAATGTTGGCGAGGTAATTGGTGAGGATCAACAAGCTGGAGAACAGGTAAATTATGTTAATGTAGGTGAAGCAGTGGATCAAGTTGAAGATGCTGATGTAAAGGATGAGATCATAGCAGCTGATCTCACTTATGGTGAAAAGACTGAGTGTGATGGAACATGTGATGATCAATAGGAGATCAACTCTGAGGAAATGTCAAGTGATCTAGAGGAGACAAAATCTCCTAAGAGTTTTGATTCAATTCCAAATGAATTTTTTCAATCATTTTTGCCACCAAATGTTTTTGAAAGTTTTGAAGGTCAGTTAATGGAGAGGAAGTGCCACATGGAAAAATTGATTTTGGAGTTGATGATGAAGATGAGACTGCAGAATCTGATGAAATTCATGAGACAACAAAGATTGAGGAAATGAGTTAAGCTGTTCCAGCAACAGTTGATGAAGATGTTGAAAAAGAACCTATTCACCATGCTAATATGGCTGGACAAGTAACTTTTTCTACTCAAGAGCTTAAACATATTTTTGAGTCATATGATGAAAAAAAGAATATGTTATTAGCTCATTAATAACTGAATACAATAAAATGTTTCATGATTATAAAAATATTAAAGAGGCATGTGACAAGCTTCAAACATGTGAGAAAAACTTGTGGGTGAAAATCCTACAAGATGAGAAAACAATTTCTATACTCAAACACACGGTTGAGGACAAACGTATTGCCACTAATAGGCATATCGATGAGAAAGCGGAACTTAAAAGAGAACTTCAACTAATTAAAATCAAAACTGAAAGAGTTCAAACTAAACTAAAAAGTTATTCCGCCTCATCATATGTCGTTGATCATATTGTACCGCCTCCTATCTAGAGCTCTTATGTTCCAAAAGAACCTGAAGGGTTCTTCAAGGCGATGAATGTGGTGACCGGTTCACCACATAATGATATTTCATCATCTATTTCGTGTGAAGGGACAAATGTTAAGTCCTCTCACAGTTCTGAGTGAGAGAGCAAGGTGGGTAAACAACCTGCAGGATATGTCCTTTCTGAGGCAAAAGCTGAAACTCAATCATGTGATAAAACTTGTAATCAAAATTCAAAACTTTCTAAAACCAGTTTTTACAACAAAAGAAAAGGCATTGGGTTCAAAGAGATTAAATCCACTGGATTTATAACAAAGAGTCTGTAAAACCGATAAATGGTTTTCAAGAGATTGTTTTTGTTAAAGGTCAGAACTCTAAGGAACAAAAAGAGGTTGTCTTTAGAAAACAATCTAATAGTGAGTCTTACAGACTTAAGGCTGAGAGAGACCGGGAAGAGAATCAGGTACCTCCAGTTAACAAGTTTGTTGACAGGAGAAAATGTTTTTGTTGTAATGAGAAGGAAATTTGTTTTACTCATGCCCAAAACGATTCTTTCGTTCCAAAGAGAAAAATCCTGTGGTAAATAAGAAACCATATGTGAGTTCTACATCTGTGAGACCCACATTTGCACCCAAACAGATTTAAAATGGGTTGTGGAGAAAAATCAAAATTACTTTTGAGGTTGATGAATCTTTAGAAATGAAGACAATTAATGACAGTTTTTATAAGAAATCAAGTTCTGTTTGGCAGAAATGGGTGGTAAAGGGTAAAATAAAAGATGAAAATATTAAATCACCTATTGAACAAGTTGTTAAGTCTGTTTCATCTAGTTCATGTTCATCAGTGGAGTCATTGACTGATTTTAAGTATGATGACTTTGAAGATGTTTTATATGAAAAAATGAACTAACCCAAGACCAAGAAGGCATGGGTTTCCTTGTTTCACTAACCGCATAGTTTTTGTAGGGGCTTTCAAGATCCAATGATTCACGTTGGATTATGGATAGCGAAGCCTCTCGACACATGACTGGAACTCTCCATGTACTTAAGAATGTCAAATCAATTCGGGGAGGTTATATGGGATTTGAGGGAAATCAAGGTGGTCTGATAGTAAGTGAGGGTACTTTGGAGAATAATTTGTTGAGTATTTAACAAATCTGTGACAAAGGCTTTTCAACTCACTTTACTAGTCAAGATTGTTTGATTCTGAAGCCATGATTCAAGATACCAGATGAGTGGGTACTGATGAAAGCACGACGAGAAACATATTTATATGTTCTAAATATGGGTGTTGCATCAACGACTCAGGGCATCATTCAGTGTTTTGTCACCTAGGCATCAGAAAAGGAATATGTGTTATGGCATCAAAGGATGGGTCACGTCAACATTCGTAAGATGAACTATCTTGTTCACAACCAGCTTGTTGAAGGAGTAAACGTCAAAGGGTTTCACTTAACTACTAATTGTTTGAGTTGTAAGAAGGGAAACAAAAGAAGAATTCTCACCCGAAGAAGTCTATCAACTCAATCAGCTTACCTTTCGAGAGGCTCCACATGGATTTATTTGGTCCCGTGAATGTCAAAAGTAACACCAGGGAATTCTATTTCTTGGTGGTTACTGATGATTACTCACGCTTCTCATGGGTGATGTTTCTTGAATCATAATATGAAACCTTCGACAACCTAATGATTCTATTCAAGAAACTCGAGATGTTATATAATTTGCCAATCAGAAGAATTAGAAGCGACAATGGAAATGAATTCAGGAACAACCGAATGCTTCAATACTGTGATGAGCGAGGAATTCTGCATGAATTCAATGTTCTTATTCTCCACTACAGAATGTGGTCGATGAACGAAAGAATATAACTTTGATTGAGATGGCAAAAGCTATGTTGGCTGATTCTAAACTACCAGTCAACTTTTGGTCAGAAGCAGTTGCCTCGGCTTGTTACATTCTCAACTGCGTTCTAACGGTAAAGAAGTACGGCAATACTTGTTTTGAGCTTATTAACCGACGAAAACCAAACTTGAAGTGGCTTGAATCGTTTGGATCACAATGTACCGTTCTTTATCCAAATGTTATATTTAGGGCTAAGTTCGTGGAGGGTTTCTTTGTGGGTTATGCTAGTCCATTACGATGAGTATTCTTACCTAGCATTAACCGGATTGTGTAAGTGCAACACGTTGACTGTCAACGTTATGCTACTCCAACTCAATGAAAAGGTGATTCGTGGATGTTTGATTACGACAACCTGTGGAGTTGTTTCTCATTTCTTGAAGAAGAAATCTCTGATGAAGTCACCTCTCTGTTATTTCAACAACATTTAGGTGAAGAATTAGTGATTATATTACATCACAAGAAGTTCCACTTTTCACTGATGACCCGGCATCAGATGTTGTTGACCATTCTGAATATATACCAGCTACACCATCCTTTTATGATGATGGTGAGGATCACAATGATGTGATTGAATCTTTGGTTCAACCAACGTCTGATTCTGATGAAGTGGTTGGAGAAGAAAATGTCAATAATCTACCAACTAACGTTGTGGTTCTTGCTGATGTTACTCATTGAACATTGTCATATCACCTGAAGGAGAACATTATTGGTGAATGTAATACGGGGGTACAAACTCGAAATCAAATCGATTAGAGCCTCCGTTGTTACTATACACAAGTTACTTCTCTTCAAAATCGGTTCTCGTTTTAATGTTTTATATTGCATATAAAACCGAAAACCTATAAACAAGCGTTGATAGAAGAAAGCTGGGTTCAATGCGATGTAGGAGGAATTATTACTGTTTGAGAAATTGGGTGTGTGGAAACTTGTCGATTTACCTGATGACAAAAGATGTATAAATACAAAGTGGGTTTTCAAGTGTAAGCGGGATGAAAATGGAATCATTGTCAGAAACAAAGCTCGATTGGTGGTTCTTGGGTTTAATAAAAAGGAAGGAATCGACTATAATGAAGTCTATGCTCCTGTGGCTAGACTTGAAGCAATCAGAATATTCTTGGCTTTTGCATCTTGGAAAGGATTCAAGGTTTATCAGCTAGATGTGAAGTCTGCTTTCCTTAATGGCAAATTGGGTGAAGAAGTCTATGTGGGACAACCACCGGGGTTTGTCGATCCGATCCACAAAGACAAGGTGTATTTGCTCGACAAAGCTCCTTATGGATTACATCAAACCCCGAGAGCTTGGTTTGAAACTGTGTCTCAACACCTATTAGACAATAGCTTTGTTCGTGGCACCGTCGATTGTGCACTCTTCACAAAGGAAGTAGATGGTCATCTACTGATTGTCCAGGTCTACGTTGACGATATCATCATTGGGTCGACAAACGATGTTCTGTGCAAGGAATTTGAGGATGTAATGAAATGGAAGTTTGAGATGGGCACAATGGGAGAATTGAAGTTTTTCTTGGGTTTACACGTCGAACAGCTGTCTGATGGTATCTGTATTCACCAGACGAAGTATGTCAAAGATATCTTAGTGAAGTTCAATATGGCTGACTCAATGCCGACCACCACTCCTATTCCTCTTAATCATGGAATCGGTCATTATCCCACCGGGGAGAAGGTTGAAGAGACACTTTACCGTTGTTTGATTGGCCCTCTCATGTATCTCACCGCATCAAGGCCAGACATCATGTATCCTACCTGTTTGTGCACCTGATATCAATTCAGTCTAAAAGTCTCTCAGTTGACGTAGTGAAACGGATACTTCGGTATCTAAACAGATGTCTAGGGGTCGGTCTTTGGTATCCAAGAGACGATTTATTTGAGCTAAGAGCTTATTTTGATTCGTATTATGGAAGCTGCAAGCTGAATGCTAAGTCTACCACCACCGGTTGTCAATTTTTTGGTATCAAGTTGATGACATGGCAGTGTAAGAAGTAGACAACTATATCTCTCACTACCTGCGAAGCTGAGTACGTGGTTGCCTCCAGTTGCTGTTCTTAGGTTTTATGGATACAATAGCAGATACGCGATTACGGTTTGAAATTTCTTATTACTCCCATTTATGTAGATAACACTACTGCTATCTCCATAACAAAAAACCCGATAAATCACTCTAAAACTAAACAAATAGATATGCGGTATCACTTCATTCGTGAGTGCTACGAAGAGAAGTTGATAACCATACACAAAATTCACACCGACGAACAAAAGGCCGACCTTTTTACTAAAGCTTTCGATAAAAACATATTTTTGTATTTGTTAGGGTTTAATGGTATTACGAATTTGGGTGGTGGGAAAGAGAGTGATCCCGAGGTTATGGATTCCGACCTTGTTTAACCATTCATCAAGGTCACGTTTAAATAGTTTTTGATTTTAGGGGGGAAATGGTTTGGGAAAATACAAAAATATTTAAAAATCATAAAATCCAAAAACATTGAAAAAGCATGAAAATAAAAAATAACAATAGAAAATGCTCCTCCAAATGAGTTTTGAAGTATAAAAGGAAAATGATAGTACATTGATCATCTTGTTCCAAGTACCAGTAAAATTGGGTATAAAGTCTATTGCTTAATGTTCGGTGCATTGGTAGGCTTTAAAACAAACAAGAAAATAAGTGATATAAACCTAAATAGTCATATTGAAAGGTGGGTTAGAATTCTAGCATAAAGTCTTGGTAATGAAGGCATAAATGTAATAGCCTGTCATACTCAAGCCTTATGTTTCAATATATCACCAAAAATAAAAAATTAATAAAAGTCTTTTTATGCATCATGTATATAATCTACACTTCAACGGTGTATTGTTTTATAACCTTATCCAATATTGATGGGATGCTTTAGGTTTCTAGAACCATTGGGTCTTTATGCGGTTCATCATCTGGGTATTCATTTCGATGAATATTTAAAAAATATGCTCAAAGAGTGAACCCTGAAAAGGATTAAACTTCATCACTTTGTACTTTGTACAACCTACATTAGTAGCTTGATCAAACACGTTGTTAGTCATACATTGTCCCCTTGCTCGCGTCTTATTACGATTAAGAAACGGACCACAACAGACACAATGTCTACAAGCCGACAGATGAAATCGTGCATACTCATCATGGTAAAGGAAACTTAGGGTATTGCTTGATAACGGGGGTATGCCTTGTTGTTGGAAAATTATTACTAAGAATGCCAAATCAAAAGTTTAAAAATGATTTGATCTGCTAATTCTAAGGTTTAGTTCTAGTTAGGGTGACATGGTAAAATCAAATTAAGCCTAAATCAAGATTAGAATCTGATCACTATCTGATATTGTGTGCTTAATTAAACCTTAATTGTATCACTGATGTCTCTGAATCTTTTGTTTAATAGTTTAAGTGGACAACAATACCAATGACTGACTTAACATCAGATATAATAAAGTTGAAATATAAAACCAGGATGGAAGAACATATTGATCAATATGATTCCTTGCTCAACTCAATAGGTTTCTTACTGTTCATATATTAGCGTTTGTAAATAGTTTTATTTTGAAAATTTCTTGATTTTATTACAACTTTTATTTATAAACTAAAACCATTTTACATTTATGCATTATTTTCGACTTTGGTGAATGGTTAATCGGGTTTGGATATCCAAGAACTTGATTCGAGTGGTTGTTTCATTGAAAATTTTCAAAATAGGGATTAAAATTCAAGTGGATTTATGAGCGAAAAATCGAGTTTGGATATCCAAGAACTTGATTGGGTTCGAAAGTGTGAAAATTTGTCGGTTTAAACTTTTGTTTTTTATGGTAAGTAATTCACATCCCCCTTTTTACCGCTTTATAATTTTGGGGGAGTTATGCGTTCAAAATCAATTTATTGTCTTCACTACAATTCCGTTATATGCATAATTGTAATTTCTCGATTAGTTGTTATATGCATTTATGACTATGTGTTTATTATTATGTCGGTTGGTACCTCATCCTCATCCTCATCCTCATTGGTATGATCATACGCCGTTGGAGTAAACCGTTATCAATGCGATTCGGTTGAAAATATAACTTTTATTTATTGTTTACTAGTTGTAGTAATGTACGATTATTGCATGGAATTGTCATTTTATTATTATATATACTCAAAACTGTGGTTTACTTGCTCAACTTTATGTTGACAAAATATATATTTTCACGCATGGCGCAGGTAGCTTTATCGGATGAATCAAGTATTGGAAGTTAGATGAGACCTTAGGTTGCTTTGATGATTGTAGAAAAAATTTAGTTTAAGTTAATTATGTTTTGAATATTTAATTGTAACGGTATTTCTATTAAGACAAATGTTTGTGTTTTTGAACGGTGATATATGAATGAATAATTTAGATATTGACACGTGTATTTTACTTAGTGTCTTCTGAGCTATGATACAATCAATGAAGCGCCCGTCATGTTCCGTCGTAGGTTGGGGTGTGACATTATGTCACACCCTCAAAATCCACTAACGGAGTTTTACCGTCAGAGGGTGTGAACTAACAGGATCGGAATCATTAGTTATAATCAAACCATAAATAAAGTTTTCAAACCACGAAAACATTTAAGTGTAAATAAGTGCGGAAGCGTAAAACCATAAGCCAAGTGTTGCGTCACGCAGGACGACTTAAAAACCCAATTAATGATAACAATTTAAAAACAAGTTTGCAAAAACAAAAGCGTTCAAAGTAATGCATTATCCTATACCGCGCGCCCACCTTGGCTACCTGAGAATAACATACTAAAAGTGTCAACACGGGGTTGGTGAGTTCACAAGTTTATACAAAATAAAGCGTTTGCGTTTTTGCGTTTTGCGTTTAGCGTTTTGCGTTACCAGATAGTGTTAAATCAATTATAATTCTATAGGTAGCTAGCCTATAGAAGTGAAAATAACGTTAAAAGTGTTAAACGTTATTTTGCTTTAATTTTGCACTAATTTTGCACTAAAATGCGTTACCAGATAGTGTTAAATAAAAATTGCACTAATTTTGACGTTATTTTACTAATCTCGTGAAAATAACGTTAAAAGTGACGGACGGTTAATCAGGCATCATGTAGTGGCGTTGATAGCCGAAAGACAAGGGTACATGCACCGATCAGCCGGTCCTGATGATTGAGTGCTATGTGCCTTATGTCCAAGGCTTGATGCAAAACTACTATCGAGCCGGGGGTCTCACCGGAAGCAGCCTCTCTATCCTTATGGGGTAGAGGTAAGGATGTCTACATCTTACCCTCCTCAGACCCTACCATAGCTTTGCTATTGGTGGGATATACTGAGTACGATGATGATGATGATGATGAGGTAGCTAGCCTATAAAGCAAGTATTACTAAGTGTTCGACACCGAAGCTGACTGTTTATCATGTGCCTTGCCACCAGGTCTATCCCGACCATGGTAATGTGTTAGCCAAAATTACACCCACTCGACCTCCAGTCGAGCTTAGCGTTGGGTGGGGTTTGTCAAACCCAGTAGTACTACTCAACAGTGACTCGCTATTATACAATACTAAACGGTTCGAAGTGTGAAGGACTCCAGTTGTTTTGTTTGCCACTTAGTCTTCTCAAGTGATATATAATCTAATAACAAAAATCTAAAAGCGTTTCGGAGTATGTATTCTCCCCCAAGTGAAAAGCGTTTAAAAGAGTTAAAAGGGGAACGTGAAACTCACTGTTTGCGAAGAATTCCAAAAACAAGTCACCCAAGTGATGCGCGTCACAGAAAACTCTCACTAGCGTTCTAAAACAACAAGAAGATTTTCTAAGTGTCGGAACTAATATCGAGTCTCTAGACTCGGCACATAATACCTATGCACAAGATACGTTTCGTGTTTCGTTTGCGAATTGTGTGTGTCTCAACAAGCACATTAGTGATACGTTACGTGTGTGAACAACTATTTACGTGTCAAGTGTTAATGGTGTACATTACTAGCAATTATTCCCCGTAAGGGCAATTTGGTCAAAACATAACAATTATCTAGCAATTAGCACGTTTCATGTATTTTCACAATTTCAGCAGCTAATTTTATCAAGACAGAATTTCTACTTGAAAGATTATTCTATTCAACAGAACATAGCATCTCAATTAATTCACCAAAAATCGTCACAAAAGCATACATGAGTTAGGTTTCCAGAACATATTTTATTGTCTTTTTATTCCACATAGATTTCTCACAATGATCAAAACATTACAGCAAACTCACAGCAGTCAAAATCATGCGCAACAGAATGTTATTTGTTATTCCCGTTAAATGAAAAATCCAATTAATGCAAGACCAAATGGGTTAGGTTCTTAACTCAACAAGTTAACTTCCAGAAGTGGAACCAACCCATTTGGTATTGTAGTTCATGAGATATGATAATTACAAAACAATCTAACCGCAGGTCTCACAATTCAGATTTGCACTTCAGTTTTGTAAAATAATAAAAGTTAACTTTTACTCGTCCAAAAATTACAATTTTAGACTTCATAGAAACTAGAATCAACATAGTACCCTGTAGTGTTAACAACCTCGACCAATTTCCTCATTAACATTTAGTTACAGTTGTCTAAACATGACTTACAATCTGTCCAGTACCGGTTTTGACCTTTAATCATATTTAAATCGTTTGAACAACCAAAACACCTCCAAATTAGGTGTGGTTGGGTTTTCTGAAAACTAGACTCAGAGTACTACCATGTAGACTCATAAATAGCTCAGTTTGATTTTATATTCAACAAGTTACATGTCGTTCAAGTTCAACAATCTCTGCTGTCAAAACTCAGCAAGCACAAACAATTGTCTAACATGCATCCTAAGCATACGACATATCTCCAATCATGCAATAAACGTAATTACTCATCAAAATCAGTAGTAACCCTCTAGGGTTTACAAACAATCAATGATTTAACATTCTTTCACCATTCAAAATCATATATGACCATCAATATCATTAACCAACACATAATCAATCATCCTCTAATCAAAATCAAGCATATAACACTTAATACATAATTTACAAATTTAGGGTTTCATGTTTATACCTTAAAAACGCAGAAACAACCAAGAGAAAGGTGAGAGATGCTTAGAAACGAGTGTGGGATGCTCCGATTATGAAGAATAAGATCAAACGGAGGTGATATGGTGGTGGGTGGTGGCTGCCGATCGCAAGAGAGGGGGGGGGGGGGGGCTGCCGATCGGGTGTGAGGGAGAGAAAGAGAGTTAGGGTTTATTATATTATTTAATAATAATATGTTACGCATAGGTCCCTCAACTTTTAAATATTACTTTTCTAGCTTAAACTAACTTGTTTGCATCTCTTGTTAACGTTCTATACAATATTGTCAAATAACACACAAGACTAACACGTAATTATCACATAATTATTGTTTGAATGTTTTTCGTTTATTCACCAATGGTTTGCGTCAACTCGTTTGCGTTTCGGTGCAATCCCGAAAGACTACACATGTATTAATTGTCAAGCGTCATTTAAAACTCTATTTTAAATGTAATGAGATGTGCGTTATAGATCAAGTGATCTTAAGTTTGAATTGACGGAGTTTGAGTTAACGGAGTTAACCTGAAATTTACGAGTGTCACATCATTCCCATGTTAAAGAATTTTGGTCCCGAAAATTTGAGTCAAGTCGCGATGAGTGTCTGAAAAAGTAAGAAAAATTTCCAGTTTGTCATATCATCCCCTAGTAGAAAGAAATTTCGTCCCGAAATTTAATTCATACCTCTGGTGATTTCTGACGGTTTTCCGGGTTTCGCGGTTTTCGGTGTTTTGTCAACCCTTTAAAAAGGTGAGGATACTTTTTCATCATTTGATCCTCGCGTTCCCACGTGAACTCCGGTCCACGTCTCGAGTTCCAACGAACCTTAACGATTGGAATTTTGCTGTGCTTGAGTGTTTTGGTTTCCCAATCCAAAACTTCGACTGGTTCTTCGATGAAGCGTAGCTGTTCATCAACTTGCAATTCGTCCAAAGGGACTGCTTGGGTTTCATCGGATAGGCATTTCTTTAAATTGGATACATGGAATACATTGTGTACGCTACTGAGTTCTGTTGGTAGATCCAGTCGGTACTCCACCGGACCAATGCGCTCAGTTATCCGGTAAGGACCAACGTATCGTGGATTGAGTTTGTTTCGCTTCCCGAAGCGAACCACACCTTTCCAAGGTGAGACTTTGAGTAAAACTTGGTCGTTCACTTGAAATTCAAGAGGCTTTCGGCGCTTGTCTGCGTAACTCTTTTGGCGATCTCGTGCTGCTGCCATGCGGTTTCGGATTGAACAATCTTTTCGGAGGTTTCAAGTACTAGTTCTGGACCAGTGATTTGGCTATCACCCACCTCTGCCCAGCAGAGAGGTGATCGACACTTCCGTCCATACAACGCTTCAAACGGCGCTGCCTTAATGCTTGCGTGGTAGCTGTTATTATACGAAAACTCTACCAAAGGCAAGTGAGGTTCCCAACTCTTTCCGAAATCCAACACGCATGCACGCAACATGTCCTCCAAGGTCTGAATGGTGCGCTCACTTTGCCCATCCGTCTGAGGATGGTATGCTGTGCTCATATCAAGGCGGGTGCCTAGTGCGCTTTGTTGTGACTTCCAAAAGTGCGAAGTGAAACGGGAATCTCGATCAGAAATGATTGAGACAGGCACTCCGTGTCTAGACACTACTTCCTTCATGTAGACGCGAGTCAGTCTTTCCATTTTGTCTGATTCTTTGATTGCTAAGAAGTGTGCAGACTTAGTCAACCGGTCAACGATCACCCAGATTGTATCGCATCCCGTCGGTGTTTTGGGTAATCCCGTGATAAAATCCATTGAAATGTGTTCCCATTTCCACGTTGGAAGTTCTGGTTGCTGTAATAGACCAGATGGTTTCTGATATTCTATTTTGACTCTTGCACAAGTCAAGCATTTGCTCACGTAGGTGGCAATGTCGGCTTTCATGTTTGGCCACCAGTAAAGTGCCTTTTAAGTCATGGTACATTTTATCTGAGCCAGGGTGGATGGAATATCGGGACTTGTGTGCTTCGTTCATCACTAGAGTTCTCAACTCTCCGTATCGTGGAACCCAAATCCGATTTTCGAAATATCGGACCCCGTCCGATTTGGTTTCAAGTTGCTTGTTCATTCCCCGCATGAGTTCTGATGGGAGATTATCATCTTTCAAGGCTTCGAGTTGCGCATCGCGAATCTGATCGGGTAGGTTGGCGTGAATCGTAAGTTGTAATGCTCGCACTCGCCTAGGTTTATCAGTTTCTTTTCTGCTGAGAGCGTCAGCCACTACATTGGCCTTGCCAGGGTGGTACTTGATTGCACAATCATAATCCTTAAGCAGCTCGACCCAACGACGCTGTCGCATGTTCAACTCTTTCTGATCGTAGATATGCTGGAGACTCTTGTGGTCGGTGTAAATGGTAAACTTGGTACCGTACAAGTAATGCCTCCATATCTTAAGAGCAAACACCACAGCTCCGAGTTCCAAGTCATGGGTCGTGTAGTTTTTCTCGTGAATCCGTAGTTGTCGAGAGGCATAGGCTATAACCTTCTCGAGTTGCATCAGCACGCAACCGAGACCTTGTATCGATGCGTCACAATGCACCTCAAAATTCTCCGTTCCCTCGGGAAGGGCTAGAATAGGGGTGCTACAGAGTTTGGTTTTCAACAGTTGGAAAGCGGATTCTTGCGCGTCTCCCCAATTGTACTTAGTTACCTTGTGAGTCAAAGCGGTGAGGGGCTGAGCAATCTTTGAAACTCCCTCTATAAAACGCCGGTAGTAGCCGACCAGTCCTAGGAATTGTCGCACCTCGGTCGGAGTCTTAGGTGCTTCCCAGTTTTTGATGGCCTCTACATTGCCGGGATCGACAAGGATACCATTCTCATTGATCACATGTCCTAAAAAGTGAACCTCGCGAAGCCAAAATTCGCATTTCGATAGTTTAGCGTACAGTTGTTCCTTCTTCAGTAGTTCCAGAATTAACCTCAAATGTAACTCATGGTCGGTCTTGTCCTTGGAGTAGACGAGGATATCATCAATAAAAACAATCACAAACTTGTCGAGGTACGCCTTGCATACTCGATTCATGAGATCCATAAATACGGCTGGTGCGTTGGTTAAGCCAAAAGGCATAACCGAAAACTCGTAGTGACCATACCGAGTTCTGAAAGCCGTCTTTGAAATATCTTCTTCGCGCACTCTTAATTGATGGTAACCAGATCTCAGATCGATCTTCGAGTAGTAACTCGATCCTTGCAGCTGGTCAAACAGATCATCAATTCGGGGTAAGGGATAACGGTTCTTGATCGTCACCTTGTTCAGCTCTCGGTAGTCGATGCACATGCGGAAAGTCCCGTCCTTCTTTCGGACAAATAATACAGGGGCTCCACATGGTGATGAGCTAGGTCGGATAAAACCTTTATCCAACAAATCTTGCAATTGAGTGGACAGCTCCTGAAGCTCCGCCGGTGCAAGCCGATACGAGGCTCGGGCTATGGGTGCTGCACCGGGTGTCAATTCGATTTGGAACTCGACTTGTCGAATAGGTGGAAGTCCAGGCAAATCCTCCGGGAAAACTTTCAGAAAATCTCGCACAATCGGTATGTCTTCGATTCGCTTCTCCTCCGCGGGTTTCTCAACAATATGGGCTAAAATTGCCGGATGACCCTTTCGTAAATATTTCTGCGCCTTCATGAGGGTGATGACGCTGGTGGTCATGCCGCTTTTCTCGCCCTGGATCGAAATGATCTCGCCGGAAGGGGTAGTGATGTGGACTATCTTGTCGTGGCATATAATCTCCGCTCGGTTCTCGGATAACCAGTCCATGCCGACAACGACATCGAAACTACCAAGCGTAAAAGGTATAAGGTCGATATCAAAAGTATGACCCAACAGTTTCAACTTACATCCCACAAGTACATGAGTTGTTTCTATAGACTTACCGTCAGCTAATTCAACAGGAAACTTAGCATCTAACGGGGTTGGAATTAAGTCTAAGAGTTTACTAAAGGCTTTCGACACAAAACTCCTATCAGCTCCAGTGTCAAACAAAACAGAAGCAAAATAGTCGTTCACAGGAAACTTACCGGTCACCACATACGGGTCGCTGCGGGCTTGGCCCGACCCAATGACGAAAGCTCTTCCTTTAACATTGCTCCCACCACTGCTGCTGCCTCCATTGTTCTCGTTCTGTTTTAGCTTGGGGCAATCCTTCCTGAAATGACCCTCTTGACCACACTCGAAACACCCTTTAGTCGTCATAGGTGGTTTAGGAGCACCCTTTGCCGCTAGGTCTCCCCTACATTCTTTGGCATGATGACCCATTTTTCAGCATCTCAGACACTTGACACGGTCGCACGGGCCAGCATGATGATAGTTGCACCTGTTGCATTTCGGGTGTTTCCCAGCATAGCCGCTCGAACCCTGCCCTCTACCGTTGTTGTTATTGTTGGGACCCTGATTATTGAAGCTCCGAGTGAGTTCGGGCTTACGGTAGTGTTGTTGCTGTGGGGGGTTCGATGATGAGGACCTAGTGTTGTCAAATTTCCTCTTTCCATTACTCGGGTTGTTGTTGCTGTTGTCTGTGCTCGGGTTGTCACGGGTTTTAGAGGTCGAACCTGTAGGTGGTAACGCACCTTGGGTCACTGCCTGATCCGTCAGTTTGTGAGCTAACCGGATCGCTTGTTGAATTGTAGCCGGTTTTGAAGACGTCACCATACCCTGAATTTGCGGTACCAACCCATCGATGTACATCACGATCCTCTTACTTGGCGGGTCTACCATCCGTGGACACAATACTGCTAGCTCGTGAGAACGAGTGGTGTAGGCTTCAATCTCGGAGCCCACCATTTTCAATGACCAAAACTCGGATTCCAACTTTGCGATCTCCTCTCTAGGACAATACTCTTCCAGCATCATGTTCTTGAACTCTTCCCAGTTCATAGCGTTTGCCAATTCCAATCCAAGAATTTGCACATTTGAATTCCACCAAGTGAGAGCAGAATCTTCCAGTGTTCCAGCAGCAAATTTGACCCTACTGGCAGGTGGACAGTTACACATCTCAAAAGCTGATTCGGCCTTCTCAGCCCAACGCAGGAAACCTATGGCTCCCTCAGTGCCCTTAAACGAATTGGGCTTGCAATCCAGGTAGTTCTTGAAAGTACACGTTCCAGTTGGACCTCCAGCTTGATTCTGAACATGTGCGGCTAGAGCTGCCGCCGCATGGTCATTCAACAGGGTTTGGAGTTCTGCTGTGGTTAAGTTGATGTTACCGCGTCCGTGTCCAGCGTTTCTTCCAGCCATTTCCTAGAATCACAGCATAAGATGTTAGACATGAATTCTCGGTTTCATATGCAACACACCATACATGTAATAAAAGATAGGTAGGAAAGAAAAATAAAAGAGCAAACATCACATCACAACCATATAATAATCCAAATAATAATTCATGATTAAAACCATTGTATTCGCTACAAAGTATTTAAAACCAATCCTTAAAATCATAGAAAATAATAGTTTGGATGGAGACAACCCCTCCATCTAAGTGTTATCATCCTTAGATGTCATCGTTTGAGGACACCTCTGAGTGTTCCTTCGGCTCAGCCGGTTCTTCCTCCGGTTCCTCCTCGGGATCATCCTTAGATTCCTCTTCAGGATCCTCCTCGGGTTCCTCTTCAGGCTCTGCCTCAGGTTCTGCTGCGTTCTGAGCAATTTGCATTTGTAAGACATCGCAACGCTCTAGGGCTATCTCTGTCCGGGTCCTTGCCACTTGGAGTTGCTCTTGCAAGTCTATCATCTCGGCTTGCATTTTTCTCATAATCTTCATCTGCTGATCGTTAGCATCTTGCATTCCCTTCATAGTCGTTTTCAGGCGGGAAATTTCCTCCCTAGCCTCGGTTCCATCTCTTATCAATCCGGGAATGTCCTCTCTCGCCGAGCGCATAAAACCCACGTCACGTTCTAAACAAGAAACAACAGCTGCGAGAACTCGCTCTACAGGTTCAGTTATGGGTGGTAGGGTGTTGGGGTAAGTAGGACGACTCGGGTGAGGTAGCGGGGGAACTTGTTCGTGATAAACCATACGCCTGATCAGACTCGGGTACCAATCCCAGCTAATGTCGTCGTCGTACATGCCTCCAGACAGGCGATACCTCTTCGGTGCAGGGGCATCTAGTTCCAGAACTACTCGGGGTGGCGATGAGGTTGGTAGCTGCGGTTCCTTTCCATGAGCATGAGTCATCTGGTCGGATGATGATGATGGTAGCGTCGACATCCCTACAGGTAAGCCGTGTATGCGCGCGCATGAGTGAATAAGGTAAAGAGATAGAGATAACGAAAGACTGCACAAACTATATATGCAGTGCGTATAATTATAACTAATGGGTCGTTGCGGTTATAGTCTAGTATGCATGCAATTTCTAGTTCTCTATAACCAATGGCTCTGATACCAATCTGTCACACCTTCAAAATCCACTAACGGAGTTTTACCGTCAGAGGGTGTGAACTAACAGGATCGGAATCATTAGTTATAATCAAACCATAAATAAAGTTTTCAAACCACGTAAACATTTAAGTGTAAATAAGTGCGGAAGCGTAAAACCATAAGCCAAGTGTTGCGTCACGCAGGACGACTTAAAAACCCAATTAATGATAACAGTTTAAAAACAAGTTTGCATAAACAAAAGCGTTCAAAGTAATGCATGATCCTATACCATGCGCCCGCCTCGGCTACCTGAGAATAACATACTAAAAGTGTCAACACGGGGTTGGTGAGTTCACAAGTTTATATAAAATAAAGCGTTTCGTTTTTGCGTTTTGCGTTTTGCGTTACCAGATAGTGTTAAATCAATTATAATTCTATAGGTAGCTAGCCTATAAAGCAAGTATTACTAAGTGTTCGACACCGAAGCTGACTGTTTATCATGTGCCTTGCCACCAGGTCTATCCCGACCATGGTAATGTGTTAGCCAAAATTACACCCACTCGACCTCCAGTCGAGCTTAGCGTTGGGTGAGGTTTGTCAAACCCAGTAGTACTACTCAACAGTGACTCGCTATTATCCAATACTAAACGGTTCGAAGTGTGAAGGACTTCAGTTGTTTCGTTTGCCACTTAGTCTTTACAAGTGATATATAATCTAATAACAAAATCTAAAAGCGTTTCGGAGTATGTATTCTCCCCCAAGTGAAAAGCGTTTAAAATAGTTAAAAGGGGAACGTGAAACTCACTGTTTGCGAAGAATTCCAAAAACAAGTCACCCAAGTGATGCGCGTCACAGAAAACTCTCACTAGCGTTCTAAAACAACAAGGAGATTTCTAAGTGTCGGAACTAATATCGAGTCTCTAGACTCGGCACATAATACCTATGCACAAGATACGTTTCGTGTTTCGTTTGCGAATTGTGTGTGTCTCAACAAGCACATTAGTGATACGTTACGTGTGGGAACAACTATTTACGTGTCAAGTGTTAATGGTGTACATTACTAGCAATTATTCCCCGCAAGGGCAATTTGGTCAAAACATAACAATTATCTAGCAATTAGCACGTTTCATGTATTTTCACAATTACAGCAGCTAATTTTATCAAGACAGAATTTCTACTTGAAAGATTATTCTATTCAACAGATCATAGCATCTCAATTAATTCACCAAAAATCGTCACAAAAGCATGCATGAGTTTGGTTTCCAGAACATATATTATTGTGTTTTTATTCCACATAGATTTCTCACAATGATCAAAACATTACAGCAAACTCACAGCAGTCAAAATCATGCGCAACAGAATGTTATTTGTTATTCCCATTAAATGAAAAATCCAATTAATGCAAGACCAATTGGGTTAGGTTCTTAACTCTACAAGTTAACTTCCAGAAGTGGAACCAACCCATTTGGTCTTGTAGTTCATGAGATATGATAATTACAAAACAATCTAACAGCAGGTCTCACAATTCAGATTTGCACTTCAGTTTTGTAAAATAATAAAAGTTAACTTTTACTCGTCCAAAAATTACAATTTTGGACTTCATAGAAACTAGAATCAACATAGTACGCTGTAGTGTTAACAACCTCGACCAATTTCCACATTAACATTTAGTTACAGTTGTCTAAACATGACTTACAATCTGTCCAGTACCAGTTTTGACCTTTAATCATATTTAAATCGTTTGAAAAACCAAAACACCTCCAAATTAGGCGTGGTTGGGTTTTCTGGAAACTAGACTCAGAGTAATACCTTGTAGACTCATAAATAGCTCAGTTTGATTTTATATTCAACAAGTTACATGTCGTTCAAGTTCAACAATCTCTGCTGTCAAAACTCAGCAAGCACAAACAATTGTCTAACTTGCATCCTAAGCATACGACATATCTCCAATCATGCAATAAACGTAATTACTCATCAAAATCAGTAGTAACCCTCTAGGGTTTACAAACAATCAATGATTTAACATTCTTTCACCATTCAAAATCACATATGACCATCAATATCATTAACCAACACATAATCAATCATCCTCTAATCAAAATCAAGCATATAACACTTAATACATAATTTACAAAGTTAGGGTTTCATGTTTATACCTTAAAAACGCAGACACAACCAAGAGAAAGGTGAGAGATGCTTAGAAACTAGTGTGGGATGCTCCGATTATGAAGAATAAGATCAAACGGAGGTGATATGGTGGTGGGTGGTGGCTGCCGATCGCAAGAGAGGGGAGGGGGGGGGGGGGCTGCCGATCGGGTGTGAGGGAGAGAAAGAGAGTTAGGGTTTATTAATATTATTTAATAATAATATGTTACGCATAGGTCCCTCAACTTTTAAATATTACATTTCTAGCTTAAACTAACTTGTTTGCATCTCTTGTTAACGTTCTATACAATATTGTCAAATAACACACAAGCCTAACACGTAATTATCACATAATTATTGTTTGAATGTTTTTCGTTTATTCACCAATGGTTTGCGTCAACTTGTTTGCGTTTCGGTGCAATCCCGAAAGACTACACATGTAGTAATTGTCAAGCTTCATTTAAAACTCTATTTTAAATGTAACGAGATGTGCGTTATAGATCAAGTGATCTTAAAATTGACGGAGTTTGAGTTAACGGAGTTAACCTGAAATTGACGAGTGTCACACATTAACTTATACGGTGTATAAGTATCTTGTATATATAGAGTATCTTAAATGATGTCTGTTTATTTTCTTATCTTATGCGTGAATCAGAGAAACATATACGCCAAACTTAGTTCTTGATATTTTGCCCGTATAACTTGTTCTATACATTGTATATTTGATATTTTTGACTCTTGTGGTTGATTTGCACACCACCTGAGTTATTGAAAGTATAAAATTAATTATAATCTGATTAGATCTGCTTGTGGTTACAACGATGAACCGTGCCAGACAATATTTTCAAAATTGGACTTTGGTTTGGACATATATCATAGGTTTTTTGATCCAAGAACATATCGATGGTTAAATGAACAATGTTATCTATGTTGAACAATCAGTAGATGTCTGTGTTGGTCAAATTGTTTTTCACCTAATTTTGGATTTTAAATGTATAAGTTGTTAGAGGCTTATACGGCGTACAAGTCCTATGGAATTATATGGCGTATAACTTCTAAAACTTAGAAGTTTATAGACTTACACGTTTAAGTGACTTATCCGCTCATAAAAACATACACGTTGTTCAATACTTACACGTTAAAAATGTAAGGTCCCGTTCCCGGTGCCCTACTTGGGCTTTGGATTTACTCATAAACACAGTTCTAAATATCAGAGTTAATTAAAACTTTCGCGGAATAAAATAAAGGTCAACCATTCATTACAATATTCATAATTTGTCTTTTCAAACATAACATAAAAAATAATATCAAATCATCAAGACAGATATTCAAATTCCAGCCTCTTCAGATCCTACCATGTGTCCTCCTCAGGCCAACTGTCTCAGTCTATTTCCCTGTGTGAATACTAAATTTCAGCTACGCTGAGTGAGTTCTAGTTGATCAGGCAACATACAATACATTCACATACTTACATATATACGTATCTGAAGATACATATTACATAATTAGCCGGTTACCTTTCTTTCATTCGTACATACATACTTTCTTTCTTTCTTTCATACACTCATACATTCATTCATACATTCTTTCATACCATCACACTTTCATACTTTCACAATACATGCATAACTATCTTTACCATCTCAGATATTAGTAGGGTCTGGTCCCTTTCTTCTCTATCTCAGATACTATTAGGGTCTGGTCCCTTTCTTCGTTATCTCAGATATTATTTGGGTCTGGTCCCTTTCTTCTCAATCTCAGATATTATTAGGGTATCTCGGATATTGTAAGGGTCTGGCCCCTTCTTTCTGTACAACCATAAATACACTTCTTTACATGTACATTCTATTATTTACTTTCATACATACTCTTAATCATTCATATTTCATTCATGCATCTTATGTAAAACTCACCTTTCTTGACGATACGTGCAATATCCGAAGATCGTTCACGTACCGACAAGCACTCATTCATATCCTCAATCATTATAACATAAATCATGTAAGGCATACACTTACCACTTAGGGTAAGTGTATTAAATAATCACATCAAGTATGCACACAACCCCAAAAACATAACAAGGAAATGGGGCTAGAAACACACCGGAACTCGGTTTCTCTCAGAGTTAATGGTAACTCCTTTCTTTAACTGTCACCACTAACTGTATTAAAAATTAAACGTATCAATTGACTATCACAACCCATATCCTATTTCTAGTTTATTATAACCCTCAACAAACGGAGTCCGGGAGTAGCGCCACTAGCAGCGGGGTTCTAGGGGAGGCAGCCCCTAGCAGGGTCGAATGGGCAGAGCCCCGGGCTGGGGTTAAGCTGGCAGGTCAGCTCGGAAAAATTTTATTTTCATTAACTGCCTTAACACAAATTTCATTAGAATTCTTAATTTATTATTTTATTCGCTATCCCATTCGTTATACGGAATGGTCTCTGGTTGAGCCTCATTTGTTATGATGAATGGTTCCTGAGACGAATGAGTGCGTAACGAATGACTAAGGCCATTCGTGCTTTCTATAAGACGAATGAGGGCTCATTTGTTGCAAGCGTATCTTATAGCGAATGACATGATTCGTTATCCTAACATAGCGAATGGGTGAGTAGCGAATGACGATTACTATTCATTATTTACATAAGACGAATGAGAGGTTCGTTCATTACAGGGGCATGCGAATGTACCTTATTTGTTATGACTTTTAACGAATGGCTAGCCATTCGTTCATCATAAAAAATAAGCTTCGGTATTCATTCAACTTTGACTTGATTGGTCAAAGTCAAAATTGATATGAACCCTAACCGGTCAATAACACTATATTTGCGATTAAACCCTGAATCTTGATGACAGGTCCGAGCCCCGGTGCGGAAGCGTGAATAATAGTCAATACTAATCAACGGTGTGGAGCTCGGATCTAGGGTTAGGATCGAATATCACTGGTATTCACTCTTGAATGATGTTAGTTGGACAGATGAGGTGTATTGGGAGAGAGCCTGACTTGATTAACAATCAACAATAAAGTAGGATGAACAATTGTAATCAAAACACAAACAAGATAGAAATGGTAGTATGAAATATTAGCCGAATGATTCTCATTAAGATGAAACACTCATACATACATTCATACATACAATCAATTAAGAAATATCTCAGCAAAGAGGAGCTCATCCTGGAGGCAGAGACTCTCTCAAAGGGATAAAACCCTAAATCTCACATATACACAATACAGTCACTCATACTAGACAAATGAATAAAAACATCTATTTATACTAGCCTAGCATGACTTGGTCTTCAAGCCATCCACCCTTGGTTGAGACCAAAATAATATATTTTTCACCCAAATATTAATTCGATGCGTCAGTCTAAAATATAAGTCCCAACAATCTCCCCATTAGACCGATGCCATCGAATTTCTTCCATGATCACCTCATAACTCGTTGTCTTTAATTGAAATTCTCCCCCTCACGTTAAGCTTCACCCGTTGTTCATTTCGAATCATCACTCTTATATCACTTTTGGATATAGTTGTATGGGCATATGAACGAGGCGTTGAACTTCAAAGATCAACTTCAAGTAACAAGGTTATCACAAAAAGAAATAAACTCATTGTGATCATCAAATAATCTTCAATTATTCAAATCTGTTTCTTCCCCTATAAATTATCTTCAAACCATTCCCTGAATTAAGATAGCATTCAAGTCAACCATAACCCGTTCTTGACTATTCAAGTGAATATTTCATAGGAGGTTAGACTCTACTTATCATCCTTTCAACATTGTTGCTCGTGATGACTCCATCTTCTCATCCGTACTAGGAAATCTGAAAACTTACAAATGATGAAACGTCTTTGAAAAACCTTGGATTATTGATCTTGATCAACTTTTCCTTAACTTGAGTCTTTTACTTGATTTGAAGCTAGCCATTTGCAATTAAATTCAAAGATTTTTACTCCCACAATTTCGTTGCAATTGTCTTTAATAAATGTGTCTTCAAATCAAGTGTGGGTGAAACAATCTTGATCATCCTCATCAAGATTGTAAAAATCTCAAATGAACATATTCAAAAGTTGGTTGACACTAAAAGTGATTAAATCCTTAAGCTTGGTCAACACTTGTTCTTGTAAAGCTTTTGATGAAGTCGTGAAATTGGATGAGGTTTGAATTCCATAAGCTTGTTGATGATTGGAGAAAAATTACCAAAATGCCCCTGGTATATGTCTTCCGTAGAGAACAGCTTGGTCAAACTATCAACGACACCAACTATCTCAAAATTTTCTTCAAAACTTTGAAATGTTTCACAAACTCTGTTTCCTAGCACACAATGTGATTGGGAGCACTTTCCTAGCACAAAGTATGCCTGGTTTCATTTCCAAGCACAAAGCATACTCTGATTCATTTCCAAGCACAAAGTGTACTCGGAAAACAAAGTGTGCTCGGAAGCAAAGTGTACTCGGAAGAAAAGTGTACTCGGAAAGCAAAACACTTGTGATTTTTCAATTTTTCACCTAACACCAAGCATGCTCGGGAGCAAAAGTGTGCTCGGAAGTACTTACTATCACTAAGTGTGCTCGGGAATACTTGTGATTTTTCAATTTTAGCACTAGCACAAAGTGTACCCGGAAGCACTTTCCTAGCACAAAGTGTACTCGGAAATCAAAACACTTGTGATTTTTCAATTTTCAACTAGCACAAAGTGTGCTCGGAAGTACAAGTGTGCTCGGATTACTTAGTGCTCGGAAACAAAAGTGTGCTCGGATTACTTAGTGCTTTTTCATTTTCCACCAAACATGCCCGGGAGAAAAAGTGTGCTCGGGAGGAAGGGTGTGCTCGACACAAACTTGAGTTTTCTCTTCACAAGCATAATTGTTCAAGACAAAACAAAGTATGCTCGAAAAAGAGTCTGCTCGAATAAATAACAAAGTGTGCTCGAGACTTAAAGAAGATAGTTTTCTTGAGAAGACAAAGGATATGCTCCGGGTTTCACAAAGTGTGCTCGAATTTGATGTGCTCGATATAAGATGTTCTCTAAATAACCTGTGCTCGAGCAAAACAAAGATGTGCTTGGGCAAAACACCTCCTGTGCTCGAAGCAACACTTAGTCATTTTCCATACTCGAGTTCAATCTTATTTTTTCACAGTGTGCTCGAGATATCAAAACTTCATTTCTGCGTCATCAGTCACTGATTTGCCCTTGCAGAACCTGCTCGAATATTCACTTTGCATCTGCTGCAACAAAAAATGATGAAATTGCCTTTAGTACCTGTTCATTCTTGACTTGTACATTCTCCTTTTCAGTTTGTACCATCGGCAATATTTTTCAACAAACATCTAATGTTTTTGCAGCACGAACACACAAAACCCTAATTTTTCAAATCCAAATTCAAGTTTCGGCATCTGAAATAAATCATTGTAGCACCATCCAAGTCATCTCGAAATCAAAGAAACCTATCTTCATATCATAATCAACCTTTTCAGATCTAGAAATAATCAGATGAATAGTGTTGCCCCAAAACGAGCCAAATAACACTGTTACATCAGATCTGGACCGTTTTGACCAAATAAACATGAAATTGATGTTGGATCTCCAAACGAGTCATCAACCCAAACATCAATCCATATACTTTTCTCCGAATCATCAAATAATTTCAAAACCCCCAAAAATAATTTCAACGAACTTCATCGTTTAACGTCCATGGTGGATTCAAGAGCAAAATGAATCTATTCAGCGGTTAGTCTGAACGATTCGGTAACCCATGCTCTGATACCAATTGACAGGTCCGAGCCCCGGTGCGGAAGCGTGAATAATAGTCAATACTAATCAACGGTGTGGAGCTCGAATCTAGGGTTAGGATCGAATCTCACTCGTATTCACTCTTGAATGATGTTAGTTGGACGGATGAGGTGTATTGGGAGAGAGCCTGATTTGATTAACAATCAACAATAAAGTAGGATGAACAATTGTAATCAAAACACAAGCAAGATAGAAATGGTAGTATGAAATATTAGCCGAATGATTCTCATTAAGATGAAACACTCATACATACATTCATACATACAATCAATTAAGAAATATCTCAGCCGCCACCAGGGGAGCTCATCCTGGAGGCAGAGACTCTCTCAAAGGGATAAAACCCTAAATCTCACATATACACAATACAGTCACTCATACTAGACAAATGAATAAAAACATCTATTTATACTAGCCTAGCATGACTTGGTCTTCAAGCCATCCACCCTTGGTTGAGACCAAAATAATATATTTTTCATCCAAAGATTAATTCGATTCGTCGGTCTAAAATATAAGTCCCAACACTTGATGAAACAACACAAAATTGGTACCATTGAACTCGCAATCACATCGCCTACAAACCCTAACCAACCAAACACTTAAACATCGCGTTTAAATGGTGTATTTTATCCACACACATATTCGGCCAACTGTTTGGTTAATTAACCCATCATATTTTAACGAATTCCAGCGAGAATCATTGCGTTGAATTCATTTTTACCACATATGTGTTGATCTAGTAATATTAAACGAACCGAACAATTTTTTGTTAATGAACATACCTTAAACGAGTCAGTTTATGAACACAATCTAATATTCATGTTGGTTTTGGGCTCGTTACGATGATCTAACAATATCAACCTCGGGTTCTCACTTTCGGATCTTGGTTTGGGATAAAGGAGGGTGTGTGTATTTTTGAAGGTGTAGGCTATGGTGTAGAGATAGGTAAAAATGGAAAGGTTTAGGGTTTAAGGGGTATTTATACTCCCTTAAGCCCATGGACCTAAGGCCCATTCCATCCCTTATTCCATCTTTTAAATGTCCAAGCCTACCCTATTATAGTTTATAACGACACGTTATTGAATAAACGAAATTTCTTTTATTATTATCATCGAAAATAGGATGTTACAAAAAAAACATACATATAAGGTCATATTCTTACACGTTGATGATTCTTAAACGTTGATACTTATAAGGATCTATACTTTTTAACATGTTGACTGTTTGTTTGTGTGTGCAGATGGTGAAAGCTGGAAACGAATATGATGTGAATCATAGTATATGTGCATTTTTGGATGGAACAAGTAAGAAGATGAAGCCATTCAGACTGATACTACCGTTCTTTCAACGATCAAGAATTTTAAAGGCGATTACGGCAAACTCCATTGTTGTAAAGGAGATTGTGGAGGAGTTTTGGAAGAATGTATAAAGTATGTTTTTCAAAAGAAAGAAATCATAGTGTTAGAGAAAGTCTTATGTGACGTATTGGATATTGGAGATGAATCAACTGACCCGACAACATTGGATGAAAGGATGGTAAAGGGATGCTTGATATGAATGGGTTACCATAATGATTTGAACATGGTTGCATACTTGAAGACTGGATTGTTGAGGACGTTCAAGTTTTTGGTTCATGTGATTGTTCACTTCTTAGGTCATCGTAAAGGAGGTTACGAGAAGATATTGGATTATCAAATGTGCATGATGACAACACTTTTCTTGAATTTGAAATATTACTTTTCTAGTGTTATACTTGAATATTGGAAGATATATTTAGGGAATAAGTGGCAAATGTACCCGCGTTTCGTCCATATGTATGTTGATCATCAAATCCCAGAAGTTGTTAAGACTGGTGAAGTAATGAAATTGGCTCACATGTCTGAAAATGGGTGTGCCAAGTTGAAATCCTACGAGAATGGAAGAAATTCTTGTTTTTCGTGCTATTTTTGGACATTTATGAGATCCAGTATACATTGCACCTTCAGCGAATAAATGAAGGAAAGATGAAAGTGATTCAGACGGAGAAAATGAGAATGTTCGTATGCAGATGTTCGTGCCAATTGGGGGGAGCAGATGTTTTATAAAATCTGAGGCCGAACTTGCTGAGGAAGCTGAAGGGTCTCAAAAATCAAAGAGGAAGCGTAAGCGTGTGGTTAAAATTGAGCATGTGACACCTCATGTTACAGTTACATAACAACCACCTGTTGTTGGTTCTGAACAAACGGTAGATACTATCTTTGAGGAAACCGAATCTCATTCTGAGATTCGAAGGAATTATTAGGTGATCCTCGTGCACTTTATGAATTGAGGAAAAAAGAAAGGCATATGAAGAAGAAATTTGACAAAGATGATACCTATGAGCCTGAGACAAGCCAACCAAAGAAGAAACGTATACAACACGTCTAAGAAAGCTAAATTTGGTTTGAGGTTGGTTGATGAAACATAGGATTTTAGTTGTTGGGGTAGTTCAAGATCAAGAGATGAATATTGATAAGACTCTTGAACCATCCAAGGATGATAAAAGTGTTGAAGGTGGAAAGAATCTTGTGTTTGACGTGAACTTGGATGATGCTATTGATTAACTTTTGAATACTCCACTTGCTCAAAAGACTATTCCTCGAATTACACCTACTATTGAACGACCAGTTCCCAAAGAAACTTCTAAAGCTAATCCAAATGCCTCACAACAATCATTTGGGAGTTTTTCTTATGCATATTTGTTGTTGGACGGACCGTCAAGAGTGGAATTCAATGTGTTGAAAGAAAAAGGTGATAATCAAAAGGTTAGGATTACAAGTTTGGCTGAGAAGAATGATAGATTGAGAGATGAACTTGTGGAAATTAATAAGAGATTGGGAGAATTTGAAAGAAAAATAAAGTTACAAGATGATTTGTTATATGAACACATTAAATATTTTGTGATTATCGAGAAGAAACTCGGAATTAGACTTAACTCTGAGGAAGATCGTGCAGAAGCAAGCGACACGGTATTTGAGCGCGTTTATGGTGGAGATATAGGTGTTGCTGAGGATTTATATCAGATTAATAATGATAATGAGAGAAGTGTTGATAAAGGAAAGTCTAAAGTTGAAGAACTAATCATTGTTGATGATTCAAATGAAGGAGATGCCTCTGTGCATGCTGGGTGGGCCTAGCCAAATGGGAATGCATGTGGATGAACCTGTGATTGATAGTGCTCCAACTGTTGTTTTGCCTGTTGAACCTAGTGTTGAAGAGACCAAGATACTAGAAGAAAAGATAATTGAAGGAGAAGAAGAACATGAAGATAAGGAAAAGTTAGATTTTGGTGACTCCGCTGATGATTTTTCTAATTTAGATGACGATCATCATTCGCAAGGCGGTGCTGGCGCCTTGTCTGGAAAAGTAGATAAGAAATTTGATATTGTTGGAGGAAACGTTCAAACCGATGAACCTCCACAAGAATCTGAAACTAAGGATGCCTCCACTGATAAACCATTGGAGGAATTGGAAGATTTTGACATATTTTCGGATCCTTCAAGGTGTAAAGTATCAAATATGGAGGATGAATTGGAAGAAGGATAAATAGCGGTTGATAAATCTGAGTTAGCAAAGATGTTAGATGTATCGGTTGATGATCTGACATTCGATTTAGGAAAAGATATATCTGAGGCAAGTATAAATGAAGAGTGGTTGAATCAGGATGTTGTATTTGATGAAAGACCAGAATCAGTTAAGTACGTGGGAGAATCAGAAGACTTTGATGCCTTTAATGAAGTATTTGGTGAAGAGATTGAAATGGAACTGGATCCTTCTAAAGAGTCTAAGAAATTCACAAAGCAGGAAATGAAGGGCTGGTATTCAGACCATACTGTTGAGCCAAAGCAAGTATACTTAAAAGTCGGTGAGATATTACAAGAAAACACAGAAAGATGTAGCATTGGGTAAATGTATATGTATAGCATATTTGAGTACAATCCATAAGATTGCTATATGAAGATTATATGGAGTTCAATACTTCAATAGTTTGTTGGAGCTCAAGTCGTTACCATGGTTTGATGTGTATGACATTTGTACACATTACGACCTAATATACAAACCAAATAGTGGTCTGTAACATCCTAAAATTTCAATAATAATATTTTATTTTTTAATTCTTATAATAGACAAGTTTACTTAAGTTGTTAAAGAAAAAATAAAATATAAAAGAAGGAAAGGAAGTAGGCTACTTAGATGTAATTAAGCATGGACTAAAAAGGGAAAGATGGGCCTTAGGTCCATGGGCTTAGGGGTATAAATACCCCTAAAACCCTAAATCTTTCCATTTCCATCCATCTTATCCATTTTACATCACAAAACACACACCCTCCCTAGTCACGGCCGCAAGAGGAAGAAGGGGATCCAAAGGCCGGCCGAGCTAAACCTTAGTAAATCCTTGATATACAACAACATACAAGATTGTAGTTCATAGCCAAGCAAAGCCCTAACCTAGAAACATCAAATAGGTATGTTCTTTACATTTAAAGGTTACGTTTTTATGAACGGTTTGCCATGAAACTTAACCCTAGAGTAGAACGGGTGTAGATGTTTCATAAAAATGCAAACTTGATGATTAAAAGGGACAAAATGGACTCATGGTCATATACGGTTCTTAAAGGAAACCCTAGATCAAGCCTAGAACGTTTTAAAACCATAAAGGTCTAAGCTTTATGCCAAAAATGGGTTAGATCTAGATGATGATATAGTGACGGGTGTTAAACGGTTAGTATGAATAGAAAGGGGTATTAAAGTTCATGACATGAACCATAAAAACAGTTAACTGAGCTAGGTAATATGATAGAGATGGAAAGATGAGCTGAACACACCTAACCTGAGGGATCTCAGCCAGGACTGAGGGTTCTCAGCCACTTTTTCGGCCAACCCACATAACAAGGGTTTTCGGTCAAGATAGAGATCTCGAACAACCCAATTTCTCGGCCAAGTAGGGATCCCGGTCAAACACGAGTTCTCGGTCAAACCTGGGATTTCGGTCAACAGGGGTTCTCGGTCAAACCTGGGATTTTGGTCAATAGGGGTTCTCGGCCATGTTTTCAGCCACCCCATTCTGTTGGGTTTTGGGCCTAAATTCAGTTGGGCCCAGGTACCATAATTGACAGTTGGGCTAAGCCCATATCTAATATAAAGTAAACTGGCCCATTATCTTAGGCTTAGCAAATAAGCCCAACTTAGACAATAATTTAAAATGTTAATAGAGAACGTGTTAAGGCAGTTAATAAAATTTTTCCAAACTGACCTGACAACTTAACCCCAGCCAGGGGCTCTGCCCCTTGGACCCCGCTAGGGGCTGCCGCCCCTAGAACCCCGCTGCTAGGGGCGCTGCCCCCGGACCCCCTTTCGTTGTGGGCAATAATTAAACTAGAAACATGAAACGGGTAGTGACAGTTAAATTGATACGAGTAATTGTTTTACAGTTAGTCGTGCACAGCTCAAGAAGGGAATAACCATAAACGGTGAATGTAACCACATTCAGGTGAGTTTCTAGCCCTACTTCCTTGTTATGTTTTCGGGGCTGTGTGCATACTCGGATGTGATAGTTAATACACTTACCTTGAGTGGTAAGTGTATGTCTTGCATGATTTATGTATGATGATTTTTTGACGGTGCGTGAACGATCTTCGGATATTGCACGTACCGTCAGGTGGAAGTTAAAAGATATGATAAATATATAAGATGTATGAGTGATGTATGTATGAATATATATAATGTATGAATGATGAATGTATGAATGTTTATGATATATGTATGATATGTTGATGGCACATTAACGATCTTCGGATATTGCACGTGTTGTCATGGAAGGTATGTAAAGACAGGTATGGTACAATTGTACGAAACAAGGGGACAAGACCCTAATAATATCTGTGAGGATAGGGACCAGACCCTAATAATATCTGTGACGATAGGGACCATACCTCATAATATCTGTGATGGTAGGGGACCAAACCCTTTATAATATCTGTGATGTTAGGGACCAGACCCTTATAATATATGTGAGGTTATAGGGCGGAAGACTCTTTAAATAGGATGGATAGTTATGGATGAAAAGTAGGTAGGAATAATGTACACTTCTTCGGGCGTGTGTGCAAGTATGTGAACCAATTGTATGTTGTATGATTAACTAGAACTCACTCGGCGTAGCTGACTTTTAGTATGCACGCAAGTGAGTAGGATGAGGCAGTTCGCTTGAGGGGAACACGTGGCATTGAATAAGAGGCTGGCATCGGAAGACTCACGACGTTTATCAGTTTATGTTTAATTACTTGGTTTTCTAAAGACAAGATGGGTGTTTAAGACATGTTATGGATCGTTATGTAATAATTTATGAAAGTTTTTATATTCTGCGAACATTTTTATTAACTCTGATGACTAGAACTATGTGAATGAGTAAATCCAACGTTCAAATGTGAGTCACCGGTAACGGGGCCTTACAAGTTTGTATCAGAGCAAAGTACGAGAGTATTAAGCATCCTACATGCTTAGACTCGAACAGAGAATGAGATTTAAGTAAGAAAAGAAAAAAGATGTCAGTTCAAGAATGCCACGTGTCACCTAAGCAAGCTCAGTAAAGGTAAAGTGTATGATTGGATATGTGAATGTAGGGATAGGATTTCTTGATCTTTTATTGATTAACTGTTTGAGATTAGAACCAGCACAAATAGACTCACAAGGGGAAGTGTATAGGACACAGAAAGTAACGTGATCAGCTAATCACAAATGGCCATTGCTATTACATGATAGCCTTACGATCCTTGTACTAAATAGTTCCATGAGTGACGACGTTTGTGTTTTCCTTTCCAGAATACGATGGCTGGATCTAGGGCAGTTGTTGGAGCATGAGGCTGCACTGGACGTCATGGTAGGCCTCGTCGTGTCCAACAACCTTCGATTGAAGCAGCTTCCAACAACGAAGATGAAGGAAGCGCAGCTAGGTGAAACCCAAACAACAACGAAGGGTTTCAACGTGACCCTGCAATTCAAGCAGCTATTGCTCAAGCTGTAGCCACTGCTGTGAAGAACTTGAATCCTGAAGGGTCTGCTGGAAGCCATGAAAGAACTGCTGAAGGGGCGGGTGGTGATGGTAGGAGAAATGAGCAAGAAGAGAGGGAGGCCTCGAGTGGGGTTAAGTCTGTGAAAGCCGATGACAGGAAAAGAGGCCGAGGTGGGTGCAACTATAGGTCCTTCAAAGGATGTGACCTGCCGAAGCTGACTAGTTTAGGAGACGCAATCGCTACTCTTCAGTGGATAACCGCCATGGATAAAATTATCCGTATTAGCGAGTGTCGTACCGACCAAGCTGTGGGTTACTCTACTCAGTCATTTGGTGAAGAAGCAATGTACTGGTGGGAATCGGTTGAATAGAGGAAGAGTCCGGAGGAGATCAAGGCAATGAAGTGGGAGGATATGAAGGAGTTAGTGATGAAGAGGTTATGTGCTGACGCAGAGGTTGAGAGGGTGGAGATGAAGTTTCTGAACTTGAAAGCTAGAACGATGACACATCGTGAGTATACCACTGAATTCAACCGAATGTCTAAGTTGGTACCCTATATGGTTAACACTGAGGCTAAGTGAATCAAGTGTTATGTGAGAGGATTGCCACAGAAGGTCCGCACGCTAGTCAGGACGAGTAAACCTGCTACTTTTGACTCTGCTGTCGAGCTCGCGGAGATGGTTTATGCAGACCTGGCTAAGGATGATATTGTGGTGGAAGAAGAGAAGAAAGATAAGAAATGGGTCAATGTTAAACGACCCGGTACTCAGTTGTGGAACTCCAAGGATAAGAAGCAGAAAGTGTGGGAGAAGAGATCATGTATGACCTGCGGAAAGATGCATGGTGGTGAGTGTAAGTGGAGTAGGAATTCTGATGTTTGTAACAAATGTGGAAAAGCTCATGGTGGAGAATGCAAGATGGGGTCTAATGCGTGCTATAAGTGTGGAAAGGTAGGGCATTATGCCAACAAGTGCAGTGCGAAGCCGGCTTGTTACAAATGTGGCAAGACAGGCCATATGGCGAGAGAGTGCACCGATGGTGAGGCTGGAGGTAGTGGGAAGAAAGATGCTGACCAAGCAAGGCCGAGGATTAGAGCCTACATGCTGACCCAGGAACAAGCTAGATAGATTCCTGATGTTGTGACTGGTACGTTCTTAGTAAACGGTATTTTTGATTCAGTATTATTTAATTCGGGTGCGAATAGAAGTTTTGTAGCTATGACATTTAGTGAACTAGCTAAAATGAAATGTTGCCAAGTGTCTGAAACCTTTATCATAGAAACCGCTAGTGACACTTCAATTGAAATAACGAAAATGGTTAAGGACTGTAAGATAGAGTTAGAAGGGCATGAGTTCCCTGTTGCGTTGTATGTTATGACCTTGGGAGGGTACGATGTAGTTTTGAGAATGGATTGGCTGTCTGATTATGAAGCTCAGATAGTGTGTAAGGAGTAGGTTAATAAAGTTAAAATCCTTGGATGGTAGTATGGTGACGGTTAATGGTGATTAGGAAAGTTCAGGGCTTAACGCCATTTCGATGATAAAAGCCGAAAGGTTAATAAGATGATGGTGTGGAGACTACCAGGCGTATGTTGTCAACGCTACGGTCGAGAAGAGAGAAATGAAAGATGTCCCTATCGTGTGCGACTACCCAGAAGTATACCATGAGGATCTTCCGGGTTTTCCACCAGAGCGAGAGATAGAATTTCAGATAGATTTAATACCAGGAGCCCAGCCCGTCACGAAAGCGCCTTACCGTCTAGCGTTGTCCGAGATGAAAGAATTAATGTCCCAACTACAAGAACTCCTCGACAAAGGTTTCATAAGACCAAGTGTTTCCCCGTGGGACGCACCGGTGTTGTTCGTGAAAAAGAAGGATGGAAGTATGAGAATGTGCATTGACTATCGCGAGTTGAATAAGCTTACGGTAAAGAATAGATATCCTTTGCGAATGATTGATGATCTGTTTTACCAACTGCAAGGTTCAAGTTGGTTCTCACGAATAGATCTTAGATTAGGCTATCATGAGTTGAAGGTGAAAGAGGCAGACATCCATAAAACGGCGTTTCGGATGCGGTATGGACACTATGAGTTCCTCGTGATGTCCTTCGGTCTGATGAATGCTCCTGCATCATTTATGGACATGATGAATAGGGTGTGTCGGCCAATGTTGGATAAGTCGGTAATCGTCTTTATCGATGACATATTGATTTATTCAAAGAGCGAGACTGATCATGCCAAGCATTTGAGAGAGGTATTGGAGACACTAAAGAAAGAGAATTTGTATGCTAAGTTTTCGAAATGCGCGTTCTGGTTACGAGAAGTGCAATTTCTGGGTCACATGATTAATCCTGAAGGGATTACCATGGACCCAGCTAAGATTGAAGCGATAACTACTTGGAAGACTCCACAGAATCCGACTGATATACGAAGCTTCTTAGGGTTAGCTGGCTATTATAGGAGATTCATCGAAGTTTCTCCAAGATAGCTGCACCGTTGACCAGTAGGACCCGAAAGTCGGTAGTATTCAGTTGGGGAAAGTTCCAAGAAGAAGCTTTTGAGGAACTAAAGAAGAAACTCACGCAAGCTCCAATCCTTGCTCTACTTGACGGTGACGAGGATTTGGTCATTTGTACCGATGCTTCGTATCGTGGGTTAGGTTGCGTGTTGATGCAACGAGGTAAAGTGATAGCTTACGCGTCAGTTGAAGGTCCACGAAAGTACTTATCCGACGCATGATTTAGAGCTAGCAGCTGTAGTGCATGCTCTCAAGATATGGAGGCATTACCTGTATGGCACGAAGTGTACCATTTACACAAATCATAAGAGTTTAAATTACTTGTTCGAGCAGAAGGAGTTGAACATGAGACAGAGGAGATGGTTGGAGTTGATTAAGGACTACGAATGCGATATTAAGTACTACCCTGGTAAAGCTAATGTGGTTGCTGACGCGCTAAGCCGTAAGAATGACCAAGTCCTTGCAATAGTAAAGTCTTACCAGTTGATCATGAATTCAAGCCTATTTGAAGAAATCATCAAAATGCAATTAGAAGTGTTGGTAGATGAAAGGCAAGTGAAGAAAGAAAGGATTTTCGGTCAGCAGGACGAGCTGATGGAAAACACTCCTGGTGTTAAGACTAGGTTTGACCGTGTGTGGATTCCACGTCATGGAGATCTTAGAGGTCGAATCTTAGATGAAGCTCATAAGTCAAGATATTCGATTCATCTAGGAGCTATGAAGATGTACCAAGATTTGAAAAGAGACTACTGGTGGCCAGGAATGAAGAATGATGCAGTAGATTATGTCAGTAAGTTGTTAACTTGTTTACAAGTCAAAGCAGAGCACTAGAAGCCTTATGGGAAGATGCAACCTTTGGAGATACCAGAATGGAAATGGGAACACATCACCATGGATTTCATAATTAAGCTACCTTGTATAGCTAAGCATCATGATACCATCTGGGTGATTGTGGATCGTTTAACCAAAAGTGCTCACTTTCTTCCTACACGAGAGGCTATCTCGTCAGAAACATTAGCAAGTTTGTTCATCAAAGAGGATGTATCTAAGCATGGTGTACCGTTATCAATCGTGTCTGGTAGAGATACTCAGTTTACTTCAAGGTTTTGGAAGAAGTTCCATGAAACTATGGGAACGAGATTGAACATCAGTACGGCGTACCATCCTCAAACAGATGGGCAGTCTGAAAGGACGATCCAAACCCTTGAGGATATGCTACGTGCTTGCGTTCTAGATTTTGGAGGAAATTGGGATGATCATCTGCATCTAGCAGAGTTCTCCTATAACAACAGCTACCATTCAAGTATTGGTATGCCACCGTTTGAGATGCTCTACGGTAGGCGATGTAGAACCCTGGTATGTTGGGGAAAGATTGGTCAGAGGGAGATGGGAAGTTTAGAAGTGGTTCAAGAAACATCTTCAAATTTCGATCAGATTAAAGCAAGAATGAAAGCCGCTCAAGACAGACAAAAGTCTTATGCTGATAAGCGGCGACGACCTATTGAGTTTAACGTTGGTGACAATGTGATGCTTAAGGTCTCGCCTTGGAAAGGAATTATCCGTTTTAGAAAGAGGGGGAAGTTGAGTCCGAGGTACATTGGACCGTTTAAGATCTTAGATCGTGTGGGTTAAGTAGCTTATAAGCTGAAGTTCCATGTTTCTCATCTGAGGAAATGTCTAGCCGATGACACGTCTCACATGCCATTAATGGACATCGAGGTTGATGAACAGCTGAACTACATTGAACAACTGATAGAGATTGTTGATCGTAAGGAGAAGCATCTTCGTAGCAAGGTTATGCCCTTAGTGAAAGTGATATGGAAGCATCGCAAGGGTTCAGATGCTACTTGGGAAGCTGAGGATGAGATGCACAAGTTTTACCTGAATTTGTTTAGATGATAGTTAGGTTTCGGAGACGAAACCTCTTTAAGGAGGGAAGACTTGTAACATCCTAAAATTTCAATAATAATATTTTATATTATATTTCTTATAATAGACAAGTTTACTTAAGTTGTTAAAGAAATAATAAAATATTAAAGAAGGAAAGGAAGTAGGCTACTTAGATGGGATTAAGCATGGACTAAAAAAGGAAAGATGGGCCTTAAGTCCATGGCCTTAGGGGTATAAATACCCCTTAAACCCTAAATCTTTCCATTTCCATCCATCTTATCCATTTTACATCACAAAACACACACCCTCCCTAGTCACGGCCGCAAGAGGAAGAAGGGGATCCAAAGGCCGGCCGAGCTAAACCTTAGTAAATCCTTGATATACAACAACATACAAGATTGTAGTTCATAGCCAAGCAAATCCCTAACCTAGAAACATCAAGAAGGTATGTTCTTTACGTTTAAAGGTTACGTTTTTCATGAACGGTTTGCCATGAAACTTAACCCTAGAATAGAACGGGTGTAGATATTTCATAAAAATGCAAACTTGATGATTAAAAGGGACAAAATGGACTCATGGGCATATACGGTTCTTAAAGGAAAACCTAGATCTAGCCTAGAACGTTTTAAAACCATAAAGGTCTAAGCTTTATGCCAAAAATGGGTTAGATCTAGATGATGATATAGTGACGGGTGTAAAACGGTTAGTATGAATAGAAAGGGGTATTAAAGTTCATGATATGAACCATAAAAACAGTTAACTGAGCTAGGTAATATGATAGAGATGGAAATATGAGCTGAACACACCTAACCTGAGGGATCTCAGCCAGGACTGAGGGTTCTCAGCCACTTTTTCGGCCAACCCACATAACAAGGGTTTTCGGTCAAGATAGAGATCTCGGACAACCTAATTTCTCAGTCAAGTAGGGATCTCGGTCAAACACGAGTTCTCGGTCAAACCAGGGATTTCGGTCAACAGGGGTTCTCGGCCATGTTTTCGGCCACCCCATTCTGTTGGGTTTTGGGCCTAAATCCAGTTGGGCCCAGGTACCATAATTGATAGTTGGGCTAAGCCCATATCTATTATAAAGTAAACTGGCCCATTATCTTAGGCTTAGCAAATAAGCCCAACTTAGAAATTAATTTAAAATGTTAATGAAAAACGTGTTAGGCAGTTAATGAAAATTTTTCCAAACTAACCTGGCAGCTTAACCCTAGCCAGGGGCTCTGCCCCTTGGACCCCGCTAGGGGCTGCCGCCCCTAGAACCCCGCTGCCAGGGGCGCTGCCCCCGGACCCCCGTTCGTTGTGGGTAATAATTAAACTATAAACACGATACGGGTAGTGACGGTTAAATTGATACGTGTAATTGTTATAAAGTTAGTCGTGCACAGATCAAGAAGGGAATAACCATAAACGGTGAACGTAAACGCATTCAGGTGAGTTTCTAGCCCCACTTGTTATGTTTTCGGGGCTGTGTGCATACTCCATGTGATAGTTAATACACTTACCTTAAGTGGTAAGTGTATGTATTGCATGATTTATGTATGATGATTTTTTGACGGTGCGTGAACGATCTTCGGATATTGCACGTACCGTCTGGTGGAAGTTAAAGATATGATAATTATATAAGATGTATGAGTGATGTATGTATGAACATATATGATGTATGAATGATGAATTTATGAATGTTTATGATGTATGTATGATATGTTGATGGCACGTGAACGATCTTCGGATATTGCACGTGTTGTCATGGAAGGTATATAAGGACAGGTATGGTACGGTTGCACGAAACCAAGGGACCAGACCCTAATAATATCTGTGAGGATAGGGACTAGACCCTAAATTAAAATAAAAATTTAAAACGGGTCAGATTTTCAGGTTTGAAAAGTAACGAATGTTATAGGAGTTACAACTTTTGGAAATTCCGTCCCGAAATTAAAATAAAAATAAAAATTTTAAAAGAGAACAAATAATACACAGAGTTGTTAGAAATTTAAACAATTTCATACACCCATAATTAAAATAAAATAACGTCGATCTTTGAATGACCTGAAAAAACGCCACAACTAGAAAATATGACAAGGACACTTATATATATATATAATATCCACCATGCCCTTATCATATTGTATTTGTCCCGTTCCCTGAAATCATTCCAAGTTTCGATTTATTTCACTCCACCAGACTTATTATATTTTCCATGCGAGGACTTTAATAATTACGTGTCGACCCATAATTACCTATATCGCCGGATGGTCTATATAACTTTCTCTATTTTATGGTTTTAAGACATAGACTTTAGGTAAATAAATAAAATTCTCATATAGAATATTGAAAATCAAAAATAATGAATTCAAGGGTAAAAACATTACAAAACACATTGATAGACCATTCAGGCCGAGGACAACGCGAAAACACTAAGTCAAGTAAATAAAATCATCGTGTCTAAATCAAGTAAACGATGTTGAAAACGAAATAAACGAGGTAATGAAATTAAAGAATGAAAACATTATAATTATGAACATCGAAACATGAAATTGGAATATTGGTGTCTAGAATAACGTGGTAGGTAAACGTGGTATTTAACCAATGAAATATGAACATGTAAATTGATCACGCATTGGGTTTGAGAATAGCTTAAATAAAAGAAACCTTTAAGTATCAAAATATCGAGATGCTTAACAAATGGGAAGCTTTGAATAAATTTCAACGCAACTAGCGGCAACATTGAGATGAAATAAGGTGAACATTACATATGATAAACATATAAATTGATAATAACTTGAAATGAAATGGATAACGAAATTTTAATATTATTATATTGAAATCGATTAACTTTTGTGAAAAGAAAAGAATAAAAAAATTTCAAAATAAACAACTGAAATTTCAAAATCAACTGAAATTTCAAAATCAAGTAAACAACTGAAATTTCAAAATCAAAATAGTGCATTTGTTCTAGACTGATGAAATCAAGAATAAAAAAAAATGATTCACATAAAACACTGAGTGGAGGAGAAGTACACGAATAAACAAAACAATTTGCGTAAAAATATAACATAACATAAACTCGCATGTACATGGGACACAATCCCGGTTCTAAGTAAACGAATTTTTTTGAAGAGAATAGGTCACCGATCGTCAAATGTAGAAATAAAATGAAAATATGGTTTGCATTAGGTAGCTATGTACACATACATATTCATAGTCCCAATTTCCACTTCATGGGAAACTGGTCATAGACCCCGAGATAAAAAACATAAACCAATTCACAAAATGCGACTAAGAATGATGTACGAACTTTCATTACGTAAAATACAAACGAACATGGATCAAACACCAGTGAACAATCGACATAAACTTCGTAAACAATATTCTAAAGAAGTGGATAAAAATCACTTTGGGTAAGTTAGAAAATTATGTGAAGGAGAAAATAAATAAAAGTAAATGCAGCTTGCGATGCTTGTCTTCTCGAATGTCAGTTTGTTTGGTGTATGAGAGGTTGCCGTGGGAGATGGTGCCATGATTTCATAGCCGAAACACATTGGCGTTAACGAAGGGGAAAGAAAGGAAGGGATGTAACATATATTTTAATATACGAAAATCGGTTGTAAATCGTGATGCTTTTATATCTCATAGTGAAATAAGATTTATTCTATTTTATTTAGACAAAAGGTTATTTTTTTTATTTTTTTAGCTATTGCTAGACCTGCAAATATTATGAAATTTTAATTATAAAAACAAATGTTTTCTTTTGACCAACGACCTAGGAAAAAAATGATTGTCAGATTACCCAACTTGTTGAATGAAAAAAATGCCTTAAAGAGCTTAAGGACTTGTTTGAAACAAAAATTTTACTTTAAATATATTGTTTGAAAGAATAATTATATTATTAGCAATGGTGACGATGGTACTAGTAATAGAAATATTACTAATAATGGTAATAGTAATAATAATAATAATAATAATAATAATAATAATAATAATAATAATAATAGAGATAATGAATTATTTGGATTGGTTTGAAGTCATTTTTAAAGAAAATTATTTATTCGAAAATTAAATATCTATAGTAACCATGGGTTTGTGTAAGTAAAAGAAATAAATTACGCAAAAGAAAATATAGTCGATTTGGATGGGTTTGTAAAATCTAAGTGTTGAAATCGAAAAATCGATTAGAATAGACGAGGGACGCGGGGTAAGGTATTGCATGGCAGAAAGTTAGGCCTTTCAAAGTATGACATGTGTGCTCGGGTCACCATAATGGTATCAGGCTTGAAGCGTGTGGTCAAGCATATGATTGAGACAAATAGTAAGGTACAGGTCTTGAAGATGGGTGGGTGGCGTTGCGTTTGGGTAGACATTAGCAATAGTGGTAATTGAATCTACTACCAATTGAAGTATATCAACGTTTCAGGGAAGTAAAGTGGGATTTACACATACTATACAAAAGGTGTGTTTCTGTGCGAGGCGTTTCAGTTGGGTTTGGTTTGGGTTTCCAAGAATTGTGCTAGGTATTAATTTGAATTTACTATAGCGATGAAGGTGGGTGTGGTTAAACGTGGGGTGATCGGGATTGCGGAGTGTCAGGTCCCCTCATATGGTCGATTCGGCTCGGATCTTAATCAATCATGTCATAACTCACACAAAATTAATCGTGTTGACAAGAGAGTTAATGACGGGTTACTATATTTAGAAAGATGACCGTTTGTTAAAGGCGGAATCAATAACAAACATACGGTTGCAATGAATATTCAAAGATAGAAGGCACACACAGGATTCACTCAAAAGATTTCCATTTATATAATGTTCATCATACAAACGGGGTAATCGATTTAGGGTTTTATAAGGAATCCTAAGACAGCCGTCACACACAAAAAATTCTCAATTAATGTGTCGGTCTTATCCGTATCATGTGTCCATCTGCCTCTCCTTGGCGGCGTGCCCTAAATATTCTATTTATAGGCCTGCCAACCTAGGACAGCTGTCATTCCTTCTAGAAACCCTAAATACAATCATACGTATTCAAATTACATATTCAAAATAAGCTAAGTGTAAAACAAGTCTTCCGGGTAGGCTTTTCACTAATCTTCAGTCTCCGAGTAAGCAGTGTACTCGGCTTTCCTTCAGACTTGGTAAACATAGAAGTGTACTTGGGGTCAGTTTCCGGGTAAACTTTACTTAAAGAATATTTTACCAAGTAAAATATTCACCGAGTAGACTTCAATCTTCTTGAACTTATCAGACTTTGCCCAATAAATCCTTACGAGCAACCTTGTTCTTCTATGGTCCTGTTCGGCTCATTGTCATTGAATAACTTGTTGATAAGGTGTACACGGGAGTACATACCTTACTAGAGCAGGACCTTACTCGATATAACTTAGAGATATTCCATTAACTCATCAAGTATACCCGGACCATAATTATTAAAGAATACCTTGCCCGGTCTTCCAATCACTTGGCTTCATGGACTTGGTTAACCAAACCTTACTCGGATGAGTAAAATACTTGGTCTTGAAGAACAACCCTGCTTGACAAAGTGAACTTTGCTCGGAGATGCCAAATCAGTGATCCTTAATCGGGAAATCACTAAAAAGCATACCTTGCTTGGATATCCACTTAAGAAGACTATTTGAAGTAAACCTTGCCCGGAAGGCAAAATCTCGTACTCGGCTAAGTAAAAGCTTGCTCGGAGTTCCAAGGTGTGCTCGGATTCAACACGTAGCAGTTTCTGAGGAGGTTGAGAAGATTCCAATCTTCCATATTCTTTGTTTAGGTCAAATCTCCTCATTTGGGTCAAACTCTTGACCCAACAATCTCCCCCTAGATTGGAACACCTCAGCTGACCCAAAACACTCTATGGTTACTTACACTTAGCAAAATACACATCAAATTAAAAGTCAAATTTCATAATCAAATTACATAAACAAAATTACATAATCAAAAGTGTCCGAAGACACTACATAGCAAAGCCTATTCTATCTATTATGTCTTTTCCTTTCATTGTAGGCTGCTTGTCTTCTTAACTGTATTACTGATGCAGCTCTTTCTCTGAAGATATTGAGCACTTGGTAGTGAGTGTGTCCTTCTGGTATCACCAAGTCTCTTATATCTGTATGATCATCATTGTGTAAGCATGTTAGATCTGCATCCTTCTTGATTATTGCCAAAACTTTTCCATCAAAGTTCCTCAGCACATAGTGACCTGTGTCTTCTTTGTATTCCACTTCAGTAATGACACCGTTCTTCTGTACTTTATAGTTTGGTCTTCTCATTCTTCTTCCCAAGTTTATACACGTATTCATGTTGGACAGTGGATTCTGATCTCGGACACTTATTTGGTAGTTCAGTTCAGCCCTGTCCATTCTCTTTAGCTTCTCTGACCTTTTTGATCTGTAGAGTTGAATCATTCTCCAACTTCTCTTTTCTTTCAAAAATCTGAATCCATCACCAGCCTGTTCATGAAGGTATTTTGATAAGTCATTCATTTGCCTTCTTGTAGACTGGTCCCTGTTTTGGAAATCATACAGGTGAAGAGACTCCATTCTTCTTAGTTGTTCTTCATTATAATCCCTGAAGTCACTTCTGACCACAATCTCTTTTAACAACCTGTTCTTCATAATCACTTTGAGGGAATCAGTGACTGAATCATAATACAGCTCTCTGGGTAGATCCACATCAGATTGTGGTCTTGTTCTGTGTTGTACTGAGCTGCTTGATTCACCTCTTCCACCTTGACCTCTTCCTCTAAGAAATCTTTGATGAAACAGAGGTCTGAAAGGAATTGACTTCTTGGGCTTTTGAGGTCCCAAGTTGAAGAGCTTTACATACATAGCTTCCACCATCTCAGTAGGAAGATCAACAATTTCATCAATATTGCATCCTGCCTTGTACATTTCTTCCAGCATTTTGGCCATTCCAGGGGTGTTTGCTGATCTAGCAGGTACAAACCTGCCATCTGCATAGTATCTTGGATTTTCACCCTCCCTTAAAGCTTTCTCCCATTCTGCCTTCTGGATATAAAACAAGTTTTTCAAATCCACTTTCTCCAGGGCATTGAAATCTGCTTCAGTCATTCCTCTTTGATTTACCACTATGTTCCTGAGAATGTTTATCATTTCCTCATTCTCCCAATGCATGAATGGTTCATCTTCTGGTTCAGGTTTCACTTCTTCTTGAATAATAGGGATTTCAACATGTTTGACTTTTTCTTTTTCTTTTTCCCTTATTGACTGAATTCTTCTTTTCTTTTTTGGTGGCTCATCAGTTGTTTCAGTTTGAATTGTGCTTTCAGCTTGGACCCTTGTAGATTTTTCTTTTCTTTCCTTCTGTTATATTGATCCAAAACAGTCTTTTTATCCAAGTTCTTCACAATTTCAGGCTTCATTCCTTTCTCCAACAAGTATCCACACATACCATTGAATTTTCTTTTCAACTCTTCTAACTCAATTTCCTCATTTTCTTTAACACATTTTTCCACTACTTTCTCTCTTTCACTGATGTATAAATCTTGCAATTCATCAAAAGAGAAATGTGCCAAATCTTTCTCAGAGTAACCATGTCTTCTCAGATAATCTTTGTATTTCTTGGCATCTTTGTTCTTCTGTTCCATTAGTCTTTTGGCTTCCAACATACTTAGCTTAATGTTTGCCCTGTGTTCATCAGTCATTTCAACTTGTGGGGACATAACATTAGTTGTTGTTCCAATTTTCCCTTCATCATTCTCAGGTTTGTCATTATTGTCATCATCAGAGTTCTCAGAGTCATCCTCTTCTTCTGTCAGATCATTCATAGCATCTATCTTTGGTTCATCAGGAGCTGGATGATCTGCTTCATCTCTAGTTGTTACATCAGGGACACCTTGCATATGTTCATCAGGTCTTAGACTTTGCAAAGGTCTAGCCCTGATAGGACTTTGTTTAAATGTTCTTTCTCTTCTCTCATATGTCTTTTCAAATCTTCTTTATGGCCAGTTATCAGTAGGGTTCTTTCTTAAATCCTCTTTCACTTGTTCAGCCCATTTCTTGGCAGCCTTTGAAGCAATTGACTCGCCAATCTCCTCTTCAGGAATCATACCAGTGGCTGGTTCATCAGCAGTTTCAGGTGTTTGACTTTTAGGTTGAAACATCCTGACTACCAAAGCCAAAGAGTTGTCTACTTCCTCAACTCTTCTCATTTTAATCAATTCTTCTATAACTTCTTGTTCAGCCTCATCTACAGCCAGTTCTTTTTCAATGTTGGCTTTCCTGAGCAGATCTTCCTGTTCTGCAATCTCTTCTGGAGTCAGTGATAGGGCTATTTTCTCCCTCTCCATAGTTTCTTTGATTATTCTTTCTTGCTCTTCAAGAGCAGCAGCAGCAGCATCATCTTTGAAAGTTACATCTTTCTCAGCATACATAACAGGTTCTTCCTCTGTTTCTATTCCATTACCCTTTTCTTTCCTCCTTCTCAACTGCTCTTCATCTTCTTCTTCATTAGAAGTTTCATACTCATCAATTTCTTTGAGCAGTTGATCTAGTTCAGAATCATGCTTTGCTCTCTTGGAAATATCCTCTTGATCATCTTCTGGCTCAGTATATACCAGTTCCTCAGTAGTAGCATTCAAACCAGTATTCTCAACAGTCATTTCCTCATCCACAATCTCAGTCAGTTCTTCTGTAAGCACAAACTCTTCATCATCAATGGTTTCCTCTCCTCTCACTTCCCTTTCAGTCTCATCACTATCATCATAATTGTTCATTATCATCTTCAAAGCATCAACATTATCAACACTTTCAGCATCATCCATGCTCACATCAGTATAATCCATATTCTCCCCCTGTTTTGGGCAGCTGAGGTCTTCTCAACCTCCTGCACCAGGGTTCGAATCATCATTTCAGCCTCAACCAACTTTCTCAATAACATTTCATTTTCGTTAGTTATCTCTTCATTCTTTCTTCTCAACTCAACATTCTCACCCCTAACCTCCTCAACTTGTCTTTTCAACTCATCATTTTCCAACATCAACTCAAGATTTCTTTGGAGTATATCAACATGTGGACTTGTAGGTTCTGATGTAGTAAATGGTTCAAATTTAGGTTGGTTGGTGGTAGGTGTTTGTGGTGTTGGTGATTGATGTGTGTATTGATGTGTGGATGTTTCAGGTTGGTCTAGGGTAAGGGTTTGAGGTGGTGTTTGATGTGGTGAGGTTGGTGGTGGTGAGTGTGGTAGTGTAGGGATAGGTTGTTCAATATGTTCCCCCTGTTCAGGTGCCATGATATCCATTTGTAAACCATCTCCACCTTCATCTCCATCGGCATCGTCACCATCAGAATTACCTTCATCACTCTCATCATCACCCCCTGCTTCCTCCTCTGAGCTCAGCTCAGGCACTGGCATTATAGCCAAATCATGGTTTAACAACCAAGGTAAAATTTCAATGGAGCATTTACATTAAAGGTATTAGAGACACCAGGATTCTAGATTCTTTTGTAAGCATCAGGGTCTTGCAATTTATGTGTGTCTCCAATTGTTGGTAAATCTTGTAATACACTATTGAATATGATCTGCAGGAATCTTGGGTACTGTAAAAATCTTTTCCTTTCTGGTTTCTTTAGATTCCCCACTAACCCCTCAAAAATCATCTTGGAAAAGTTAAAGGGAAGATCAAAGATTGTTCCAACTGTGGCATTTGCTAGATCATGACTCATCAGAGTCCATGATCCCTTCCTCGGAGCAAATCCATGAATAATATGATGAGTAAGAAATCTGTATAGCATCGAAAACAGACCCTTCTGAAACTGTCCTTCATGGACATTTCCTTGATACCCCATCGTTTCTTTAAAAATCTTCAATAAGTGATTTGTATTGAAGTTTATGTGATTGTGATCATTGTCATTCAGTCTCAAACACCTTCTGATCATCCTTTCAGTGATCTGAATCTCCTGTCTGGCCACGGCTGCTTCTATTCATTTTCCATTCACATCTTCAACCAACTCTGCAGATCTCCAGAAATCCAAGGAGTGATTTCTGTAAATTATAGGGCTTTCAGTGAGTGCAAAGCTGATGTTTGATCGTGCCATCCATGATATCATTCGAGCCATCGGTTCATTCTCTGGTGTCACTTGTAGTAACGCGCACATATTGTGCTTTGGCTCAAAAACATACTTTGGCTCGTTGTCTGCCATATCTGTAATACATAAACAAACACATTCAAAGTGAAATTAGACATAAAGTTTAATATTTTAGACAATTTCAGTGTATAAAGAAAGAAGAAGATAGGGAGAAATCTTCAAGAACCTGTTCTTCGACAAATTTATAACCTATACACAAAAACAGAGTGTCAGTACTCAAATACATAATTAAGTCACATTACAGTCTAATCGTGATCGGAAAACATATTATTAATGCTTACCGAGTCGGAATTAGAAAGCTGATAAAAATTAGGGTTTGGATTAATGTTGAATTCGATAAGTCGGTTAGGTTTCTTAGTGAGTAAGAATTTGCAGTGGAAGGAGAGAGAGAGAGGGAAATAATGTTGAAAAATTTTCTTAAGTCCTTCTTTTATACCTTTTTGAAAGTCGGTTTTAAATGCTTTTTGTCTTCTTGTGCATTAGTAGCTGTCAACCAGTAACATTATCCACTTGATACATTAAAAACATTTAATTTCATTTAAGTTTATTAGACCTTACTCGAAAGATTAATATATCCAAAGTCTACTAGGTATACATCCACTTACAAACCTTACTCGGTCAAACTTTGCTCGGAATAATTTTCAATTTGGAATATACAAAGTTTGCCCGAATATGCCCATTTACAAATCTGGCTCGATTAAGTAAATTAATTTAAAGTTAAGACATAATGAAGAAAGCTTACCCGAAATACTCGATTTCTTGAGAAATTAATCACAAGGCAAATAATCAAATATAACCATCAAATAAACATTCTTACTAAGAATCAATTAAGATCCTCATAAAGATTTCTCAATTTCAAATTAAAACATATCTAGCATGAACCCTAATAAGAATCATAATCAATTTTATCATAATAACTAACATATTCAATCAACGCATTCATTCAAGTATGAATCACTAAACAATTTTATCATACTAACTCACATATTCAATCAACGCATTCATTCAAGTATGCTTGAACACATAGTGTGCTTGAGCACTCTTTCAGATGTAAAGTGTGCTCGGACAACAATCTTATGCAAAGTATTCCCGAATAACCTTCATATAGTACAAAGTGTGTCCGGAAAGAAATTCTGACAGACAGTGTACTCGGAAAGTCAAGTTTTTGAAAATTACCAAGTATATTGAAGGAACACAAGTGTACCCGAAATATAAAGTGTGCTCGGAAAACAAAGTTTGCCCGAAAACACTTGTAATTTCAAAGAAATCATAAACACACATATCACAGAGCATGCTCTGAATGAAATTAAACACATAAACATTTAAGTGTGCTATAGTCTAAAATTTCATAGAGCTTGCCCGAAAATCCTAAGTTAGCACTAAGCTTGCTAGGATAAACACATTCAATCATCAGGTATGCCCTTGCTCAAGGGAACTCAACATATCAAACCATACCCGAAAAATGACAAACTTAAACAGTAACATCTAAGCGTGCCCGGAAAGATTAACAAGCCTTTCCTAACAACATATTCACACAAAGCTTACTCGGTGTACTCACTTAAGTTCACAAAGTTTGCTTGGAAACACAATCAGCATATAACATGCATAGCTTACTCGAAACTAGCATATAACATGCATAGCTTGATCGAAACAAGAATTTCTTGTTAAAAGACAGCTATAACAACACATAATCATCTCAAGACTTCAAGCTTACTCGGGAAAATGAGTGCAACAGTGTACTATACCCGGAAAGTGTAAACACTTCAAAGCATGCCCGAAAATCATAAAGTTAGTCAGAAATGACTAAGCTTACTCGGAAAGTTTGAAAATTATCAAACCTTGCCCGAAACAACATATTCACACATAATCAACTGTTTTGTACTCGGAAAGGTTATAAATCATTAACCTTACCCGAAAATACATATTCAAACAGTTTGTGCTCGAGAAGGTTATAAAACATTAAACCTTACTCGAACTTACATAGTCACACATAATCAACTGTTTTGTACTCGGAAAGGTTATAAATCATTAACTTTACCCGAAAATACATATTCAAACAGTTTGTGCTCGAGAAGGTTATAAAGCATCAAACCTTACTCGAACTTACATATTCAACCTATTTTAGGCAAAATGCAACACTTTTTGACTTAAACCACTTGTCAAAGACATTTCTAAGTTATGTATTATTTCAGAACATAGTTTAAGAGCAAATGGTGCATTTAGAGATCAAATTTCAGTTATAATTCATTTCAAAACAATATCTTTAATAAACTGAAAAGATCTCAGGAATGGGATCATATTGACTAAGTAGCTATCTCATTATTTCACTCTCAGCATTATTATGACAACTTAGATAGGTTAACAACAGGTATAAACTTAGCATGATTTTCATCTCTTTGGTGATATGATTAAAGTTCAATTTGAGCATAATGCAATAATGGTCAACACTGTGCTATGATGCCTCATATCTCTTCTCAAAGCTTATTTGGCTTTCCCCAGATCACCCCAATTTGACTCTAACCTCCTGTATTTGGTCAAAAATAGTTTTTGTATGACAGAACTTATTGTATTTTTGTATTTTTAGATTCAAACATATATAGAGGTTGAACGTTGGACTTACAGTTAGCAACATGCCTTTCATTCAAGATGAGACAGATTTTGCCAACATCTTTGTAGTTCTTGTTGTAACCCTTTTGTTTGATAAAATATTTAAAACACTTATCAACTTTTGGTTGATTTATTCATTCTTCCCCTTGTTTTTGATATTTTCTCAAATTTTCTTAAAGCATGTTCTTCGTCATATTTAAAGATGTTTCATTTTGGTTGACCAAATAACAACAGGCTCGTGTATGACTGGGTAATCACTTTTCTGCCATATTATTCGGAGAGATCTATCTTGAGACATGCAAAACAACTATGCATCTCCACATAAAGATTAGCATATTCATTATGTTTATATCACCTTAGATTTTACATCATCATGGGAAAGCAACCATACTTGTTAATGACTATACTAAGGTCTTTTTAGCCTATTAATTCCATATGATCAGCTAAGTAGTCAATGTACTATCATTTCCCCAAAAAAATACAGTTTAATATTCAATCACCCCAATATCTCTTCATTATCAGGTTAATGGCTATCCTGTTTGACCAAAAATGGTCAACAGGACCAAACATACATGTGAGTATATGTCCTATCAAAGTCAGAGTTATTGACATAGTTTTAAGTGAAGGAAGAAGAAACAAGTCATAATTGCCCCAAATGCATTCAGTTTTCAGGTTAATGGCTATCCTTTGAATCTATAGAGATTTAAGGACCAAACATACACAAGTATATGTCCTTCCAACTGGGCAAATGACATAATTTTCAGCAAAAACAACTACTTGAGACTTTTCTTTAAAAATCCTTCTTTTAAGCTTCCTAAAAGCTTGAACTGAATAATCTTATCATATCTCTACACCATTAATCAACTTGCTCATGTTTTGACCAAAATATAGTATTTATGCAAAATTCATTATAAAATTCATTGAATCACTTAATTTTGACATAAAACACATTTTGACACAAACAGTTGCACCACACACTCAAATCTTAATCATTCTTAACATAATCAAGAAAAACAGACTGTACGAACATTCAATGTCTATCCTATCTTAACAACTTCAGAAGATCAGATTAAGAACATATTCAAGTAACCATAAACATGTGATTACTCATGACATCAGATAAAAATCAATCTCACCTAAACAGATCAAACCACTTATCATAACATCAGATCAGTTAACTTGATAGTCAAGAATTATCATCAATTTCAAACAAATTGCACAGATATTTACTTAAGCACCTATCAGTTAACTTCAAGCTTGTGACATATACAAAACATAGTCAATCAACATTCGGTTGAAACATAATCAAAACATACTCAACCAATGATATCAAATAAGTAGTTTAACAGATTAAACATAACATGACTACCTATCTTAAAATCATAAATGCACATCAACTGACAAACATGCAAACATAACTTCAATCAGTCATGCCAGAGTAACTAATCATCTTTGCACACACACAATCAGTTAAGGCACAATACATTTAACATACTCAGCAACATATTCAGCACCATATTTATTAACATATTCAGCAAGTGTAACCTCTTCTAAAATATTCAAGTAGCACATAGAGGTACACAACCAAGCACACATCCTTAATCAGATTTCATCAGAGTTAATCATCCCCAGGGCTTTCAAAAGAAAGTTGTACCTGGTTCTATCAAGTGGTTTGGTGAATAGGTCAGCCAAATTATCACTTGTATCAACTCTTTGCATTTCAATCAAACCTTTTTCACTGCAATCTCTGATGAAGTGATGTCTGATTTCAATGTGCTTAGTCTTAGAGTGTTGCACAGGGTTCTTAACAGTAAAATATGCAGCAGTATTATCAATAAGAATAGGGGTGTTTAGAAAATTCAAACCATAGTCCAGCATCTGATTTTGAATCCAGAGAACTTGTGCACAGCAGGCGGATGCAGCAACATATTCAGCTTCTGCAGTGGAGATTGATACTGTAGTCTGTTTCTTGCATTGCCATGACACTAGCCTTTCTCCCAAAAACTGGCATCCCCCTGATGTTGACTTTCTACTCATATTGCATCCATCATAATCACTGTCTGTATATGCAATCATATCAAAGGATTGGTTCTTTGGATACCAAATCCCTAAGTCTGGTCTTCCCTTCAAGTATCTGAATATTCTTTTAACAGCATTCATGTAGGAGACTTTTGGATTTGACTGGATCCTAGCACACACACACACAGCAAACATGATATCTGGTCTTGTTGCAGTCAGATACATCAGAGATCCAATCTTGGCTCTGTATTCATGTTCATCAACTGACTCCCCCTTTTCATCAGCTATCATCTTTTCTTTGGTGTCCATTGGAGTTGAAGCAGTCTTGTAATCATGACAGTTGAACTTATTCAAAATGTCCTGCACATACTTAGTTTGGTGAATGAAGATCCCTTCAGCCTTTTGTTGAACTTGCAGCCCCAAAAAGAAGTTCATTTCACCCATGGAACTCATGTTGTACTTGGACTTCATCACCTCTTCAAACTCCAAACACATATTTTCATTTGTAGATCCAAAGATGATATCATCAACATAGACTTGTAAAAGCAACAAATCTGACCCTTTTCTTCTGTAGAAGAGTGTCTTGTCAATGGCCCCCCTTGTGAAACCATTTTCAAGTAAATGAGTTGATAGCTCATCATACCATGCTCTAGGAGCCTGATGCAATCCATAAAGGGCTTTGTTTAACTTATACACCCTATTTGGATACATGGGATCCTCAAAACCTGGTGGTTGAGCCACATACACTTCTTCATCAATCTTTCCATTTAGGAATGCAGATTTAACATCAAGCTGGAATACTCTTATGTTCTTTGAGACAGCATATGCAAGGAAAATTCTTATGGCTTCCAGTCTTGCAACTGGTGCAAACACTTCCTCAAAGTCTATCCCTTTTTCTTGAAGACATCCCAGTGCTACAAGTCTAGCTTTGTTCTTAATCACCAAACCCCTTTCATCCCTTTTGTTTCTGAACACCCATTTGGTTCCAATTGCATATCTGTCATGTGGCTTGTCTACAAGATCCCACACATGTAAATCTCTAAACTGGGCCAATTCCTCTTGCATAGCCTCTACCAAACTATTGTCTTTTAAGGTTTGAGCAATATTCTTTGGTTCTAATTGGGATAGAAAGCAAGAGTACAGACAGATGTTTGCTATCACAGAATGACTCCTTGTTATTCTTTCATGCAAGTCACCAATGATATTTTCAGCAGGATGATTCTTTTCAACAGTAGGAGTTTGTATTATCATATTTGTAGACAAATTTGTGTCAAGATTTGATTCATTAAGTTCAGGTTCTTCAATTATCAAATCAGCTTCTGCATCATGAAACTCTGGTGCTTCATCATTGGTTTGTCCTGAAGTAGATGCACCATTGTTTCCCAGATTCAAGCTTTGAAACAAGTCTTGAAATCTTGCTGTGGAAGCATTCTCATCTTCATTTGATTAGTTGCATGTGTCACTCCCATTCTGAACATGATCATTTTGTACATTTGGAATGTCCTGATTGTTTACTTCCTCATCTTGTTCAATGGCATTGCTTGAGGAGCTTTTCAAAAAAGTATATTCCTTTTCTTTTCTTGCAACCTTTTTCCAAAATTCTTCCAAGTCCAGTTCTTTCTTCTTACTCTCTTCAACATGTGTATGGTCTTGGAATGAATCATCAAAGTCTTTAGAATAAATCTCGAATGACTTTATTAACTTTTCATGATCAAACAGCCATGTTACACCACTGACTGTGTTGAATTGATTTTCATTAAAAATGATGTCAGATGACTCTATCACACTCATGTGATCTTTTACATAAACTCTGTATGCCTTTGAGTGAGTTGAATATCCAACAAAGAAACAATCTAGTGACTTAGTTTGAAACTTGTTCAAATAATCTCTAGTGTTCAATAGAAAACATTTGCAACCAAATGGCTTGAAAAACTTGATGTAAGGCTTTCTATTATTGAAAATTTCATATGGAGTCTTGTTATGCCTTTTGTTTACAAGTACCCTGTTCTGAACATAACATGTTGTATTGATTGCTTCAGCCCAAAAAGTGACAGGCAGATTTGCATCAGCCATCATGGTTCTGGCAGCTTCTATCAAAGTTCTGTTTCTTCTTTCTGCCACACCATTTTGTTCAGGAGTTCTAGGAGCTGAGAATTGTTGAAATATTCCTTTCTTTGTGCAGAATTCTTCTATAACTCCATTTTTGAACTCTGTACCATTGTCACTTCTCATCATTTTGACTTTCTTATTCAGCCTGTTCTCAATCATTGTAACACAACCCATAATCAACTCAGCAGACTCATCCTTGGTACTTAGGAAATAGACCCAAGTATATCTAGAATAGTCATCATTGATCACTAGACAGTATCTTTTCCTTCCAATACTTGGCACACTCACAGGACCAAAAAGATCCATGTGAAGTAACTCAAGTGGTTGATCAATTGAATTGATGAGCTTTGTCTTATGAGTAGACTTGTGTTTTTTTCCCTTTTGACATGAGTCACAATGATCATCTAACTTAAATTCTCTTGTAGGTAAACCAATCACATGTTCACCCTTGACCAGTCTATTCATGTTCTTTAAGTTTACATGACACAATTTCCTATGCCACAATTTTGATTCATTTTCAGTGGCTTTGGAAACATAACATGCACCACCTCTTGAAATGGCTTCTTTCATATTTAACTCATATAAGTTGCCATTTCTGGGTGCCATCATCATAATCATCTCAGGTGGAATTACAAACTCAGGTTTTAAGATGAAGCAATGAGAATCATCAAAGCTAACTTTTTAACCTTTATCACACATCTGTGATATGCTTAGAAGATTGTATTGAAGTCCCTCAACATGAAACACATTATCAAATGACACCTTTCCATTTGTCAAGATTCCTTTTCCCACAATCTTTCCACCATTTTCATCACTCCCGAAAGCAACAGGACCTTTATATTTCTCTTCATAGTTCACAAGTGACCTCTTGTCACAAGTCATGTGCCTAGAACAACCACTATCCATATACCATATATCATTCAATGGAGTGGCCTGTTCTTGCACAAAGAGAAATTTGATTAGTTAAGTGATGAGGTGCAAGCTTCATCAACTTGCAACTTATCAGTGTCAATTTCAGTGGCAGCGTGGGAAGTGAGTGTTGTAGGTTCAGGATCTGCATGAGTGATTTCCAGATTATCAGAATGATAAGTTTCATAGCCACATTCTCTTGGTGTTTTGAAAAGTGAAACTAAACATTGAGGCTCAACTGAGTCAGTGACATTCTCTTTTAAGACATAGTCCTTTGTTTCTGAGTAGTCTCTTATATCAGTCACAGCTTCAATTTTAGTTTCTGTTTTAGGTTTCCAAGTGAAACCTTGTGGTTCATATCCATGTTTCATCAAGAACTTCTCATCACCAGTCAGTTCATTTGGTTTTATTCTTTGATAAATTTCTTTCCTTCTTGTCTTCTCACTATTTGATGATTCTTGAGACTCATCAGACTTAATTGATTCAAAGTCTTGATTAATCTTCAATAACTGATTTTTCTTCTTTGTCATCTTCTTGTGCTTCTGTGGTGACTTACTTCTTCCTACAGTCTCAGTTACTTGTTTCTTTTCTTTGATTTCAGCATTCTCTTTAATTCTTGACTTCTTTCCACACAGATTTCCTTTTCCCAAATACGTTTCATACTTCTCTTTGTACAAAACAAAGTCTTGACCATACATTTTTCTATCTGGTACATGAAATGGTTTGAGTTTGAATCTCTCATGGCATGAATCTGTGTGGTGACCATATTCATCACACCTTTTGCACCAAACCTTACCTTTGAAGACTTCATGTTCTTTTGGTTTCTTGAATCTTTCAATTGGCTTAGGTGTATTGACTCCTAAAGTCTTCTGATTTTTCAAACCATCAAAGTCAATTGAAAAAGGAACAAATTCCTCAATCTTGATGTCTTGTCTTTCAACATTGCTTTTGCCAAAGACCATCTTCTTCATAATTATAGGTTTCCCATCACTGCTTTTCTCTAACCCTTGACTGCCTTTTATCATATTCTTCCATTGTCTCCACTTCTCCAACATCCAACACCTCATGGCTAGAAAAGATTGGATAAACAGGGATAAAATTTTCTGTATCAGTCTCTTCATTCATCTTCTTCTTCTTCTTGTTGTTCTGCTTAATCCTATTCAATACAGCCTTACTTGGTGGTCTGACTGCATTGTAGTTTATCTTCCTCCTTTCACAGATGTCAAAAGAGACATGTTCTCTTTTCATTATATCATTTTGCTTCTTTAATCTTGGTGGGATAGGTGGATACATTGGAAGTTTATCAATAGATTCAGGTTTCTTATATTTTCTTCCTCTTTCAGCAGCTTGAATTTCCTTTTCAGTAATTTGATCACTCAAATCACTCAAATTATCTTGATCCATCTCAACTGAATCAAAGTCATCCTCAGAGACTTGAACTCCAATTAACTTATCCATTTTCACTTCTTTCTTAATCACAAACTCTCCTTCTTCACTCACTTCTACCTTTTTGTACAAATCAACAACTTCTTCTCTGTCTTGAAAGACCTCTTTGAATTGTTGCAAATATGCATCTCTTTTCTCTTTGTCAACTTTTGGCATAAAGTTGTTGTTGAATGGAGGTGGAACTGTCTTGTATTTGTCTTGGTCTTTCACCTGATTCAGTATTCCACATATGTTTCCAGTTGAGACCAAATTCTTAAGAAATTCAGTTTCAACCTTTAATCTTGTGTTTTGCACCTTTTCTTCAACCAACATCTTCTTCAAGCCATCAATCTCAGTGATATATCTAGTTTGAGTTATGTAAATGATCATACAATCATCTTCAAGGCTCTTAATCTTTTCATCACTAATCATTTCACTTGCTACATACTCATTGATAATGCTTTGCTTTCTAAAACACTCACCTTCCAGCTTACCTACTTTTGTTTTTAGTTCACTAACAAGTTCATTCAAATCAACTGTAGGAGCAGAGTGTACCTGAGAGGAGGTCCCCTTTTCTTTCTCAATTATGGCCATGAATGCTACATTTGCCTTCCTGATATCATCAACAATATCCTCTTCATGACTGCTCCAATCAAAACTTCCTTCATGTTGTGTAGTCACTGCCATATTTCCTTGATTTCTGATCTGATTTTGATTTGCTGGAATAGTGTTGTTTTGACTATTTTGAGTTGCTTGAAGGTTTTGATTGTGATTCATTTGAGGCTGAAAGCCTTGAGTCTATTGCATACCCTGTTGTTGATTGTTCATCTGAGGCTGAAAGTTGTTGAAGTTTGGATTGTAACTGTTGTTGTTATTGAAGTTGTTTATTTGATTGCCATTGTGGTTGAATCTTGGCTGATTTTGCTGGTAATGCTGCTGACTTCTTGACTGATTCTGTTGATATTGATGCTGACCTCCTGGTTGTTGATTCTGGAATTGATTCATTTGAAAATTTCTTGGTTGATTGCATTCTCTTGCAAAATGACTAGGTTGCTGACAATTGTAGCATATTTGTCACACCCCGTTAAGCGTATTGCGGAAGCGTAAAACGGAAATGCAACAGATACAACTGGTATCAAATACATTGTTCATAAAGAAACATTACTAACTAGTTTACAATATATTATATCGTTCTAACATCTTTTACAAACTAGGTGATACTATCAAACCGGTTCTTCAATTACTTTACTTCTAACTCAAATGCCCATGACAGCAACCACCAATCAGACACGTAACGCACAGAAAATTACTTCTCATATCTGATTACCTGAAAAGCATGTTAAAATAGGTCAACTACGAATAGTTGGTGAGTTTCATAAGTTTAACGAAATCAGTTCTGCGTACCACACAGTCATAGTTTGTATGTACGCGCGTATGTAAAAACATGCATTTTACGTTTGTATAAATATATACAGCCATATCCTTGTGTGTGCATATGCACACATGTAAGTTTATCATATAAATTCGAAATTTCAGTAAAATCGTGATTGTTTGTTCGTACTACCTGTTTCCAATTTCCGTGTTTAACCAACCACTGTGGCTCCCCTTCCGCCCACAACGGTTCCGTGTTAACATCAACCACTGTGGTCCCCCCTTCCACCCACAACGATGATTCCACGTAAACTCAAACATTATATAGTGTACACACAATTAATTAATATATTCTACACATAGTATTTCCTACGTCTAATCACGTAGCATGTATATAGACACATATGCACATATAGTATTTATTACATACCACCAATTACTGTGGCTCCGCATCCGCCCTCAATACGCATAATCACATTATTTTCTTAACATTCATGTCATAATCAAGTTAGTTCGTTTAATAAGTTGCAGCAGAACTTGGCTCGTAGGCCATACTCAACTTTAGTTTATAAGTTGCAGCAGAACTTGGCTCGTAGACCATACTCAACTTTAGTTTATAAGTTGCAGCAGAACTTGGCTCGTAGGCCATACTCAACTTTAGTTTATAAGTTGCAGCAGAACTTGGCTCGTAAGCCATACGCAACTTTAGTTTATTACTATTGCGGCCCCCCTTCCGCCCACAATAGCCCCATAATCATCATAGACCACGTTATCTCCAAAATTAGTTATGTTTAACATTACATAACATGTTTGTATAAGCCTGCTGTCACGTGTAATTTCATTATGTTTTGCAAATTCGTATTATCTCCACTTAATATATCAATCAACGATAATAATCATCTTTCATCAGCACGTAGTCAATCATTATGTTTGTAGGGACTTTTCATATATAATTGTTCAGATATTTATTATGTCCCGAATCGTTTTCAGATCGATAACGTGTATAAACATGCTTTCCACCCCAAAAGTTCGTAAAACAGTTTAGAAAGTGGGGGTCGTGAAACTCACCTTATCGTAGTTCGCACAGAAATCACGTGTCAATAAGTCAGATGCCTCGTTTATAGCCTGATTCCTATAAACGGTACCGTATCGTTAATACTAGGACAGTGTTCAAGCTAAGTCGGGCTGTATAGATAATCTGGGTATAGCTGTTAGGTCCAGAACATGACCATATTCTTAGATTGTGACGTTGTATACTATGAAATGTTTAAAACTGGATTTTGCTCGGTTTCACCGTTTTCCGAGCCTAGCTCAGTTGATCGTTTATACGTTTCGGGATTAGGTAAGATCACATAAACTTAAGTAAATATGTTGATTGATAAAATGATTTGATTTATGAAAGAATTTTAAGGTTTCGGTGTCTGGTTTGATCGCAGGGTTCGTTTCCGTTTTCACACGGTTTTAATTATACAAAACGCGCCCAATCCACCCGATTTGTCCGGAATTTTCGTAACAAGTTCGTTTTTATCAATATCATTCAAAAATATGATATTTGACCACTTTTGACATTTTGACATACCAGTCAGTCCGTTAAACACAAAACTGCCGGTTTCGTTAAAACAATTATAATTTAAATCTTTGATTAATCATAACTAAATATGTACTTATATATAAATTATGAAAATTTTTGTAAAAATACATTAAGACATGGAGAATTTTATAAAAATATTTCCAGAAATTTTATGATTAATTATTTATTTATAAAAATTCATTTAATAGGTTATAATCATGTAATAAATGGCCCGTTTATATCAAACGACCTCCGAAAAATCCAATAATTTTTACCAATGGCCTTAATGTTCTTACATAGCCCCTGCAAAATTTCCAGAACCTAACTCTTTTGACAAAATGCCTTTTTGTGCGTTTTTCGGCTGTTAAAATTCGGTTAAACGATGATTGTACAAACCATACTTAGGCATTTCCAATGATTCCCAAACTTTACCAGTGATCTTACCATCCCATATAAAACTCCAAAACCAAGTTTCAGAATTTTTCAACATGTTTAGCTATTTTTCCCAAATAAACGCTCATAAACGGAAATAAATTCACCAAATATTCTCCGTTTATCGAAAAATTACCAAATTTGAACAGGGACTCATTTATATGATCCCTAATGTCCCTGCAAGTTTTCACAAGCTAACAACAAGCACGTCACAACCTAATACTAAACAGCCCCTAAGCGAGTGTTACGGGTTTACCTTGTCGGTTTTCGATGAATTTTGCTAGTTTAAACGATTCTCCGGGTCTCGGGTTGCAAACTCAGTATATCTACATATCATATAACATCAAACCAAGCATAAATCATCCATGTAGCAGCCTTGATAATTAGGGTTTCGGTTTTGGGTTCAAACCGAACTTTCTAACTGTAAAAACGTTGTATTCATGTTCTAATCCGCGTTTTTGACCAAAAAAGTATATGTTCCTGGTTTGTAAACATGTTTAACATCAAAACATAATTTTGGATGATTTTTGAGAGTTTTACACCGTTAACTTTGATTTTTACTAGCCAAGACATGTTTTTATGCTATTAAACGAGTATAAACGAATCAAAATCGAGCTTTTATGAGATCATACCTAGGGTTTGCTTGAAGTTCTGTATTGAAGAAGGAAGGATCCAGATTTTTTTGTGTTGTAAATATCTCCTATCTTGTTTATATAAAAAAAATAAACATGGAGGCCTTTGTTCAATTTTGGCGGCCGCAACTTCTAGGGGCCCATTGGGCCTCTTTTTGGCCCAATGGTGCCTCGGTTTTCGTGCCACACGTAAAATTCGGTCCAAAATTTAGTTCGGGTTCGGTTTTTCGCAAGAAAATTAATTCTGGTGTGAGAAATAGCGCAAAAACGAGTGTTTTTCAGCTTATTTTTGTAAAATAAGAAAAACGTACTGACTCGTTGTAAAATTCCAAAATATTTTCACGGATTGCTTAAAACATGTCATATAAGTGTTTTATAAGTCTTTTTCGGCTTAACGGATGCTACAATGCTTGTTTTGATATTAACGATTGCGTTTAAGCTTATAGCGTATCGATAAACGAAACCTTTTTCGTTTAAAGAGTTTTAAACGTACTAAAGCCTAAATATCAATATGTTAGCCTCTATAACATATATATAACTCGTATATGACCCCTCGGTATGTATACGGGTCATAATTAGTATCGGTCGGTTACTCGTTTAAACACTAAGAATTAACCGATTTATCGTTTACTTGTTACGTAATGAATATAGTGTACCTCGTTTTGTCATGAATGTCACATTCTCCCCCCGTTAAGAAATTTCGTCCCCGAAATTTATATGTCAAATATGCTCTTTTTGGGGAAAATTTTATAATCATTTGTTTTGGAATTCGTTTTTCTGTTTCCGAACACGTTTGATTCCCCGTTGTGGATTCCATTGGATTTTATTCAATAAGATTTTATTGTATCACAACTGTTTGATTTTTTATTTTTTATTTTTTTTTTCCACTCAGTATTTCCATGAGTCTCTTTATAGAGTTTAGCTGTATAAAAGCTTTCAAATAGTACTAATTCCGCCATGTCAGTAAGGCACTCATTTTGATTCGATATATATATATATATATAATGGGAATGATATAATTTTGCTTAATACGTTACGGTTCGAGGCAATTTTGTACAGTTCCATGTATTTTAGAATCAGCCCATCGTTTTCCTCAACTCAACTAACAACTTTCAAAATTTGATAACTTCTCGTATTTCTCAGTATAGCCCTCTTGTTAGCCTTAGGCGGCCTTCGGTTTGTTATTAATATCACGAGCTTTATTTATGGTTATCGAAATCGAATCGGATTTTATTTTGGATGTCGCCAATTTTTCAATTTCAATAAGATGGCGAGTTACATTCTTGCTCGTATAATATAGTATATAGGCGTTTACATAATATTACGATGATTGTTAATGTACGAGGATTGACATTACCGGTCTTACTCTCCTCTAAGGTTTGAATAGTTTATTTGATTTGATTGTTTTATAGAGGATTATAGATTGAGCTTAGGCCAATTAGGGATCTAAAATTTCATACCCAGTTCACCAAGAGTAAGGTTTTGTTAAGGCTTTTTCAGTTGGATAGTTGTTACCATTCGGAAGAAAGTATTCGGAGTGGATTAGTCAAGAAACTATTATTTAGCTGGTAATGCTTTTTCGGGATGTTTTGGGAATATGTGTTAAGAGATCCATTGTAGTTTGTTTCCCACTTCCAATGGGGTATCTCGAATTGTTGTAGCATCTCCGAGGATCTTTTGTATTCCTCATTAACTTATAATAGTGCACACTTTACAACATATGTGCCTATGATTCCTTCATATCTTTCGCTTGCATCTATATATTATTACTCAGTTTATCCGCACATCTGGCCTGGCTTTTCCTTGTTCATCACTCAGTTTGCTATAAAAGTTTAAAGTTCAAGTTTCGGTTACGGATAGTGTAGATTTCCTCATCCGTGTTTCGTCATTGGGGTACTAGGTTTTGTTCCGTGTACCGGGTCACTTCTTTATCTAGAAGAGGTAGTATAACAGTTTTATTTCTATATATAACCTTCATTTGAACTCAATTAACTAGTCCATACTGACTATTACACAATGACTCCTCACTTTCACCGGGAGTGCATTGATAGGGAATAGCTAGTTATTTAGGTTAAGAGGGTAGTTTTTCAAGTAATATGGTTATTATTTATAGTCTTACTTTTGGTGGTTTCTATAGTATACAGAATTGTTATTTTACTAGACAGTATATTTTCCAAGGTAATAACTTGTAGGAACGAAACGTCTATCAGTGTCCATAATCAATAAACTAAAGTATATTAGGCATTACTAAGAACGTACCTGTTACTACATTTGTTCTATCCGGTTTATTCACAATACTTGTCCCCTAGTCGAGTTGGACGTCGATGTCGGTCCTTGCCTTTGTCTTTCCATCGCAATTGGGTTCAATCTAGGGCAGTCTTTCTTGATGTGCTCCATACTACCACACTCATAACAGGCATTACGGTTTATTATGGGTTGGTTTTGGTAGACTGGTTGTTGTCGTGTTGGTTGCGGTTGGGGTAGTTGTGAGTCCTGGAGTTGGGTTGGTGGATTTATAGTATTCATAACGGTTCTACAATTTCGGGCATAGTGTCCCACCTTCCCACATTTGTGACACACATTGGTCCGACATTCACCAACATGATGATAACCACATTTTCCACATCTAGGCAAAAGCCCGTTATACTTATTTTGTTTCACATCGGAACTGATCATAGTGTAATTTTGTATTGCAAGGCGCGCGCATTTATTCCGTTGTCTTTCTTGTATTCCCGCTCCATAATTGGTTCGTTTTGTACCAGATGATTCCCCGGGCATTCTTAATGAACCACTTCTAATCAAATCAGAAGTTACAATGCCGGCTTGTAACACGGCATTTTCGAAAGTTACAGGGCCAGTTGAATTAACCAAACTCCTGACTTCAGGGGCTAAACCCCAAATGTAGCGTTCAGTACGTTTAGATTCTGGAGTAACTAACCATGGGACTAGACGAGCCAGTTCGTTAAAGCGATGGGTATACTCCAAGTGATCTGCACCCTTCATTTCTAGATTCCAAAGTTCTTGCTCTAATTTCTGAATTTCGTTTCTCGGACAAAAGCGTTTTATCATAAGATTTTTAAGTTCTGTCCAAGACATACGATTGGTTGCCTCTTGTCCTTGAATTTGCACAACAGTATTCCACCACATTAGCGCGTGGTCTACAAACGTAGAAGTAGCAAATTTGAAAATACAAGCTGGGGGACAGTTAGTAATATTAATGATAGATTCAGTCTTTTCGATCCACTTTACCAGTCCATTTGGTCCTTCAGTACCACTAAATTCCATAGGTTTACATAGCATGAAGTTCTTAAGTTGATATCCGTGTTGCGGGGGATTTTGATTGTTACAACTATTGTTCAAGTTCGGTAGGAGATTATCATTATTGAAAGTAATATTGGTATTCAACGGGGGAGTATTAGTTGCGATAGTATCAGTATTTTTCGGGGGAGCATTTGTGGTTGTATTAGTATTTGTCGAGGGATTAGTATTTACAACCGCGTTAGCGTTCGGCACTTGATTTGTATTCATAGTTGTATGGATACCAGCAGCGAATTGTGCTGCTATTGTCGGAAGTACTGTTTGTAGTTGTTGAGCGATCATCTCGGCTATATCTGCCTTAGACAACATGTTTACTTTCTTCGGGGCCATTCTAATATAAAAACCAGTTATCTCACAATTAACAAAATTCACATACGCTAATGATCACAAAAAGGAATTACAATAACAAGTAATCAGGTATTTCAATTAACACGTATGTATCACACAGGTTTGTTCTCGAGTCTGAATACTAAGGATAGTATATAAAATTAGCCTAGCAAACACCAAAGTTTGCATATATATTAAAAGTTGTCATCTCATGACAAGAAATTTTAACCCAATAAGGGTCAATGTTTGTATTAAAAAATGCCCAAATCGTCCTCCATATTAGTATAGCGCACCACCATATGCTTGTATGGAGTATCAGAAACTATACACGACAATACCGTACTATCCTTATCTATCAAAGTACGCGTTATAACAATTATAAATAATTCACAACTTGTACGGCAATTGTTCCGATATGATCCCATTATTGGGAAGCTGTTTTTGTTCGGTCTCTCCCGTAGGTAGATATTTGCTCGCTACGAGTTTAATCAGTATGTTATAGTGGGAATGCACGTGTATATTTCACCTGACTTCTAAATGTTGTTAACTAATATTGTAACATATATTCTTTCGTCAGGTCATTCTGTATTCGTAGGCATGTCGGACTTAATAAAAGTAGTAGTTTGCTGGTTGGAGGTAATTAGGTTTCATTCCAGTCGGGGCACGTCATCATTTCGTGAGCATGAGGTTTCTCTCCTACAGTAACCAATTGGAATAGGAAAGATATAGGAGAGGTTGGATATTCTTATTCGTAGATGGTTCAAAGAGTTTGCTAGTTAAGGAGGTTCATCAGAGTTAGTTGTACTGGTAAATTGTAAAGGAAATTATTATTATTATTAATATTTCTTTTTGAAATATCATTAGTATATTATATGTACTGGTAGTCACGGTCTGTTTATAGAATTGGGGAATCAATAAAGTAGTTATTATATTTATAATTCAATAAATTGGATTCATCACTAAGTATTTCCCCCGGGATGGTGTTTGTTTTTCAAACAACAGAAATCGAAGGATGACCAGAAAATAGTTTAATTTAGTGTCAAAGAAACGAGTACATGAAATAAAGGTTAGACCCAGGCTGAGTGGTATTATATGTGTATATATATATATATATTCTTGAAATCATTATCTGTAGGACACGCCTCTCGTGATTCATTCCCGGGCCTTGTATATTAGGTTCCTTAGTGGTTTCGTCATATCACCAGATTTAGTTTGAGGTCGGTTAAGCGTTCTCGTATTCTTGTTTACAGGAAACACCGGTTCCTTAGTTGTCATAAGGCTACCCGATCTCGACATCTTTCGGTGCAATCGTTAATCAGAAGAAAACGTTTTTCGGTAGCTTAGATCATCGTAAAGGATATTATTAATTAATACCGAAGTTAAATATTTTATTTGTTACGAACAGGTATAATATAAGTTTTGATACGATATAATTTTAATCATAATATAAATTAATATTAATTATGACCGAATATAATATTCGTTACAATAAGATTCAATATCATCGGTAGTATCGTACGCACACGTATCCCTATATCTCATCTCAGATAAGCACGTATGCACATTTCATATATACTTCACGTCACCTTTATGCACGTATGTTGCCATTTTTACCTATCAATATGTTCCGCGACTTCACCCCGAATTCCCTCGTACAAGCAAGTCTGTTATTACGTTCCGGACCATAATAACTCACTTGCCCTACGAGTTCATCCCGGCATTCATCAATATCTATCGTTACTCATTAATAAGTTTCCCAGTGATAATCGAGCCTACGGTTATATTATAGGTATCCTAAGGGATAACCTAATCCTTTATAACCAATGGCTCTGATACCAACTTCTGTCACACCCCGTTAAGCGTATTGCGGAAGCGTAAAACGGAAATGCAACAGATACAACTGGTATCAAATACATTGTTCATAAAGAAACATTACTAACTAGTTTACAATATATTATATCGTTCTAACATCTTTTACAAACTAGGTGATACTATCAAACCGGTTCTTCAATTACTTTACTTCTAACTCAAATGCCCATGACAGCAACCACCAATCAGACACGTAACGCACAGAAAATTACTTCTCATATCTGATTACCTGAAAAGCATGTTAAAATAGGTCAACTACGAATAGTTGGTGAGTTTCATAAGTTTAACGAAATCAGTTCTGCGTACCACACAGTCATAGTTTGTATGTACGCGCGTATGTAAAAACATGCATTTTACGTTTGTATAAATATATACAGCCATATCCTTGTGTGTGCATATGCACACATGTAAGTTTATCATATAAATTCGAAATTTCAGTAAAATCGTGATTGTTTGTTCGTACTACCTGTTTCCAATTTCCGTGTTTAACCAACCACTGTGGCTCCCCTTCCGCCCACAACGGTTCCGTGTTAACATCAACCACTGTGGTCCCCCCTTCCACCCACAACGATGATTCCACGTAAACTCAAACATTATATAGTGTACACACAATTAATTAATATATTCTACACATAGTATTTCCTACGTCTAATCACGTAGCATGTATATAGACACATATGCACATATAGTATTTATTACGTACCACCAATTACTGTGGCTCCGCATCCGCCCTCAATACGCATAATCACATTATTTTCTTAACATTCATGTCATAATCAAGTTAGTTCGTTTAATAAGTTGCAGCAGAACTTGGCTCGTAGGCCATACTCAACTTTAGTTTATAAGTTGCAGCAGAACTTGGCTCGTAGACCATACTCAACTTTAGTTTATAAGTTGCAGCAGAACTTGGCTCGTAGGCCATACTCAACTTTAGTTTATAAGTTGCAGCAGAACTTGGCTCGTAAGCCATACTCAACTTTAGTTTATTACTATTGCGGCCCCCCTTCCGCCCACAATAGCCCCATAATCATCATAGACCACGTTATCTCCAAAATTAGTTATGTTTAACATTACATAACATGTTTGTATAAGCCTGTTGTCACGTGTAATTTCATTATGTTTTGCAAATTCGTATTATCTCCACTTAATATATCAATCAACGATAATAATCATCTTTCATCAGCACGTAGTCAATCATTATGTTTGTAGGGACTTTTCATATATAATTGTTCAGATATTTATTATGTCCCGAATCGTTTTCAGATCGATAACGTGTATAAACATGCTTTCCACCCCAAAAGTTCGTAAAACAGTTTAGAAAGTGGGGGTCGTGAAACTCACCTTATCGTAGTTCGCACAGAAATCACGTGTCAATAAGTCAGATGCCTCGTTTATAGCCTGATTCCTATAAACGGTACCGTATCGTTAATACTAGGACAGTGTTCAAGCTAAGTCGGGCTGTATAGATAATCTGGGTATAGCTGTTAGGTCCAGAACATGACCATATTCTTAGATTGTGACGTTGTATACTATGAAATGTTTAAAACTGGATTTTGCTCGGTTTCACCGTTTTCCGAGCCTAGCTCAGTTGATCGTTTATACGTTTCGGGATTAGGTAAGATCACATAAACTTAAGTAAATATATTGATTGATAAAATGATTTGATTTATGAAAGAATTTTAAGGTTTCGGTGTCTGGTTTGATCGCAGGGTTCGTTTCCGTTTTCACACGGTTTTAATTATACAAAACGCGCCCAATCCACCCGATTTGTCCGGAATTTTCGTAACAAGTTCGTTTTTATCAATATCATTCAAAAATATGATATTTGACCACTTTTGACATTTTGACATACCAGTCAGTCCGTTAAACACAAAACTGTCGGTTTCGTTAAAACAATTATAATTTAAATCTTTGATTAATCATAACTAAATATGTACTTATATATAAATTATGAAAATTTTTGTAAAAATACATTAAGACATGGAGAATTTTATAAAAATATTTCCAGAAATTTTATGATTAATTATTTATTTATAAAAATTCATTTAATAGGTTATAATCATGTAATAAATGGCCCGTTTATATCAAACGACCTCCGAAAAATCCAATAATTTTTACCAATGGCCTTAATGTTCTTACATAGCCCCTGAAAAATTTCCAGAACCTAACTCTTTTGACAAAATGCCTTTTTGTGCGTTTTTCGGCTGTTAAAATTCGGTTAAACGATGATTGTACAAACCATACTTAGGCATTTCCAATGATTCCCAAACTTTACCAGTGATCTTACCATCCCATATCAAACTCCAAAACCAAGTTTCAGAATTTTTCAACATGTTTAGCTATTTTTCCCAAATAAACGCTCATAAACGGAAATAAATTCACCAAATATTCTCCGTTTATCGAAAAATTACCAAATTTGAACAGGGACTCATTTATATGATCCCTAATGTCCCTGCAAGTTTTCACAAGCTAACAACAAGCACGTCACAACCTAATACTAAACAGCCCCTAAGCGAGTGTTACGGGTTTACCTTGTCGGTTTTCGATGAATTTTTAGTTTAAACGATTCTCCGGGTCTCGGGTTGCAAACTCAGTATATCTACATATCATATAACATCAAACCAAGCATAAATCATCCATGTAGCAGCCTTGATAATTAGGGTTTCGGTTTTGGGTTCAAACCGAACTTTCTAACCGTAAAAACGTTGTATTCATGTTCTAATCCGCGTTTTTGACCAAAAAAGTATATGTTCCTGGTTTGTAAACATGTTTAACATCAAAACATAATTTTGGATGATTTTTGAGAGTTTTACACCGTTAACTTTGATTTTTACTAGCCAAGACATGTTTTTATGCTATTAAACGAGTATAAACGAATCAAAATCGAGCTTTTATGAGATCATACCTAGGGTTTGCTTGAAGTTCTGTATTGAAGAAGGAAGGATCCAGATTTTTTTGTGTTGTAAATATCTCCTATCTTGTTTATATAAAAAAAATAAACATGGAGGCCTTTGTTCAATTTTGGCGGCCGCAACTTCTAGGGGCCCATTGGGCCTCTTTTTGGCCCAATGGTGCCTCGGTTTTCGTGCCACACGTAAAAGTCGGTCCAAAATTTAGTTCGGGTTCGGTTTTTCGCAAGAAAATTAATTCGGGTGTGAGAAATAGCGCAAAAACGAGTGTTTTTCAGCTTATTTTTGTAAAATAAGAAAAACGTACTGACTCGTTGTAAAATTCCAAAATATTTTCACGGATTGCTTAAAACATGTCATATAAGTGTTTTATAAGTCTTTTTCGGCTTAACGGATGCTACAATGCTTGTTTTGATATTAACGATTGCGTTTAAGCTTATAGTGTATCGATAAACGAAACCTTTTTCGTTTAAAGAGTTTTAAACGTACTAAAGCCTAAATATCAATATGTTAGCCTCTATAACATATATATAACTCGTATATGACCCCTCGGTATGTATACGGGTCATAATTAGTATCGGTCGGTTACTCGTTTAAACACTAAGAATTAACCGATTTATCGTTTACTTGTTACGTAATGAATATAGTGTACCTCGTTTTGTCATGAATGTCACAATATTGCTTTTGACTTGTCAAAACCAATCCTGTCATTAGGACCAGAAACCAGAGATCTGCCAGTTCTGTTGTACAGCCTTTTACTTCTCAAACCTAACATGGCAGCTTGCCATTTCAAATCCATGTCTTCTAAGTCATCTGTATCAATTTGTTCTAAATCATCTTGAATCATACTTGTGTGAATCATGTTCTTTGCAACAAATGCATTATATGACTCAGTGAACATAGACAACAAAGCTTGTGTCTCATTGTTTTGAACATGTCTTGTTACAGGGTTAGTAACATTTCCACTAGACATAGAGGCAGAGTCAGAATCATCAATTAGTTGCACATTGAACCTCTGCTGATTTCCTTGAGTGCTTGTGCTACCCCCAATGAAAGATTTTGGAGTCACAACATTATGTTCAGCTGGTTCTTTTATGATGGGAATTTGTTGTTGGTTCTTTGTTGACAGGTTTCCCATAGGGGCAATCAATGAATTTGAAATATTGAAGCTTGGTCTATCTTCCTTAATCATTTCATTCTCAATCATTTCAAGTTCAGCAGCTTGAAGAAAACATACCACATCATCCAATTTCAATTCATTGAAATTCTGCTTTTGAAGGATGAATTTGCAAGCAGTATACCATTCTTTTGGCATTGAGTTGAGCAACTTTGTATTCAAATCAAAGTCAGTCATTACATAATCAGTTGTTCTCAACTCATTCACAATACTCAGAAAACGTTCTAGTATTGATTTCAACCTTTCTCCATCCCTATATTTGAATCTTTTCAACTGTTGCTTCAATCTTTGCTTCTTTATGTTTTTCAGTTCAGAGTTCCCTTCATACATCACAAGGATGGCATCATACATTTGTTTGGCAGTTGTGTGATGAGCCACCTTGGTCAGTATCTCCCACGACAAACCTAGCTTAATCATAGCCAAGGCTTTGTCATCCACTTTTCTCATCTTTTCTCTTACAGCAGCAGTTGTAGTAGCATTTGCACCTTCTTCTACAGTAGTTTGCGGACCATTCTTGATGGAGTTCCACATGTCAATGTCATTGTAGCATACGGCTGCTTCAAAGAGTACCTTCCATTTGATAAAGTTTTCCTGTCCATACAACCTTGGTATCTTGTTAGTAGACACCTCTTGTTCCTCATATCCAGACATTTTGAGAAATCAAAAATCAGTTTCTTTGATAAAAAGTTTTTCAAAATAATCACATCTGAAACCGAATGCTCAGATCTGATGTGTCTGATGTGATTAGAACAAGATTTAGATATAAAGATTAAAATTTAATTTAAACAAGGAAAAGAAAACACCGAAAATTGTAGATCTGGAAGAAAAATGAAGAACAGGGCTGCTGACGTCACAAATCAATCGAACAGTGCTCTGCTTAGGTCATTTTTCTTCAAATCTTCAATCAGCAACACTCTTTCTAAAAATAGTAGTAATCAGCTCTGATACCACTTGTCAGGTCCCCTCATATGGTCGATTCGGCTCGGATCTTAATCAATCATGTCATAACTCACACAAAATTAATCGTGTTGACAAGAGAGTTAATGACGGGTTACTATATTTAGAAAGATGACCGTTTGTTAAAGGCGGAATCAATAACAAACATACGGTTGCAATAAATATTCAAAGATAGAAGGCACACACAGGATTCACTCAAAAGATTTCCATTTATATAATGTTCATCATACAAACGAGGTAATCGATTTAGGGTTTTATAAGGAATCTTAGGACAGCCGTCACACACAAAATATTCTCAATTAGTGTGTCGGTCTTATCCGTATCATGTGTCCATCTGCCTCTCCTTGGCGGCGTGCCCTAAATATTCTATTTATAGGCCTGCCAACCTAGGACAGCTGTCATTCCTTCTAGAAACCCTAAATACAATCATACGTATTCAAATTACATATTCAAAATAAGCTAAGTGTAAAACAAGTCTTCCAGGTAGGATTTTCATTAATCTTCAGTCTCCGAGTACGCAGTATACTCGGCCTTCCTTCAGACTTGGTAAACATAGAAGTGTACTCGGGATCAGTTTCCGGGTAGACTTTACTTAAAGAATATTTTACAAAGTAAAATATTCACCGAGTAGACTTCAATCTTCTTGAACTTATCATACTTTGCCCAACAAATCCTTACGAGCAACCTTGTTCTTCTATGGTCCTGTTCGGCTCATTGTCATTGAATAACTTGTTGATAAGGCGTACACGAGATTACATACCATACTTGAGCAGAACCTTACTCGATATAACTTAGAGATATTCCATTAACTCATCAAGTATACTCGGACCATAATTATTAAAGAATACCTTGCCCGGTCTTCCAATCACTTGGCTTCATCGACTTTGGTTAACCAAACCTTACTCGGATGAGTAAAATACTTGGTCTTGAAAAACAACCTTGCTTGACAAAGTGAACCTTGCTCGGAGATGCCAAATCAGTGATCCTTACTCGGGAAATCACTAAAAAGCATACCTTGCTCGGATATCCACTTAAAAAGACTATTTGAAGTAAACCTTGCCTGGAAGGCAAAATCTCGTACTCGGCTAAGTAAAAGCTTGCTCGGAGTTCCAAGGTGTGCTCGGATTCAATACTTAGCAGTTTCTGAGGAGGTTGAGAAGATTTCAATCTTCCATATTCTTCGTTTAGGTCAAATCTCCTCATTTGGGTCAAACTCTTGACCCAACATGGAGGCCATTTGCTTGATAACTTGGATTGTCATATTGCGGGTTGAGTGCGACAACTAGGAAAACGAGAAGGCATGATACGAAACGTATAGAGATTGTGTGACTTGGGTCGTAAGTATGAAGCGACCAATAGATACATCGAAATCAATCATAAGAATAAGCAAATAAATGAAATCGCATGAAACAAAATTCGAAATCAAAATTGGAATTCCTATGAACAGTCATAAGTTTTCATATTTCAAGAAAGATCACGAAATTGTTGAATAACCACAAGGAAAATGTATTTAAACTTAGCAATAAATAGTGGAAATCAAGTGTTCATGTACCACCATGACTTTTTCATATTTCTACTTCAACCCGTAAGAATAAACAAATAGAAAATCGACTATTCATGCATCATCATGAGTTTTCGAATTCTCAATTTTAACACATAATAGTAAATGAATAAAATAATAAGGTAATTGAATCAAAATTTGACCATTCATGTATTACCATGACCTTTCAAATTTTAAATTCTAATACTTAGTATTTAAATGAATAAAATAATAAAGTAATCGAATTGAAATTCGACCATTCATGTATTACCATGACCTATCGAATTTTCAATTTTAAAATGTAATTGTAAAGTAAATAAGTATTCGAATTAAATTCAGTTATTACCTTTCGAACTTTTAAAATTTAAAACCGTAAATAAATATATAAATAAAGAAAATGAGTTAAAACTTGACTATTCTCGTATCAAAATGCATAATTAAATCGAACCGAAAGCTGAGTATTCATGTATCACCATGACTTGGCAGACTTTTAGTTAACACACATTGTAAAACACTAGTAGGTAACCACGCAATGCGGCAGGGGCACAATTCGCAACATAAAACTCGTTTTTTGTTAGTTTACCGATTATTTTTGTTGATATATTGTATTGTACATTTGTATTGTTCGATACGTTATAGTACCGGTAAAGACACCATCACTCGGTGCATGATAAGGTGATACAACACTCCAAAAAGATATGAACAAAAGGTTGTACACAACTCGAATTAAATGAAACTATAAAATCACATGGTTAATACTAGTAAATAAACAACATAATACTCAAAACAAAGACAATGATCCGGAAAGTTGCACTATATCGGCCCCATTTTCAATCTTCATATCCATTCGCAGCCATAAAATGCCAAACAACACTCTTTAAACTCTTCATACCAATAACTTTGACCACATATTTCATGCCATTCATCCTATTCTCACAATTACTTCCAATATCTATGCAAACAATATGATAACAACTACAATCTACACAACTAAAAAAAACAATTTAAAAAGATATGCGTACCTATTCTTGCCAACACGAAATCGCATAAACTAAAGTGTGAATTGCTCAAGCAATGAGAAATCGGGCGAAACAAAGGCAATGCACATCTTTGAAAATCGGGAGGCTGAGTTGTTTCTAGAATGTCCTCAAGCTCAGTCAAGAACATTACTTCTTTTGAACTGTTTGTGATTGGCCAATACTTCAATAACCCTCTAATAACAATATAAGCAAGTCTACAATCTTTTTCAACAAACTGAGTGATGCAATAAGATACCTGTTTATGGTACACCGGCATGCTTTTCGGCTTATGAAGCGGTATTAACGCCCTAACAAGAAAAAGTTTGTGTTCTTCCTTCAATTACAAAGCAAAACCATTAATAATACTGCCTAGAATTTCTAACAGCTCTGCAATTCCATTATGTTTTGTTTCAAAAACGAACCAAAATAATATATTGTTGATTGCTTTCCTAAACGGCCTGTGCACCATAAAATTTCCATATTTACGATGAAGTGCAAACTTCAAGTACTCACGTTCTCTAGGATCTTCCGAGTCAAACAGTTCTAACAACCTTAAAATAAAACCATGGCCTACAAATCTTAGCATATGTATCTGGTGTATGTACAAATCTTAGTATGTGTGTCTGGTGTATGTACAAATCTTAGCAGTTCACACTTTCAATTTCAAAGATGTGCGAGCCTTGTGATGAAATAAACAAAAATAAAATAATACTTCTATGCATTTTAGAACATATTTGACACACTTGTCCGGTTCGATGATTCTTTATCTCAAAACAAAACCGAAAAGTCAAAAAATTCCCTTGGTTATAATCTCAAGTTGATACCTCTCGTTATTGCTTGGATTCTATCTAGCTGTACTTCCTACTTCCCTTGAGTGAGTAACTGACTCTACAGAAGGTCCTCGGACAATACGTGGCATGCCACGACGTCCAGTACGACCTCCTTGTCCAGCAACTTTCCTAGCTCCAGCCATTCGTATTCTATAAGGAAACATAAACATCACCACTCAAGGAACTATTTAGTACAATGATATTAAGGCTAACAGGTAATAATAGTGGCCAACTGTGTTTAGCTGATCGCGTTACTCTCCATGTCCTATACATTTCCCCCTCTGAGTCCACTTGTGCTAGTTCTACTTTTAACAGTTAGACTATCAAATAACTCATACAATCATATACTCCTATCTTTAGCATTAATTATAACTTCCTTACACATTCTTACATTACATGTGAAAATAATCACATACTTTACCTTTACTTAGTTTGCTTGAGTGACACATGGCTTTCTTGAACTGGCATTTTCTTTCTTTTCTTAACTAAGTCCCGTTCTTTGTTCGAGTCTAGGCATGTAGGATGCTTAATTCTCTCGAACTTATGCACTGATACCAACTTGTAAGGCCCCGGTCCCGGGGCCCTACATTGACTTTGGATTTACTCAAAAACAGAGTTTTAAATATCAGAGTTAATTAAAACTTTCACTGAATACTAACAAAGGTCAACCATTCATTACAAACATTCATAATTTATCTTTTAAAACATAACATAAACATAGTATTAAAACATCATGACAAATCTTCAGATGCCAGCCTCATCAATCCTGCTATGTGTCTCCCTCAAGCCAGCTGCCTCGGTCGATTAACCTGCGTGCATACTAAAAGTGAGCTACGCTGAGTGAGTTCTAGTTAATCAGACAACATACAATATCTTCACATATTTACATATGTATCCGAAGATACATACTTCATTTTTCCTTACATACTTATATACATATGTACTTTCATTCTTTCTTTCATACTTACATACTTTCGTTCATACATATAAGTTTTAAAGAGCATTCCGCCCTATAACCTTTACATATATTATTAGGGTATGTTCCCTACATTCGAAGATATTATTAGGGTCTGTTCCCTACATTCGTAGTAGATATTATTAGGGTCCGTTCCATTTTTAACCATATCTTCCATCTTTTCTAAGACCATACATACCTTTCTTTATATACTCATACTTTCGTACATACTCATTTCATTACATATTTCATACTACACATTACTTTCCTTGTCAATACGTGCAATATCCGAAGATCGTTCACGTACCGACAAGCATTCATTCATAACATTCATACATATTTCATACTACACAATACTTTCCCTATCAATACGTGCAATATCCGAAGATCGTTCACGTACCGACAAGCATTCATTCATAACATTCATACATACTATCACATTGCATACACTTACCATTTAAGATAAGTCTATTAACGTTCACATTAAGTACGCACACAGCCCCGAAAACATAACAAGGAAGTGGGGCTAGAAACTCACATGTGTCCTATTACGTTCATCGTTAATGGTTATTCCTTACTATTGTTCTGCGTAACTAACTATTTAATAAACACCATAATAACTACCGCTCTAGCCGTTCTTAACTGTTTTCTTAATTAATCTTAAGCACCAAAGTCGTTTTACTTTATTGATCTTTAACCGGTTAGTTAGTCATTATTCGTTAGCCTTTAAGTATTTTTCATTAATTAATAAAGTTCAGGGGCTTCTTTGTAATTAAATCATTTTATTATAACTTCATTCGTCCTTTAACCCTTAACGAAAGGGAGCTCATTCGTTGACTGGACTAACATGAACTCTATAACGAATGGAGTACCCATCCATTATTTCATAACGAAAGGGTCTTCATAACGAATAGACTTATTCGTTTCATATGGCTAATGAATGATCTCTATAACGAATGAGTTTCATTCGTCTCTCACTTAACGAATGGCCTTAACGAATGATCATAACGATTGAGCCTAACGAATGAGGGCTCATTCGTTAGTTTTCCGTAACAAATTGCTTAACGAATGAAGCTCATTCGTTATTATTTCTTAACGAATTGGCATAGTGAATGAGCCTAATGATTGAGGGCTCATTCGTTAATTCTCCATAACGAATTGCTTAACGAATTCATTACACGCGCCTAGGGTTAGGTCAGAGAATGTTAGAACATTCTCTGACATTCTCTTTAAATTCTGTGCCGCCGTGCCAGAAAACCGGGCGGTGGTTGGAAAAACGTGTTTCACACCGTTTTTCTCCCTGATCGATCCAGATCCAAGCTAGGGAGACCCCTAAGCTCGTCTTTTGATCGGCTTAAACCCAATTCCATCCGAATCTCGTGACTTTAACGGTTGCGGGTGACGGCTCATCGTTTCGCGACTAGATCTAGCGGGTTTGGATCCAAATAAGATCATAACATCATTACCTCAGATGAATGCTTGGTTTCCTCCTTGGGTTCGGCTAGAGTGTGTGTTTTTGTGGTGTAAAATGAATGAATGGGTGAGTAACTGGGTGGATTATGGCTTATATATTTATGGATCATGGGTCATAGCCCGTAGTCCTTCTTACTTCCTTACTAATCCAAGTCCATTACCCACAATTACTTAACCCAACACAAGCCCAACTCATCAATTAGGAAACGGGATATTACACGGTTGTTATAGGATTTAAATTCACGTTTATTAGGTTGTAAATGATGAAATTTATCGTGTATTATTGTTTAAAGTTAATGGAAATGTCGTTTAGGATGGATTAACAGATCAAACGGAGATTATATGAGGTGTTTCAGTTTCTCCGGCGTCAATTTCCGGCCGCCGGAGATGTCTCGCTGTAAAAACATGTTTGTGGACGGGGGAAGAGGGTTGGGATTTTTTTAAATATATTTTAAATCATATTTTCACTTCTGGCCCCTCAAGTTTCAAGTTCTATTAAAACAAAAGTTTAAATATATTTACAATCTAAAACTTGCATGTTGGAATGTTTATTAAATTTGCTAAAAGTTATTATCTTTGGGTTACTTTCATTTTATACCAAGCTAGTTTGTGACTCGTTTAAGTAAAACTTTAACTTCCGGGTTTTGAAAATGAATCGAAAAGTGAACGATTTATTTATAACTTGAATTATCGAGAATATTGTAAAGATACTAAGTGAAAGATACGAATACATCGAAACATATTAAAAATACTTAAGACGACACTTGAAATATATACTTATATTTATACATGTATTTATAAATAAAAACCGAAAATTTAAAACGGGTTGGATTTTCGGGTTTGAAAAGTAATGAATGTTAGATAAGAGATATGATGTGATACAAGTTTATGATCCAATGTGGCCGGTGAATTGCTCTAAGAAAGACACTGAAGTGTTGCATTCGAGCTGGATACAGTGTTCAGATGACAAATTTAAAACTCAAGCCAATCAATTCCAGAAGGTTGTTGATTAATGTTTTGAGAAAAATATACATTCTGGGCGTGCTTGGGAAACAAATTGGAGAGTGGTAAGTTCGGAACAAGATCGTATTGAGGTGGAGTTGGAGGCAGAACGTCAGGAGAGAATTACTTAGGATTCATGGAATCATTTTCAATATATGCCAAGCCGAGTACCTCATCCAACTTCACAACTAAAATCAACAAATCCGTCGTTTGAAGTGGCAAGGAAAGCTTATCGCAAGAATTATTTTGGCATTGATTAAAGACACAGGTACCTATAACTATTCAAGGGGGAGTTTGATAGTGCAAAATGTCTAATGCTAGGTCTTGTAGGGTTTTATAGGGTTAAACAAGTTGAATTGTTAGATTTGTTGTGTTAAGGGCGTATAAGTCATGCTTACCAAAGTATAAGACTTATACGGCAATAAGTCTTACACAATGTAAGTCTTATACGACCCATAGGAGTTCATGCATAAATATGCTTGATATTGTAATATTTGGTAATCTTTTGGTGAAAAACTTATCACTTTTTCTTTGACATTGTTATATGAAAATAGTGATAGTTACATGTGTTTGATTCCTTTGCTATTATGTCTCCGCCTTATAGCTTAGTATAGTAACACAACGTATTTGGTCTGTATCGTATTGCTCCTACATGTATACGATGACATCTTATGATCCGGCAACCGGTCTTTCAGGTTAGGGGTGGATTAGTTTAGTAGTTTAAATATCCGTTTATAGAATAAAATGAATTCCAGTAATGCGTAATGAATAAGACTAAATAAAATAATAAACTTATGATTTGATTCAGTAACAATAATCTGAATAATAAAATAATGGGTTGGGGTTCGAGTATGAATTTTGACGAATGTTATAGTATACTACTTATATGACGGATATGTCAAGACTATATATATCCTATTATACGTCGGATAAGTGGTAAAGCTCACATACACGTTGTAACATGTCTTTCTACTATAAATCAGTGTTAGTGCTAAGATCTTGTCAAAAACCTTGATTACTTGGCGATTCACACACTGAGTTAATCTGTTAAAGTACATATATTCTTTGATTGTACTGGTTGGTTGACTGATTAACAAGTTTTTCGTACGGATATCATAACGGACTGAAATTGCTCATCTAATCCAAAGGTCTTTTGATATTTAGATTTTTTTATGTCTTAATGGCATCATAGCGTTCATGTTACTAGTGTTTATTGTGTCAATTAGGACTAAAACTATAAGTCTAAAAATTCATTAACCCTAATATGGTTGTTCGTGCTCACATTTGTTTCTAGGTCAAAATTGAAATCAAATTGTATTATATATGTAGTTGTACTCCACATTGATAATGACATTTTCTTCATGTTCTACTGGATGTTGCTCTTTCTTTTAAACTTGTTAAAGGAAGGATAATCTCATCAATAGAAAAGGCATATGAATTTTATTGAAAATATGCAAAGAAAGCTGGTTTTGGTGTTTGTAAAGGTGGATTATATATGCATGATGTTGTTATAAAGAGCAAGTACTTTACATGTTGTAAAAAATGTCAAGATTTAAAAGGATGATTTTACAGATTTAAAAAAGCCCTATTATAAAAGGAGGAAAAGAGCTAGTATTAGATGTGGTTGTAAAGCACAACATAATCTAAAATTTGCAGGTGGTGATAAGTTTGAAGTTTCTGATTTTCTTGAAGGCCATAATCATACTATGGAAGCGGAAAGTTATATGTAGTTTGTTAGACCATCAAGACGATTGTAAATGTTGTCTAGTTTGAACTTGGGTCTCGTTAGAGCATTCGATGTTACGAGAACAAATATGGTGGTTTTGAAAAGGTTGTAGCAAGAAAAGATGATTGTAATACTTTCAAACAAGGTTTAAGTTGTTTTATTCATTTGAATATGATTTAAACGACAAAGGTGAATTAAATCGGTTGTTTTGGGTTGTTGAAATTTCAAAGAATAACTATTTGACCCTTAGAGATGTTATATCTTTTGATGTTACATTCAAAACTAATAGGTAAGGTTTTTGATCTATGCATTAACAGCTATTAATAACCACTGTCGGAGTGTAATTGTTGGTGATGGTTTATTAGCTTCTGAATCAATCGAATTAAACACATGGTTATTGGAAGTGCTTCTTAAATCATTTGGTATTGCACCTAAAGTAACTGTTACGGATCAAGACCCGGTTATGAAGCAGGCTATGGCATTTGTGTTTCCCAATACGAAGCATAGGTTATGCATGTGGCATATCATAAAGAAGGTTACGGATAAGGTAATATGAGTGTTGAGCGTTTTAACATGAGTGTTTAACTTTAGCATTTAACTTAAGATTTTTCTAAAGTTTTCTGTATATTAGATATTCACAAAAATCCATAACTAATACCATTCAAAATAATTAATACAAAATAAAGCATTAAATTACCATTTAAAGTCGTTCCTAATTGATTAAAAAAAACAATTTTTTAAAGTATTTCCTAACATATTAGATATAGAAGTTTTAAAGTCATCAAACTAACTGAAACAAAAAAAACCATTTTTTAATACACAAAGAAACCATGAAAAACAGTCTTTTTACCATTTAATTACCATATCAAAACAAACCTTGAAAACAATATATCCTAGGGCAAGTCATTAGCCTTTCTTACTTCACCAAAGTGGCAGATTTTATCCACAATAAACACTCAATGATCACCATGTAAAATACCATTGTGATCCATAAACTCTTCCCATTTATCCACAACATACCTATTTAAAATAACATTATAATATTTTTTAGTAACCGGGGTGGTTGATTTTATGCATTGAAAATATTACTATTTATAAGAGAGAGTTTTGTGGGATACCTTTTGTGATTGCGAGATATTTTTGTGTTAAGAAAGACAAAGGACCATCGGAGATCTTCATTGGTAGTTGCATGGTATTTGTCCCACCTATTACCGTTGCAAGTTTTTTTTTGGTATCCTCTATCATTAAAAACACATTAATTTTTAGATTTTTTAATCAACATATATAAAATATTACTTTTCTAAAAGTAATTATATACTAAGCTTGATGTGGTTGTTGTGGCAAAAAGTATGTCATAGTACACTTCAAGTTCATTATTTTGAATTATTGCATCTTCAGTATCTTGATTCATATCATCATTTGTGGCATTAAATTGTGGGTACTAAGGGTCACCTTTTTTTATCAATATGGACATTCTGAAACCATTCATTTCTTCCAATTCAAATCATATGAAAAACCCATAACTCAACCCCAGCTTTTTAACAACTTTCAGCTAGTTGTCGGTGAAGTAGTAATTATCCCCAATTTTTTCCACTTGAGAATGGATACTGTATTAGATTAAAATATTAAGACACAATATTAGAAGCAAATTGTAGTTTTGAGCGTATATTGTTTACAAAATAAGGTTCCGATGGTTTTAACAACAAATTGTAAAATGAAGTATCAACTTGTTTGGCTAGATCATAATGCAAGTACTTCATAAGGAATGTATTATGCTTACAACAAAAGATTAAGCTGTAGCATATGCCTAGTCGAAGGTCTTTTGTAACTTTTTGCCATCCGGTTGTAAATATATCTGATTATCATCTCTTTCAATAGTTTTCATAATCACCATGTTATACTAGAACTATCCTTGAATCCAGGTAGTCATTAGCCACATGAACGATTCAAATATGGGGGAAATTTCTAAAATAAATAAAAAGAAGGGGGTGGAGTCATTTAGCTAATTAATAAGTGTATTTTGTTCTTAAAAACATAAGCCAAACCAGATATAACACAGTACCGTATTTTGTGAGTTTTTGTCTAGAAGCATCGTGTGATAACAGTACTTCATTTTTTCCGACTAGCAACTTCAAAATACATCATAAATTTATTCAACCTAGAATATGCTTACATGGTGATTTAAAGCTTATAACGGAACCCGAGCCCCGGTGCGGAAGCGTGAATAATCGGTTACTATTATTAACGGTGGAGCTAGGATCTGGGTTAGGATCGAATCACACTTATATTCACTCTCGAAAGATATTTGGATGGATGAGATGTATTGGGAGAGTGCCTGATTTGATTAACAATAATCAATAAAATAAGATGAATACATATATGTAATCGAAACACAAACAAGATAGAAATGGTATTATGATATCATTAGCCGAATGATTCTCATAAAGATGAACCACTCATACGTACATTCATACATACAAAAAAATATCAGCCACCCCGGGAGAGCTCATCCTGAGGAGGACTCTCTCATAGGGATAAAACCCTAGATCTCATTCAATACACAATACACTCAATACTAGACAAATGAATAAAAATATATATATTTATAGTAGTCTAGCATGACTTGGTCTTCAAGTCATCCACCATTGGTTGAGACCAAACAATATATTTTTCACCCACATATTAATTCGATGCGTTAGTCTAAAATATAAGACATAACAATGTCCCCCTTAGACGGATGCCATCGAATTTTCTTCCACAATTACTTCATAACCCGTTGTCTTTCATTTAAATTATCCCCCTCACTTTAAGCGGCTTTGAACTTCAATGATCAACATCAAGTAACAAGGTCATCATAAAAGGAAATACACTCAATGTGATTATCACACCCTCAAAATCCATTAACGGAGTTTTACCGTCAGAGGGTGTGAACTAACAGGATCGGAATCATTAGTTATTATCAAACACCATATTTAAAGTTTTCAAAACCAACAAGACATCAAGTCTTAAATGAAATGCGGAAGCATAAATTATAAACAAAAAGTTGCGCCACATAGGACGACTTAAAAACCCAAGTTATCAAGATAAAAATTAAAGAAGTTTTTAAAGCAATGGTGTTTAGCGAATGCATGTCTTATACCGCGCGCCCGCCTCGGCTACCTGAGAATATTATACTAAAAGTTTCAACACAAAGGTTGGTGAGTTCACATGTTTATAAAAATAAATTAAAGCTTTTGCGTTTTCGTTTGCGTTACCAGATAGTCTTAACTCAATTATATATCAATAGGTAGCTAACCTATCAAGCATGCGTTACTAAGTGTTCGAAACAGAAGCTGACTGTTTATCATTTTCCTTGCCACCATGTCATCCACGACCATGGTAATGTGTTAGCCAAGATTAAACCCACTCGACCTACAGTCGAGTTTAGAGTTGGGTGGGGTTTGTCAAACCCAATAGTACTACTCAACAGAGACTCGCTATTATCCAAATATTAACCGGTTCGATGTTATGAAGGACTTTAGTTGGTTTGTTTGCCCCTTAGTCTTACAAGTGATATATAAAGAATAACAAAATCTAAAGCGTGGAGTATGTTATCTCCCCTTAATAAAATCGTTTAAAAAGAGTAAAAGGGGCCATGAAACTCACTGTTTGCGAATATAATAAAAAGGATCCGAGAGAGGTGTGCGTCACAGAAAATCCTCACTAGTGCTCTAAAACAAAAATGAGACTTTCTAAGTATTTATACTACGAGTGAGTCCCTAGACTCAGCACATAAAACTTATGCATGAGATACGTTTCGTGTTTCGTTTGTGAAATAACTGCGACTCGACAAACACGTTGGTGATAAGCTACATGCGTGAACAAATATCGTGTCAAGTTTTACTATTGTACATTACTAGTAAATTAACTCCCACAAGGGAAATTAAGTCATACACATAGCAAACATCGATTAACTAGGCACTTTTCATGTTAACTTAAGTAATTCGACAGCTATTTTATCCAGGCAGATTTTCACTCGACAAGATTACTCTATTTAATAAATTAATACACGTCCAATAAATCACCAAAACTCATCACAGAAGCACACTTGAGTTAAGATTCTAAAAATATTTTTATTATATTTTTATCATATACGGTTTTCTCACAATGATCAAAACATTACAGTAAACATACAGCAGTCATTATCATGCGTAACAGAATGTTATTTGTTATTCTCGTTACATGGAAAATCCAATTAATGCAAGACCAATTGGGTTAGATTCATAACTCAAAATATTAACTTCAAGAAGTGAAATCAACCCCATTATCTTGTCGTTTATGAGATATCTTAATCGCAAAACATCCTACCAGCAGGCTTCCCGAATCAGACTTGCACAACAGATTTTTAAAATAATAAAAACTAACTTTTACTCGTCCAAAAATTACAAACTCAGACTCTTTTGAAACTAGACTCGACCTACTACATCATAGAATCAACAATCACTTTCAAATACAATATTAACATCGAGTTACAGTCGTTTAAACACGAATTCAAGAATCTGTCCAGCATCAGTTTTCATCAAAACTCAACATACAATTAACCTATGAACTAGAAATCATGCATACAACCCTAGCATATCAATAGACAACATATTTAGCATCTAGGGTTTATGATTATCATGTTTAAGGATGTGCATAATCAAATAGAATTGGTTAAAGGGTGTGTTTGATTACCTAGTTAGCAATTAAATCCTTCAATCAAGCTTGTAATACTTTGTATGTGTGTGTTTATGTGCTTGTGGTTTCGGTCGAACAAGAGGAGAGGGGAGGGGTGTGTGGGTGGCTGCCGTCGCAAGGGAGAGAGGGAGGGAGGGAAAGGGTTCGGGTTTATTGTTTAATGTTGTTTATATAGTGATTAAATAAATTACAAGTTACAACTAGCACCCTCAAGTTTTATTTAGTTTAATTTTTTTACAAACTAATCTTTTTCATCCATAACATGATGTTATACATGCCATCACATAGTCACTAACATATATTATCACAATATAATACGTATTATACTAAGTACTTGTTTATATTAATTATTGTTTGTTCACCAACAGTTTGAGTCGACTCGTGTGTGTTTCGGTGAAATTCCGAAAGACTACTTGTGTAGTGATTGTCATGAGTCATTTAAACCCTAGTTTAAATGTAATGAGATATGCGTTACATTTTGTGTGATCTTAAGTTTGAATTAACGGAGTACGGATTAACGAAGTTAACCTGAAATTGACGAGTGTCACAGTGATCATCAAATAATCTCCAATTTTTCAATCCCGTTTGTGGTGTGAATGTCGAGACAACAGATTCCATCTAATTACGTCATCAAGATCCTCCACATCTTTGAAAAACCTAGGATTATTTATACTGATAAACTTTTCATTAACTTGAGTCTTTTTCTCGATTTGAAGCAATCAATTTGTAATGAAATTCAAAGAATTTTACTCCCCCCAATTTCGTTGCAATTGTTTTTAATGACAGTGTCTTTATATCAAATGTGGGTGAAACAATCTTGACCATCCTTATCAAGATTGTAAAAATTTGTCATAAACAAATATAAATATTCATATGTTGGTTGACACTCAAAGTGATTAAATCCTAAAGCTTGTTCAACACTTGTTCTTGTAAAGCTCTTAGATGAAGTCGTGGAATTTGATAAGGTTTGAATTCCGTAAGCTTGTTGATGATCAAAGAAAAATTTACCAAAGTACTCTTGAGTACGTATCTTCCGTAAAGAACAGCTTGGCAAACGGTCAACGACACCAAATATCTCAAAAGTTTCTTCAAAACTTTGAAATTGTTTGACAAACAAAAACTTTATGTTCACAAGCAAGCTCAAACATAGATATGCTCGTGAGTAGGAGGTGTGCTCGAGAGTAAAAGGATATGACTGAGAGTTGTCATAAAGGTTTTTGCATGCTTGTGAGAAAAGGTGTTCTCGAGACACAAACTTGAATTTTCTCTTCATGAGCATAATTGTTCATGACAAACCAAGATATGCTCGAAAAAGAGTTTGCTCAAATAACAGACAAGGTGTGCTCAATACCAAAAAGATGGTTTTTTAGAAGACCAAGGATATGCTCTAGGTTTCACAAATCATGTGCTCAAATTTGATGCTCAAGACATCAAAACTTATTTTCTGCATCATCAGATACAGATTTCCTTTGCAGAACCTGCTTGAATATTCAATTTGCATCTGCTGCAACAAACAATGATACAATTTTTTCTAGTACCTATGACTTCTTGACTTGTACATTCTCCTTATCAATTTGTACAACTGGTAATGTTTTTCCATCAAACCATGTATTGTTCGAGCAGCACACTCATCAGAAACAATAACGAGCACACCAAACCCTAATTCCTTCAGATTGGGAAACTAGTTTGGTAATATGGAATAAATCACTATAGCTATATCCAAGTCATCTCGAAATAAAAAATCTATCATCATATTATCAACAACGTTTTCAGATTTGAAAATTATCACGTTAACAGTTTTGCCCTAAAATGAGCCAAAAACACTACTACATTATATTTGGAGCGGTATGACCAAATAAGCATGAAATTGATGATGAATCTCTGAACGAGTCATCAGCCTAAACATCAATCCATATAATTTTCTCCAAATCATCAAATAATTTCAAAACCCCCATATTTCAATGAACTTCATCGTTTAACATCCATGGTGGAATCAAGAGCTATATGAATCTGTTTCAACGGTTAGTCTGAACGATTCGGTAACCCTGCTCGAATACCTACTGACAGAACCTGAGCCCTGGTCGGAAGCGTGAATAATCGGTTACTATTATTAACGGTGGAGCTCAGATCTAGGTTAGGATCGAATCCCACTAGTATTCACTTTTGAAATATATTTGGACAGATGAGATGTATTGGGAGAGAGCCTGATTCAAATTAACAATAATCAATAAAATAGGATGAACACATATATGTAATTGAAACACAAACAAGATAGAAATGGTACTATGATATCATTAGCCGAATGATTCTCATAAAGATGAACCACTCATACATCCATTCATGCATACACAAGAAATATCAGCCACCCCGGGAGAGCTCATCCTGGGGAGGAGATTCTCTCATAGGGATAAAACCCTAAATCTCAATCAATACACAAGACACTTAATATTAGACAAATGTATAAAAACATCTATTTATACTTGTCTAGCACAGGGCAACCATAGTGTATGGCAGGGTAGTCGACAGCCACAGGTCCAACAACCAGCTAGGCCCGAATGTTTTTTAAAAAAAATATATGTAATTTTATGAAAAAAAATTATGTATAATCAAATTTTTCAACACAATTACATACCACTAGCTTGATCTATTGGCAAAGGGGTATGACATCTAACCAAAAGGTTGTGAGTTCTAGTCTTATTTGAGACATTTTTAAGCTTATTTTTACACAAAAGTTTTTTACACAACTCAAATTATAATCAAGTAAGCCCATTTAAAATTAAATTGTTTAAACCCATCAAAATGTTCCTTTTACTTAAGGCCCAAAAAAAATTTCGCCTTTGACTCAAAAAAAATTTCGCATTCTCGGAGTCGGCCCTGGTCTAGCATGACTTGGTCTTCAAGCCATCCACACTTGATTGAGACCAAACAATATATTTTTCACCCACATATTAATTCGATGCGTCGGTCTAAAATATAAGACCCAACAGCTTCCGTTTATATTCAAATTACCAAAATTTCCTTTCTTTTTGTAAAATTTTGGGGGAGAAAGTTTTTAGTTTTTGACGGTGGAGGGGTAGATGAACCGAAGGTGGGACTGGCTCATCCATTATCCTTTATGGTTCCAAGGTAATATCCTCACACACGGGCTCCTCCTCTTCATAGACGGCTTGCTGCTACTCGTAAGAATAACTCTCAATTTGATATCTGGCCCTCAGCTCATCTGTCCTAGCGTCCAACTCATCTTGCTGCTCCTTTTAAGTCCCTCTAATTTACAGAGTCTTTCTATTTCTTCCAACTCATCGATCCAAGCTTGCAACGGCTCTAATCTACAGACTCTTTCAAGTTCTTCCTCTTCATCTCTTTGTCGCTCGCACATAGCCTCGAATTAACAACACCATTGTTCTCTCCCACGTCTCCATTTTTCATCCTCTTTCAACATTTGAGCTATCATATCGTTTTGTTCTTGAAGCATTTTAATAATGGACGACTCTCTTTGAAAATTTTGTTCTTTCTCACAGACATCGAACATATGTTGCATCAACTCCTTTCTAATTATTTCGCATTTGAGTAGAGTTGGTGATACTTATTCAATTTCATAAGGATATGAAAAGACTGGAGTCTCACACGGTTGTGAATAGGGGTGATAACCTTCATCTAAACCATTTTAGGGGTACCTCAACGGATAAGGACAATTATGTGTATAATGAGGTTTCCCACAGTTTACACACCATATTCTCCTAAACTGGCTCGATCGATTAAACATCTTTGGAATAGACTCAATAAACTAAAATAGAATATAAAGAAATTAACTAACCTAAAGACGACTGTACCAACTAGACATGCTAAAACTTAGACACGGACTTACTCAACATGACACACAAATACAAATAAGACTAATTAATCAATTACGTAAGTCATTCAAAGCTAGTTACACTATTTCCTAAGTGTCCCCTGCAACAGCGTTAAAAACTTGATATGCAAAACGCGGTTTATGAAAAACCTAACCTAGACACTCTAGTTTTAAATTTATAAACCTAGACTCTCCTAATGCTAGATCACTAGGCGGGCAAGTGTACCTATCGACTGTAGTAAAGCCTAATAAAGTCCGGATATCGAACCCAAAGAACACTAACGACCCCTAAACTAGACTCTAAGATAACTAAACTAGACTGGATTAATTGAATTTTGTGTTTTTAACTATTAACTATAAATAAAAAAATTGTTAAACTAAAACTGACACGGAAACTAGACACAAACACATCGGGCTTGAACTCAAATGGGGAAACAACTACCGTGGAAAGGAATCGAACTAGTCAATTTGTAAACTCTCGAAATTAGATTTATGATTGGTGATCGGTTTCTTAAATATGACACAAAAGAATAGATAAGGCACGTTAGATCACCTCCCGGTCTCACCGATAATACATAAAAACCTCTAATATCGTGTAAAGCTCAACGGTTTAACGGCTAAGATCACCTCCCGGTCTCACCTTTCCTAAATTTGTTAAGGTACGCAAAGACAAAATCAATTCCCGGTCTCTCTAATCACAAAACACCCTAAGGCGTAAGGCGGTATTCTTATTGAATTCGGTTATAATTCGGATCTAAATAAGGGAATCTAGGTTAACTGATGCAGTGGTAAAATGATAACAAAGATCAAATCATGTTGATTATGTGAATGCCCGTGATGAACTTCCCAAAACTCCCAAATCTCACCCAAAGGCCAAGGAAAATGAAGAGAAAATTCTTTATTGATAAAATTCAAGTCTATCTTTTCACGTTACATTTGCAATATAAAATACACTTTAAAATACGTAATGGGCCCGAAAAAGGCCATGGGCCAAACACAAACAAAAAAATAAACATGTAAAAACTGATGTAAAGACATAAAAAGCCCCATAAGCTTATTTAGGAGGTGTTTTGGGCTTCGAACAAGGGGGAAAACGGTTTGCCCGTTGGCGTTTGCCACAACGTGCTCCTCGTCTCAAGTTTTGATTTGACTGGTCGTGGCTTGAAACGGAGCTTCGTAGGCCAAGTTATGGCCGTTTTCGTGGCCACCTTTGGAAGCACGATCATGAGCCACCAAATATAACATGGCACACTCTTCAATACTTGGGCCTCCATCATTCCCTCCTGGATAGACAAAATTCGACCTTGAATTTGCAGTGATCTCATCATCAGACGAATCCCCATGAAACGGCAGCAAATGTTTGACATTGAAAACATCCGAACAACGAATATGGCTTGGTAACTTCAGACGGTAAGCATTAGAATTTATCTTCTTCACAATCTCCACTGGCTCGATTTTCTAGTGTAACATCCTACTTTTGGTTATAATAATAAATGAAATTTCATTTATTCAATAATGTGTCGTGCATTGGTTTAGATAATAAACTATGAGAGGGCGGGCTTGGATTTTAGAAGATGGAATAAGAGATGGAATGTGTCGTGTATTTGTCAAACCCAATAGTACTACTCAACAGAGACTCGCTATTATCCAAATATTAACCGGTTTGAGGTTATGAAGGACTTTAGTTGGTTTTTTTGCCACTTAGTCTTACAAGTGATATATAAAGAATAACAAAATCTAAAGCGTGGAGTATGTTATCTCCCCTTAATAAAAGCGTTTAAAAAGATTAAAAGGTGCCGTGAAACTCACTGTTTGTGAATATAACAAAAAGGATCCGAGAGAGGTGTGCGTCACAAGAAATCCTCACTAGTGCTCTAAAACAAAAATGAGACTTTCTAAGTATTTATACTACGAGTGAGTCCCTAGACTCAGCACATAAAACTTATGCATGAGATACGTTTCGTGTTTCGTTTGTGAAATAAGTGCGACTCGACAAACACGTTGGTGAGAAGCTACATGCGTGAACAAATATTGTGTCAAGTGTTACTATTGTACATTACTAGTAAAATAACTCCCACAAGGGAAATTAAGTCATACACATAGCAAACATCGATTAACTATGCCCTTTTCATGTTAACTTAAGTAATTCGACAGCTATTTTATCCAGGCAGATTTTCACTCGACAAGATTACTCTATTTAATAAATCAATACACGTCCAATAAATCACCAAAACTCATCACAGAAGCACACTTGAGTTAAGATTCTAAAAATATTTTTATTATATTTTTATCATATACGGTTTTCTCACAATGATCAAAACATCACAGTAAACACACAGCAGTCATTATCATGCGTAACAGAATGTTATTTGTTATTCTCGTTACATGGAAAATCCAATTAATGCAAGACCAATTGGGTTAGATTCCTAACTCAAAATATTAACTTCAAGAAGTGGAATCAACCCCATTGTCTTGTCGTTTATGAGATATCTTAATCACAAAACATCCTACCAGCAGGCTTCCCGAATCAGACTTGCACAACAGATTTGTAAAATAATAAAAATTAACTTTTACTCGTCTAGAAGTTATAAACTCAGACTCTTTAGAAACTAGACTCGACCTACTACATCATAGAATCAACAATCACTTCCAAATACAATATTAACATCAAGTTACAGTCATTTAAACACGAATTCAAGAATCTGTCCAGCATCAGTTTTCATCAAAACTCAACATACAATTAACCTATGAGCTAGAAATCATGCATACAACCCTAGCATATCAATAAACAACATATTTAGCATCTATGGTTTATGATTATCTGTTTAAGGATGTGCATAATCAAATATAATAGGTAAAAGTGTGTGTTTGATTACCTAGTTAGCAATTAAATCCTTCAATCAAGCTTGTAACACTTTGTATGTGTGTGTGTGTGCTTGTGGTCTCGGTCGAACAAGACGAGAGGGGAGGGGTGGGTGGGTAGGTTCCGTTGCAAGGGAGAGAGGGAGGGAGGGAAAGGGTTAGGGTTTATTGTTTAATGTTGTTTATATAGTGATTAAATAAATTACAAGTTACAACTAGTACCCTCAAGTTTTATTTAGTTTAATTTTTGTGCAAACTAATCTTTTTCATCCATAACATGATGCTATACATGCCAACACATAGTCACATAACATATATTATCACAATAAAATACGTTTTATACTAAGTACTTGTTTATATTAATTATTGTTTGTTCACCAATGGTTTGAGTCGACTCGTGTGTGTTTCGGTGAAATTCTGAAAGACTACTTGTGTAGTGATTGTCATTCGTCATTTAAACCCCAGTTTAAATGTAATGAGATATGCGTTTACAGTTCGTGTGATCTTAAGTTTGAATTAACGGAGTTCGGATTAACGGAGTTAACCTAAAATTGACGAGTGTCACATCATTCCCAGGTTGAAAGAATTTTCGTCCTGAAAATTTGTGTCAAGTCGCGATGGGTGACTGAAAAAGGCAAATATTTTAGTTTGTCATATCATTCCCATGTTAAAAGAAATTTCGTTCTGAAATTTAATTCATACCTCTGGTGTATTCTGACGGTTTGTCAGCTTTCGCGGTTTTCGGTGTTTGGTTAGTCCTTCAAAAAGGTGAGGATACTTCTTCATCATTTGATCCTCGCGTTCCCATGTGAACTCTGGTCCACGTCTCGAGTTCCAACGAACTTTAACGATGGAAATTTTGCTTTGTTTGAGTGTCTTGGTTTCCCAAACCAAAACTTCTACTGATTCTTCGATGAAGCGTAACTGTTCATCAACTTGCAACTCGCCCAAAGGAACTGCTTGTGTTTCATTAGAAAGGCATTTCTTCAAGTTGGATACATGGAAACCGTTATGTACGCCACTGAGTTCCGTTGGTAAGTCCAATCTGTACGCTACTAGACCAATACGTTCAGTTATCCGGTATGGGCCAACGTATCGTGGGTTGAGTTTGTTTCGCTTTCCAAAGAGAACTACACCTTTCGAAGGTGAGACTTTCAGCAAAACCTTAACGTCCACTTGGAATTCCAGAGGTTTTCGGCGCTTGTCGGCGTAACTCTTTTGACGATCTCGGGCAGTTGCCATGCCATTTCGGATTTGGACAATCTTCTCTGAGGTTTCGAGCACTAGTTCGGGACCAGTGATTTGGCTATCACCCACTTCTGCCCAGCAAAGAGGTGATCGACACTTTCTTCCGTACAACGCTTCAAACGGTGCTGCTTTAATGCTTGTGTGGTAGATGTTATTGTACGAAAACTCTACCAAGGGCAAGTGGGGTTCCCAACTTTTTCTGAAATCCAACACACATGCACGCACCATGTCTTCCAAGGTCTGAATGGTGCGTTCACTTTGCCTATCCGTTTGAGGATGGTATGTTGTGCTCATATCAAGACGGGTGCCTAGTGCGCTTTGTAGTGACTTCCAAAAGTGTGAAGTAGAACGAGAATCTCGATCAGATATGATTGAGACTGGCACTCCGTGTCTGGACACTACTTCTTTCATGTAGATGCGAGTCAGTCTTTCCATTTTGTCTGATTCCTTGATAGCTAGGAAATGCGCAGAGTTAGTCAACCAGTCAACGATCACCCAGATGGTATCGTATCCCGTCGGCGTTTTGGGTAATCCCGTGATGAAGTCCATGGAAATGTGTTCCCATTTCCATGTTGGTAGTTCTGGTTGTTGTAACAGTCCGGATGGTTTCTGACACTCCACCTTGACTCTAGCACAAGTCAAACATTTGCTCACGTAGGTGGCAATGTCGGCTTTCAGGTTTGGCCACCATTAAAGTGCCTTTCGGTCATGGTACATTTTATCTGAGCCAGGGTGAATGGAGTATCGGGATTTGTGTGTTTCGTCCATCACCAGATTTCTCAAGTCTCCGTATCGAGGGACCCAAATCCGGTTTTCAAAATATCGGACACCGTCCGATTTGGTTTCAAGCTGCTTGTCCATGTCCCTCATGAGTTCTGATGGGAGGTTATCGTCTTTCAAAGCTTCTAGTTGAGCATCATGAATCTGATCAGGTATGTTAGCATGAATCCTGAGTTGTAATGCTCGCACTCGTCTAGGCTTATCGGTTTCTTTTCTGCTGAGAGCATCGGCCACTACATTGGCCTTACCAGGGTGGTACTTTATGGCAAAGTTATAATCCTTAAGTAGCTCGACCCAACGACGATGTCGCATGTTCAGCTCCTTCTGATCGTAGATATGCTGGAGACTCTTGTGGTCAGTGTAAATGGTGAATCTGGTACCGTACAAGTAATGTCTCCATATCTTAAGAGCAAACACCACAGCTCCGAGTTCCAAGTCATGGGTCGTATATTTTTTCTCGTGGATCCGTAGCTGTTGAGAGGCATAAGCTATAACCTTCTCGAGTTGCATTAACACGCAACCGAGACCCTGTATCGATGCGTCACAATGCACCTCAAAATTTTCCTTTCCCTCGGGAAGGGCTAGGATTGGTGTGCTACAAAGTTTGGTTTTCAACAGTTGGAAGGCAGACTCATGCGCGTCACCCAAATTAACTTAGTACCATTGTGTGTTAGTGCGGTGAGGGGTTGAGAAGTCTTTGAAAATCACTCAATGAAACATCGGTAGTAGCCAGCCAGTCCTAGAAATTGTTGCACCTCAGTCGGAGTCTTAGGTGCTTCCCAGTTTTTGGTAGCCTCTACCTTGCCTGGATCGACATGGATACAACTCTCATTGATCACATGTCCTAAGAAGTGAACTTCGCGAAGCCAAAATTCGCATTTCAAAAGCTTTGCGTATAATTGTTCCTTCTTTAGCAATTCCAGGATTAACCTCAGGTGTTCTTCATGGTCGTTCTTGTTCTTGGAGTAGACGAGGATATCATCTATGAAAACGATAACAAACTTGTCGAGGTACACCTTGCATACTCGGTTCATGAGGTCCATGAATACGGCTGGTGCATTGGTTAAGGCAAAAGGCATAACAGAAAACTCATAGTGACCGTACCGAGTTCTGAATGCCGTCTTTGAAATGTCCTCTTCGCACACTCTCAATTGGTGGTAACCAGATCTCAGATCGATCTTCGAGTAGTAACTCGATCCTTGAACCTAGTCAAAAAGATCATCAATTCGGGGTAGGGGATAACAGTTCTTGATCGTCACCTTGTTCAGCTCCCGGTAGTCGATGCACATGCGGAAGGTCCCGTCCTTCTTTCGAACAAATAGGACAGGGGCTCCCCATGGGGATGAGCTAGGACGGATAAAACCTTTATCCAACAACTCTTGTAGTTGAGTGGACAACTCCTGAAGCTCCGTCAGTGCGAGTTGATACGGGGCTCGTGCTATGGGTGCAGCACCGGGGGCTAAATCAATTTGGAACTCGACTTGTCGTATGGGTGGGAGTCCTGGAAAATCTTTCGGGAAGACTTTTGGAAAATCATGCACAATAGGTATATCTTCGATCCTTTTCTCTTCCGTGGGTTTCTCAATTACCTGAGCTAAGATCGCCGGATGGCCCTTTCGTAAATATTTATGCGCCTTCATGAGGGTGATGATGCTGGTGGTCATGCCGCTCTTCTCGCCCTGTATCGAGATGATCTCGCCGGAAGGAGTAGTGATATGCACAATCTTGTCATGGCATATAATCTCAGCTCTATTTTTTGGATAGCCAGTCCATACCGACAACAACATCGAAACTACCAAGCATAAAGGGTTTGAGGTCGATATCGAAAGTATGACCAGACAGTTTCAACTTACATCCCGCTTGTACATAAGTTGTTTCTATAGACTTACCGTCAGCTAATTCAACAGGAAACTTAGCATCTAACGAGGATGGAGTTATGTCTAAGAGTTTACTAAAGGCTTGCGAAACAAAACTTCTATAAGCTCAAGTGTCAAACAAAATAGAAGAAAAAAAGTCGTTCACAGGGAACTTACCGGTAACCATTTGGATCGTTGCGGGCCTCGCCCGATCCAATGACGAAAGCTCTACCCTTACTACCGCTTCCGTTACTGTTATTGCCTCCATTGCTCTCATTCTGCTTCAGTTTTGGACAATCTTTCCTGAAGTGACCCTCCTGACCACACTCAAAGCACACTTTCATTGTTGCAGGCTGTTTTGGAGCACCCTTACCCGCTAAGTCTTCCCTACAGTCCTTGGCATGATGACCCAATTTACCGCATTGCAAACACTTGATACGGTCGCATGGGCCAGCGTGGTGATAGTTGCACTTGTTGCACTTTGGGTACTTTCTAGCATAGCCACTCGAACCCTGTCCGCCACCGTGGTTGTTGTTGGAACCCTGATTATTGAAGTTCCGAGTGAGTTCAGGTTTACGGTGGTGTTGTTGCTGTGGAGGGTTCGATGATGAGGACCTGGTGTTGTCAAACTTCCTCTTTCCATTCCCAGAGTTGTTGTTGTTGTTGTTAGTGCTTGAGTTGTCCCGGGTTTTAGAGGTGGAACCTCTAGGTGGTAACGCACCTTGTGCCACTGCTTGATCCGTCAGCTTGTGGGCTATTCGGGTCGTTTGCTGAATAGTGGTTGGTTTAGAAGACGTCACCATACCCTGAATATGGGGTACCAAACCATCAATATACATCTCGATTCTCTTAGTTGGCGGATCTACCATCCGCGGGCACATCACCACCAGCTCGTGGGAACGGGTGGTGTAGGCTTCAATCTCAGAACCCACCATCTTTAACGCCCAAAATTCCGACTCCAACTTCGAGATTTCCTCTCTAGGACAATACTCTTCTCCTATCATGTTCTTGAATTCCTCCCAATTCATAGCATTTGCCAATTCCAAACCAAGAATCTGACATTAGAGTTCCGCCAGGTGAGAGCGGAATCTTGCAGTGTTCCAGCAGCAAACTTGACCTTGTTGGCTGATGGACAGTTACATATCTCAAAAGCTGACTCTGCCTTCTCGGCCCAACGAAGGAAACCTATGGCTCCCTCAGTGCCCTTAAATGAATTGGGTTTACATTCCAGGTAATTCTTGAAAGTACAGACTCCGGCTTGTCCTCCGATTCTTCTTCGGGTTCCTCCTCGGGATCTTCTTCAGGATCCTCTTCCTGTCCTACTACGTTCGGGGCAATTCGCGCCTCAAGTTTCTCGCAATGAGCTAGAGCTGTTGCTGCAATGTTTCTTGCTTTCCAAACTTCATCCTGCAAGCCTATCATCTCTGATTGCATCTTGGTCATTACTTTCATTTGCTACACATGAGCATCCTAAACTTCCTTCATAGCTTCGGTTAGGTAGGTAAGTCTCCTCCAAGCATTAGCTCCATCATCCTTCACCTCAGTAACCTTCTCTCTCCTGGAGCGCATAAAGCCCACTTCACGCTCTAAACAGGAAGCGAGAGCTGCGAAAGCACGCTCCATTGGTTTGGTTATGGGTGGTAGGGTGTTGAAGGATATAGGACAACCCGAGAGAGGTAGTGGGGGAACTTTCTCACGGTAAACCATACGCTCGATCAGACTCGGGTACCAACACCAGTTACCGTTGTCGTCGTACATGTCTCCAGATGGGCGATGTCTCTTCGGTGCAGGGGCTGCTAGTGCCGGGACTACTCGATGTGGTGATGAGCCGGGTAGCTGCGGTTCCTTACCAGGGGCGTGAGACACCGGGTCGGATGATGATGATGATGAGATGATGATGATGATGATGATGATGATGATGATGATGATGATGATGATGATGATGATGATGATGATGATGTTGTTGGGTTTCAACGGTGGTTCGGAACGAAAACGGACAAATCTTTTATACCCGTACTATTTGAACCCGTTTTAAACGATATTTATGTCGTTTCGATAATTATTAATCCATATTAATAATCAAGATTATAAACCAAACAGTAAAACGCAGCGGATATTAAACTAATTATAACGAACCAAAAAACCGAAACCCGGACACGGATCCGATTACAAACGATACGAGTACGAATAAACATGAATAATAATAATCAACCATAGGGTGTTTTCGATATACCTCAGTTAACAAGAACCGGGAAGACATCGAGGGTTGACTAGAGATGCTAGAATGACACAATCCAAGATCCGACAACAGATTCGGCGCTATAGTGGTTCACGGCGGCGGCGGGTTTAATCCGGCGACGGTAAACACACGGCGGCGGCAAGTCTCGTGGCGGACAACAGCTAAACTGAGTCGGGACAATACTAGGACAGCTACACAACAGTGAACAGCAGTAGAAGCTCCCAAATCTTCTTCGCCGGAAAAACGGGGCTCACCGGAGAAGAAGATGCAGGTCGCCGGAGAACCGAGGTTTCAGATTTTGGTTACACCGGAGCTAATATGGAGCTGCGGTGGATCTTGCGGTGACCGGAGAGCAATAGTGGTGGCTGGATATGATGTGTGGCGGCCGGAATAACTTCGCCGGAAAACCGGTTCGCCGGAATTCGGCGCCGGATTCTTATGGCAGCTAGGGTTTATCTTGTTTTTATGTTTTTTTGCCATAAATAGATAAATAGTATGCATTTATAGGTAATTAACTTAGGGTTTAACCGTTGGGTTTTAATAAGATTATCAAAGTGATAAAATCCCTATTTTACCAAAAACGCAGCGGATATAAAAGTTTTAAATCTTGTTAATATGATATGTTTAAAACCAATTTTAAATATGCAAAACCCAAACCCGGATCCAAATACGAATTACACACTATCAAATACATGCATGTCACTATAAGTCCAAGCATGTTACTACTACTTTTTAATATGACAAAACCGGGTGAAAGAGATGATGATTGAAAGGTAAGAACTTGAATATGGAAGCTCCTCAAGCTAGCATACCCCAAGCTTCAACAACACACCACTTCTAGCTAGGATTTGCACTTGAAATTTTCTTCTTCTTTTCTTATGTTGGATGAAAATACCCAAGAGAGGAAGAGAGAAAAGTTTACTTGGAAATTATGTGTGTTATGAAAGAATGAAAGAGAAAGACTTGGTTTTATTTAAAGGCATCTTTCTCTCCACCAATAATAACCATTGCATGTCTCCACTCACCTTGCATGTCTCCACTCAAACATATAATAATATTACATTTGAAAGAGTTATTATCGTTTTCTTTTATAAAACTTTAAACACACACACACATATATATATATATATATCCATACATATATACTTTTATAAGTTTATAACTTATAACTTATAAAACCTATTATATGTTAAGAGACATGCTTGGTTATTATTATTCACATATTGTTATTTAACCAACTTAAATAACACTATGTAATGTTCTTTCATAAAACATAAATCATCCATATGATTTGTTTATTACACAAGTACATTTTATTTAGAAACCCCTTTCCAAATAACTCAAGTGTTAATATTCATTTGTTATGATCACATCATATATGAACGAATATTATCGGTGTTTGTCTAGCTTGTTATTGGGTATGACCCGACTTGGTTCATAACGTACTAGCCACATCAATTTAATATGTCTCTTGGGCAGACCGAGTCCAACATTAACAATTAACCATCTTGGGCTTGAGCCCAATCAAACAAGTCCAGTCCATATAATTCTTTTATGTGTCGGGCCTAATTAACCTTTAAGTAGGCTTTTATCTCGTTACCCCCGGTGTAACTCTATCCGGGTCATGTTCGGGTCGGTCAGGTTGACTTGACCCGAAACGTCCATTAAATCCAACAGTCTCTCACTTGGACGTATTTGGGTCAAGTATCACAACGCTGACAGTCAGAGGCGTTCTAGCTACACATAGCTGTCCCCAACCGAATATGACATTTTAAATCCATAACCAAAGTATCTTGGAATACCATATTGCAAGACAATGAATTTTATAGTAATCGTTGTCATCTATCCTTTCTGTATAAGACATTAAATGAACTATGAGACATGGATCATATCATTCTCATATGGCGTTCAATTATTGTAATTCTCGATATAGAGTCAAAGTGGTCCAATCAAACACACAGTTAGTTTGGGTGAGGCCTCACACTTTACCAGTTTGAATCAACGAGGGCGCCAATATGTCTAACTGTTACATTTAAATGTAAGAGTACAGAATCCCATCTTGATTACATACAACTCCCACTGAACTCCAGAACATTCCCAACCAATGCCTTTATGGCTGGTAGTTACGCAACAGCGGTTGACATGATCAAAGAGTATTCCTCGGTAAACAAAAGTTCTGATATGTATCTCATGTCTAAGGATACTAAATGAGCATACTATTATCAAAACATCTTATGATTAAGATCCATGAAGATGATTTGATGCGAGTTATATCCAACGTCATTCATAATGAGGTCTGTGAGTTTGGAAGTCAACTACTTGAGTCCAAAGTCAGAATAGTCTTAATTCAGAATCGCTCCCACGAGTATGACCGACTACGGATAATTTAGAATACAATATTCATGGATTAAACGTATTAAAATGAACACAGTTGTATCATTCAACGTTTGCATTTAACCATTAAATCAAAAGTGAACATAAAGGTACAACTGATTAAACGTTCAAAACATCCGAATACTAAATCAAAATAAATCACTAGTAAGTCTAAGCCCGATAGCATCTCTATGCTGATCATGCTTGTCCTGAGTCATCGGCTTAGTGAACGGGTCAGCTAGATTTTGATCTGTGTCTACTTTGCTTATCACGATGTCACCTCGTTCCAATATTTCCCGAATAAGATGGAAATTTCTTAGAATGTGCTTGGTTCTGTGATGAGACCTTGGCTCTTTGGCTTGAGCAATAGCACCTGTGTTATCACAGATTATCTCGATTGGTTTTTGAATACTCGGAACCACATCGAGATCGGTGATGAACTTCTTCATCCAAGCAGCCTCTTTAGCAGCATCTGATGCAGCTATATATTCGGATTCGGTGGTAGAATCCGCTACTACACTCTGCTTGGAGCTCTTCCAATAATAGCTCCTCCATTGAGAGTGAAAACGAAACCCGACTGTGAGCGGAATCATCTCGGTCAGTCTGGAAGCTAGCATCAGTGTAACACTTTACAGTGAGCTCCTCTTCCACTCCCCCAAACACCAAGAACATCTCTTTGGTCCTATTCAAGTACCTTAGAATGTTCTTCATAGCAGTCCAATGGGCAATGCCAGGACTCTATTGAAAACGACTAGTCATGCTCAAGGCATACGAGACGTCAGGTCTAGTACATAACATGGCATACATGATAGAGCCAACCGCAGAAGCATATGGAATTGCTTGCATATGTTTAGATTCAATGTCCGTTGCCGGAGATTGCGATTTGCTCAACACGGTTCCCTTAGTCATTGGAACAACTCCTTTCTTGGAGTTTTCCATTGAGAAGCGTGCCATCACTTTGTCTATGTAAGTACTTTGACTAAGCCCTAGAATCCGCGTAGATCTATCTCTATAGATCTTTATTCCCAGAATATAAGCGGCTTCTGCAAGATCTTTCATTGCAAAACAAGATTCCAACCATAGCTTAACTTGTTTAAGCATAGGAATGTCGTTTCCAATGATCAGTATATCATCCACATACAAGATGAGGAATGATATAGTGCTCCCACTAGCCTTTCTGTAAACACAAGGTTCATCTTCGTTTTTGATAAAACCAAACTCTTTGATTTTCTCGTCAAAGTGAAGATTCCAGCTTCGAGATGCCTGCTTAAGTCCATAAATGGACTTGTTCAATTTGCAAACCTTATTAGGATATTTTGGATCGACAAAACCTTCAGGCTGAACCATATAGACATCTTCAGAAAGATGTCCATTAAGGAAAGCGGTTTTGACATCCATTTGCCATATCTCATAATCATAGTATGCAGCAATGGCAAGCAATATCCTAATTGACTTAGTCATGGCAACGGGCGAAAAATTTTCATCATAGTTAACACCTTGAGTTTGAGTGAAACCTATCACGACTAGCCGTGTTTTGTAGGTTTGCACATTTCCATGCATGTTGGTTTTCTTCTTGAAAATCCATTTGCTCCCTACTGCCCGCAATCGGGGGGTAGCTCAACCAAGTTCCAAACTTGGTTATCATGCATGGAATGCATCTCAGCATTCATGGCATCTTGCCATTTCTTGGATTCCGGATCCAAGATAGCAGACTTGTAGTTAGCAGGCTTGTCCCCAGACTCGGCTACTAATAAGACTTCGGCACCATCTAGATGACATAAGTATCTAGAATTTGGTACGGGAGTCCTACTACTTCTGCGAACGCTTGTGTTCACGTCTGATGTATCAGCAACAGCAACCTGTTGATTAGACTCTCCAACTACGTCAGCGGTTGATTGTGGTTCTTGTAACACCCCGCAACCGCAGCGGAAACGTAAACGGGATGCGACAGACACCTCTGATATCAACCACATTGTTTATAAAGAAAACTGAATGCATTAATATACTTCAAAATTACATTATCTAGTATTTCATTACCGTCTAGGTGAGTTATAATGTATCCTAACATCCCGCACGCAAATCTTACACACATCAAGCACTTAGCACGTAAGCAATCACTTCATCTTAATTGTACCTGAAAAACATGTGAGAAAACGGGTCAACTACGAATAGTTGGTGAGTTTCACAATTCGAGTAAACCATGATAAATCCTTATCAAAATATAATATTATCTGGGGGCACTGTTAACCCAGTACTGTACTCATTCTGGGGGTAACGTTAACCCAGAAACACTTCCAAAGACATCTGGGGACACAGTTAACCCAGTAACACTTCCAAAGACATCTGGGGACACTGTTAACCAAGTACTGTACCCATTCTGTACGATTCCCGTACAATCCAATATTTATAAATACACGCAAATCCATGCGTTCAGTTTGTACTTAAACATCTCAGTAAAAACATGCTTCCGCCCCGAGAAAATATTCGAAAACAGTTCAGAAAAAGGGGCTCGTGAAACTCACCTTAGCACATGCAAGCAGGTAACAACAATCATTATCAGTTAACACGTCCAATCTGTAATATGATCTCTACGATCGTTACTATACACTAATTATTATTATAACTTTAACCAAGTTAACCGGTACATCTGGGGACACTGTTAACCCAGCACTGTACCCGTTCTGGGGGCAAGGTTAACCCAGAAACACTTCTCCGGACTCAGATTGTGATATAGTTTAGAGTTCCATGGTCACAATTACTATTAGTCGTTTTTCTCGTTTTGCGTGCCTAGCACGGTTATCCGTTTTTACGTTTCAAAAATGAGTTTTGTCACACACGACCCGAAAGTAGTTGTTGACTGATAATTTAATTAGAGATGTGAAATTATAGCTCGGTTTAGACGCCCCGATTGGCCGCGGGACCCGTTTCCGTCTTTAGCGTACTGGAAACTGCTAAATCGGACAAAAATTACTCAAATCATCCGAATTATTTTCGGATGATTTATTTTTACTTGTTTAACTCATTTATATGAAATTAGTCCATTTTTAGGGTTTTTATACACCAGTCAGCTCGTTTAAGCGAGCTTTACCGGTTTACTCGTTTTAAGCTTTAAAAGTTTGTTTTTGCACAAATAATTATCCGTTTAATCTCGGATTTTGAAATTTTTGCACAAATGACTTTTTGACAGTGGGGAATTTTATAAAAATATTTCCAGAATTAAATTTTATATTTAAAATTTATTTATCTATTTTTTTAAACACCATTTAAACACTAAATATGTCGTAAATACCAAACGATCTTAGAAAAATCCCAAATTTATCCTGGATGTCCCCTGCCATCCACATAGTCCCCTGTAATTTTTCCAGAACCAAAATTTTCTTTTACATGCCATTTTCACTAAAACCGAGCTAGAAAACCCTAGAACTCGTTTAACCGAAAAGCCTACTTAGACTTCTCCAACTGACCTCAAATTTTGTGTGTGACTTATACATGATATAAAAAGATTATCTGCAATTTTCCAGAATTTTGCATGATATTTAACTATTTTTCACCATTTTTAGCCAAAATCAAGCATTAAATTCACCAAATATTCATCCTTTATCCAAAAATTACCAAAAATTCACAGAACTCTTATTTTCATGTGTAGAACATCCCTGTAAAATTTCATGACCTAACTCTAAACACATCACAATCTGTCCAAATCTCCAAAACCGAACATAAACCGAATATACCTTTCGTTTTCCGCCACTACAAGCTACAAACTCGTCTTTCCGCCTTATCTACCACTAAATACAGAACCTACAACCAACATACCACAATACCAAGCAAGTTACACTCACGATCAAGCCTCTTACACTATAGTTTCGGTTATTGCTTTAAAAACAAAGATTTAACCGTAAAAATCCGTTTTTGGTCCGTTTAACTCCTTTCTTGGACCAAGATCCCTTGTATAACCCGTATACATCACTTGATCATGCAAGAATCGGTTTTCATCTTTGAAACCTCATTTTCTTGCAATTAAACTCAAGAAACGAAGATGAACACATAAATAATTCGGTTTTTACCTCGGTTTTCTTGCTAAAAACTCGGGTTTTTAGATGATGAAGTGGAGAGAATTGATGATCTTGAGTGTTTTGATGTAAAAAAAAGAAATGAAAGCCAAGGGGGTAACACCCCATTCCGATCGGTCTATGTGGGGGGTGGGGTGGGACCCACCTCTCCATTCCTATCCACACATTTGGATTCTCGTAGTCCGGATAATGTTTTGGATAATCTGGTTAAGTTCGTTTTTCGGTTAAATGTTTAATTCGGCTTAAAACGAGGCTAAAACGGTCGTTTTTCGGCTTAAAAATGAAATTTATATAAAACCGATTTAAGAACTTTAAAAACTTAAACCATGACATTTATTAACTTAAACCATCATATTATTAATAATTGCGCATCTTTTTCGGCTTGATCGATCGTCTCTTGCTCGGTTTGGTATTAAAGGTTTCGTTTAACGTACCGACGTACATTAAATCGAAAATTCTTTTTTTTTTCTGTGCTTTTATTCACTTATCCCGAAGCTTTAATAATTCGTAAATATCACTAAATATTATAGATATCGTCTATAATTGAACCCTCGATTCGTTCGGGTTTCAATAACTATCGATCGATTGATCGCATATTCAATACAATGAATTATATATTCACGTACAATCGATACAGTGAACCACGTATTCTCGTATAATTACTATGGTAATTCATGTACCCGACGTTAAATATAACGTAACTATTGTTTACCGGTTAGGGTATACCGGGTTTTGTCGGAATCGTTACATTCTTCCCCCGTTAAGAAATTTCGTCCTCGAATATTTACACGCCCACTATCCCCTTCCGAGAGAAAGGTGGGGGTTTTTCCTTCAGAATTCCCCTCGCGTTACCAGGTATTATCTGGTCCTCGCTGTGAATTCCGCTTAGCTTAATCAATAAAGCTTGGTGTATCCAAACTGTTTAGTTTTCCCGTCTACTATCTCTACGGAATTATTTATGATATCAGGCATGTTTTCTATGAGTACCTCCAATACTGGTACTTTCGTTGCCTCAACGCCTAGGCACTTTTCAATCCGTATACATGGCAAAACATCATGTATAGTACTTAGCCCCTGGAGTATTTTAATCGATAAACTAAATGACCAATCATGGAGATATTCTCATGAGGTCCAATATATTAAGGAGCTATTTTCGGTTTTGCCAAACCTCCTATCACCTCTCTAAGGTGATGCCTTAAAAACACCTTGTTACCTCTTTCCAGAGACAATGGTTTCCTTTGAATGTTGGCATAAATCCTTTGCCAATCTCGCGCTGCTTTCAACTTATCATAAATAATATAGATCCGATTGGTTGTTTCTCGAATCAATTCAAATCCTATGGCTTGAGTGACGCCCATTTTCAATTTAACAAATTGGTGATGATTACTTCACCCATAGAAAGCTTCAAGCTCTCGATGCTTCCTTCCCCGCCTTTCAATAATGGAAGTAGAATGACTATTTCGATCTGAGATAATTGAAAATGGTACTCCACTACGAGATACCATTTCACCATCGTGAATTTCGGCGAGGATTCATTGTGGTAATCGCCATGGATTTGGATGAAATGCGAGGATTGGTTAATCGATCCTCGATTACCCAAATTTACATCCTGCCTTTGATATATCTTGGGAATTTGCGTCCCGAAATCCATTGTAATTTATTCCCACTATCATTGGCGAATTTTCTGTCGTTGTGGCGTTCCCAAGGGTTTTCGGTATGCAGCCTTATCTCTTGCATAACTTAAATATTCACCAACATACGTAACCATATCTTTCTCCAAACTCGGCCATTAATAAAATCCTTTCAGATATTCGCGTCATCAATAGTCTAATCCGATCCCGGATGTATGGAACATTTCGATCTATGCGCTTCGTCCATGATTAATTCACGAAGGTCATGGAGAGTCGAGATCCAAACCCGATTTCTGAAATAGAGAATTTCGTCAACGCGTTGTTCGAAATTCTTCTCATTGCCGTAAAGTTCCTCCTTTTCCAATTGTTCCTCTTTCAACGCCTCACGTTGAGCAACTCGAATCAGGTCCGAAAGGTTCGACTGGACTATCATCCCCAGCACTCGCACTCGCAATGGCTTAACCCGATCTTTTCTACTCAAGGCATCGGCTACGACGTTAGCCTTGCCGGGGTGATAACGGATGTCACAGTCATAAACGCTTAACAACTCGACCCATCTTCGTTGCCTCATATTCCGTTCTTTCTGATCGAATATGTGCTACAAACTTTTATGATCGGTGAAGATGGTGCACTTCTTACCGTAGAGATAATGTCTCCAGATTTTAAGTGCGAAGATAACCGCTCCCAGTTCTAAGTCGTGAGTAGTGTAATTTTTCTCGTTTACTTTTAACTGTCGGGAAGCATAGGCTATAACCTTATTATTCTGCATCAACACGCATCCTAACCCTTTACGCGATGCGTCACAACACGCGACAAAACCATCGTCTCCATCGGGGAGACTTAAAATCGGCGCTTGGCACAATTTTAATGGTTTCTATCTTATTTGTATCTTTGTGAAATCCTTGTTGCTTTACAACATGACCAAGGGATTATGCCTTCTTTATTCAAAATCACATTTCGAAAACTTCGCGTATAGCTCCTCTTGCTTTAACACTTCCACAATTTTCTTAACCGTCGTTCGTGCTCTTCTTTACGTTGCAAATATATCAAAATATCATCAATGAATGCTATGACAAATTTGTCAAAATAAAGTTTATAGGTCCATGAACACTGCCGGCGCATTTGTTAGCCCGAGAGGCATAACTAAGAATTCATAATGGCCGTAACGAGTCCAAAACGCTGTTGTTGCAACGTCCTCCTCTTGGATTTTTTTTTCATTTGGTGATAACTATATCTAAGATCAATTTTCTAAAATAAATCGCCCCTTGCAGTTGGTTAAACAGATCATTCACTTCGAGGAAGTGAATACCTATTCTTGATCGTCACTTTATTCAATTCTCCCTAATCAATACATATTCTAACACTTCCGTCCTTCATTTTGCAAATAACACTGGTGTACCCCATGGTGACTAACTAGCTCATATAAAACCTCATCCAAAAATTCTTGCATTTCAGTTGGTGCAAGTCGGTAAGGTGTTTTAGCAACAGGGCCAGCTTGAAGCATTAAATCGATTCTGAATTCGACCTGTCGGGTTGGCGGTAATCCAGGAAGTCCTTCTGGGAGGACTTGTGGGAATTCGCGTACCATCGGGATATCTTCTATATGTTTTCTTTTAAATCTGTGGCAATCACGTTTGTTAAATACACCACGTCTTCTTGTCGTAAATATTATAACATCTCAAGATGAGATTAGAGTGGTAACATAATACCGTACACTTTTCTCTGTATCTAATCGCTTCATCGTCCGAAGGAGAGCTTCTAATCATCTTCTTTTCATATTTGATTTCAGCTTCATGTTGAGTTAGCCAATCCATGCTAACTATTACGTCAAAACTTCTTTACTTTACTGGTCGTAGGTCAATAAGGAAAGGTTAATCGTTCAGAATAATATGACAATTCCGAACAATTTAGTTAACCATTAGGGATTTACCGTTAGCGATTCTACAGTATAGGGTTCTATAGTTTCACTAATCGGTATCCTTCCAAAGGGTAGGAGATTAACAGGAATTAACTACTATCGACGACCGTAAAAATATCACCGGTGCCTATTGATTTGAAACTACAACATACTTAATACCACCTTTGGATCATGACGTGCTTCATTCGAATTACTCCCATAAGTACGGCTCCTTGCTTGATCAGAGGTTGATGCTTGTCATGAGGTTCGTCTTCCAACGACACCTTGGTTCAACTTGGGCAATTTCTCTTGAAACGTTTTGTACTGCCGCATTCATATCAAGTACAACTGTTTGGCATAATCTGATTTCTTTGGATGGATTGTTATTGAAGTTGTTGGGTTCGGAGTGGTTGTACAAGAATGGGTTGGGGTTGCCGGTTCACGTGGCTTCAATTGGTTCCACAATTGGGGCATTACGTCCATCTTTACCACACCTGTGGTCTACTATCACTCGACATTCTTCTTCCTGTCGATAACCATATTTTCCACATTTAGGGAAGGACCCTTTATACGGTTCATGTTTTCACACCAGAACTAGTCTTAGTATAATTCTGGGTTGTAGGACATACCTACTTATTCAAAAGCCTATCTTGCACTATACCGTTATCATTTCTCTTCTTTAACACTCGACGTCTCACCTAACGTCCTTCCAGTCCGCTTCCCATAGAGTCAAATATATCAATGCTGGCTTGTGACACAACCCTTCCAAAGGTTGTATATCTTACAGGATTGACTATACTCCTTATCGATGGAGTTAGTCCCCAATATAGTGCTCACTTCGCTTAGTTTCAGGAGTAATTAGCCATGTTACCAGACATGACAATTCCTTCAAACGGTTAGCGTGTTCTAAGTGATCAGCACACAACATTTCTATCTTTCATAGCTCAGTTTCCAATCTCTGAGTTTAATTACTCGAAATAAAGTGCTCTAGCACAAGAATTTTTAAATCCTGACCATATCATCTGAGCAATAATTTTCTAACTATAATTTTGTACCATCGTGTTCCATCACGATACAACATAATCTACCAACATATCTGTAGCATAATTCACTACACAATGTTCTATCCTCTTACCAATATCCTTAACCATTTCGATCTTTTCTATCCCCTAGCTAATCTATTCCTCTCTTTACCATCAGTAAACTATTAATAATTTCCTTAACACAACCAACAAACATATCCTTCATACCGGATCTAATTCATTACGACTACTATTCATGTTTAGTTTATAACTAATACTTGTAGTCATAATAGTATCCGGTGGGACATTATCACTCTTACTAATACCACTAAGAATTGAAATATTCATATTCATGTGATTGCTCGATCTATAATTTTGCGATCACATTCGCATCAACACTAGCAGTGATCTGTGATACGACATTCGGTATCATCATCTGCTATCTTTGAGCAATCAACTGAATCATATCAATCTCCATCATTGGAGTTACTCTTTTTATGTCATTCTGCCGTACTCATCCCGTACGCAGTAATCAATACTAATCTCACCGTATAACTCGTTACCAGTTCAATCATAACAGCAGGTATACATACACACCGAATATTATCATACATATTACACACACCAGTATCTAGTATATATGTCCCACAAGTATAATAACATATGGACTTAACCTGACGTCGGTTAACGTTTAAATATGTTTCATAACCCTTGTCACCAACCGACATATAGATCTTTCTCAACAAAGATTAATGTTTAATATACTTGATTTCAATATCCTTCTGCATGTCAGCATAACCGATACATGCTCACCGTGAGCACCAAACGATTACGTACCACGGAGTTATAATATCCGTGTCCATTCGTATATTCGGCATACACGGTATACCACCTACGAACGAACAACCAACTATGCTATAATGATTCCAACACCTCTTTGTGTATGGGTAATCATTTTATTCGAGTATACATGGGTATAAGCCTCTAACAGATGTAAAGATAACATAGGGAGTTGCAAGGTTCAAGGTAATCGCGCAACATGGGTTGCCTTCAAATATTATCAATTATTATGATGGGAAACTCTATCGCTTGCTCAGTTAATGTCCTCCGGCTTTCTAGGTTCGCTAAAATCGGTAATTCTCGACCTGGAGGTGGTATGACTCATATGTTCGAGAGTGAGAAATACATATATATATTTCTATATATTATTTTTATCTGCTCATTTATTATCAAATTTATTGTTATTATTATTTATTTATTTATTTTCCTTAATGGAATAAGAATGGGTTCAGGTATAGGTCCGTCCGTACGTGAGGGTCGACGGTTCGGGTGAACATAGAGGGTTATTAGGATATACGGTACCGGTGTTGGTAGGGTAAGGGATTTATCAATTTTGGTTGGGAGTGACGGTTACTAGATATTTCCGGTTAATGTCAAACGGGAGATCTAACTTGGTGCTATCATAACTATGGCCCGATAAGTCAGACTTATCATTAACCGATGCTCTAGAAATTTCAGCATCCTCGGTACTTTATTATTTTATCCCCCGGTTCCTTATCCGGGTCCTATTTCTCAATACATGTACCCACAAGATATGTACATACATATATATATACACATTAGCACGCATAAATAATATTATATACTTTACACATATGTTGTCATTTTTACATATTAATGTACCCCGTGACTTCCCCTGAATTCCCTCGTGCGGACAAGTCTGTTATTATGTTCCGGACAGTAATAACTCACTTGTCCATCCAAGTTCATCCAGATCTCGTCACTATAATTTATTAGTTGATATTCAGATCCTATAATACTTGAGCTACTGGTTATATTTTAGGTATCTTTTAAAGACATCCTAATTCTTTATAACCAATGGCTCTGATACCAACTTCTGTAACACCCCGCAACCGCAGCAGAAACGTAAACGGGATGCGACAGACACCTCTGATATCAACCACATTGTTTATAAAGAAAACTGAATGCATTAATATACTTCAAAATTACATTATCTCGTATTTCATTACCGTCTAGGTGATACACACATCATACAATACGATACATAATTCTATCTGTTATAATGTATCCTAACATCCCGCGCGCAAATCTTACACACATCAAGCACTTAGCACGTAAGCAATCACTTCATCTTAATTGTACCTGAAAAGCATGTGAGAAAACGGGGTCAACTACGAATAGTTGGTGAGTTTCACAATTCGAGTAAACCATGATAAATCATTATCAAAATATAATATTATCTTGGGACACTGTTAACCCAGTACGGTACTCATTCTGGGGGCAACGTTAACCCAAAAACACTTCCAAAGACATCTGGGGACACAGTTAACCTAGTAACACTTCCAAATACATCTGGGGACACAGTTAACCCAGTAACACTTCCAAAGACATTTGGGGACACTGTTAACCCAGTACTGTACCCATTCTGTACGATTCCCGTACAATCAAATATTTATAAATACACGCAAATCCATGCGTTCAGTATGTACTTAAACATCTCAAAAAAAACATGCTTCCACCCCGAGAAAATATTAGAAAACAGTTCAGAAAAAGGGGCTCGTGAAACTCACCTTAGCACATGCAAGCAGGTAACAACAATCATTATCAGTTAACACGTCCAATCTGTAATATGATCTCTACGATCGTTACTATACACTCATTATTATTATAACTTTAACCAAGTTAACCGGTACATCTGGGGACACTGTTAACCCAGCACTGTACCCGTTCTGGGGGCAAGGTTAACCCAGAAACACTTCTCCGGACTCAGATTGTGATATAGTTTAGAGTTCCATGGTCACAATTACTATTAGTCGTTTTTCTCGTTTGGCGTGCCTAGCACGGTTATCCGTTTTTACGTTTCAAAAATGAGTTTTGTCACACACGACCCGAAAGTAGTTGTTGACTGATAATTTAATTAGAGATGTGAAATTATAGCTCGGTTTAGACGCCCCGATTGGCCGCGGGACCCGTTTCCGTCTTTAGCGTACTGGAAACTGTTAAATCGGACAAAAATTACTCAAATCATCCGAATTATTTTCGGATGATTTATTTTTACTTGTTTAACTCATTTATATGAAATTAGTCCATTTTTAGGGTTTTTATACACCAGTCAGCTCGTTTAAGCGAGCTTTACCGGTTTACTCGTTTTAAGCTTTAAAAGTTTGTTTTTGCACAAATAATTATCCGTTTAATCTCGGATCTTGAAATTTTTGCACAAATGACTTTTTGACAGTGGGGAATTTTATAAAAATATTTCCAGAATTAAATTTTATATTTAAAATTTATTTATCTATTTTTTTAAACACCATTTAAACACTAAATATGTCGTAAATACCAAACGATCTTAGAAAAATCCCAAATTTATCCTGGATGTCCCCTGCCATCCACATAGTCCCCTGTAATTTTTCCAGAACCAAAATCTTCTTTTACATGCCATTTTCACTAAAACCGAGCTAGAAAACCCTAGAACTCGTTTAACCGAAAAGCCTACTTAGACTTCTCCAACTGACCTCAAATTTTGTGTGTGACTTATACATGATATAAAAAGATTATCTGCAATTTTCCAGAATTTTGCATGATATTTAACTATTTTTCACCATTTTTAGCCAAAATCGAGCATTAAATTCACCAAATATTCATCCTTTATCCAAATATTACCAAAAATTCACAGAACTCTTATTTTCATGTGTAGAACATCCCTGTAAAATTTCATGACCTAACTCTAAACACATCACAATCTGTCCAAATCTCCAAAACCGAACATAAACCGAATATACCTTTCGTTTTCCGCCACTACAAGCTACAAACTCGTCTTTCCGCCTTATCTACCACTAAATACAGAACCTACAACCAACATACCACAATACCAAGCAAGTTACACTCACGATCAAGCCTCTTACACTATAGTTTCGGTTATTGCTTTAAAAACAAAGATTTAACCGTAAAAATTCGTTTTTGGTCCGTTTAACTCCTTTCTTGGACCAAGATCCCTTGTATAACCCGTATACATCACTTGATCATGCAAGAATCGGTTTTCATCTTTGAAACCTCATTTTCTTGCAAATAAACTCAAGAAACGAAGATGAACACATAAATAATTCGGTTTTTACCTCGGTTTTCTTGCTAAAAACTCGGGTTTTTAGATGATGAAGTGGAGAGAATTGATGATCTTGAGTGTTTTGATGTAAAAAAAAGAAATGAAAGCCAAGGGGGTAACACCCCATTCCGATCGGTCTATGTGGGGGGTGGGGTGGGAACCACCTCTCCATTCCTATCCACACATTTGGATTCTCGTAATCCGAATAATGTTTTGGATAATCTGGTTCAGTTCGTTTTTCGGTTAAATGTTTAATTCGGCTTAAAACGAGGCTAAAACGGTCGTTTTTCGGCTTAAAAATGAAATTTATATAAAACCGATTTAAGAACTTTAAAAACTTAAACCATGACATTTATTAACTTAAAACATCATATTATTAATAATTGCGCTTCTTTTTCGGCTTGATCGACCGTCTCTTGCTCGGTTTGGTATTAAAGGTTTCGTTTAACGTACCGACGTACATTAAATCGAAAATTCTTTTTTTTTTCTGTGCTTTAATTCACTTATCCCGAAGCTTTAATACTTCGTAAATATCACTAAATATTATAGATATCGTCTATAATTGAACCCTCGATTCGTTCGGGTTTCAATAACTATCGATCGATTGATCGCATATTCAATACGATGAATTATATATTCACGTCCAATCGATACAGTGAACCACGTATTCTCGTATAATTACTATGGTAATTCATGTACCCGACGTTAAATATAACGTACCTATTGTTTACCGGTTAGGGTATACCGGGTTTTGTAGGAATCGTTACAGTTCTTGAATTTCTTCAAGATCGACAATGTCACTTCTAGTTCCTTGACTAAGAAATTCTTCTTCAAGGAAGCAACCCTTCCTCCTGATTGAAATCGTATTTGTATCAGGATGAAAGAAGTAATAACCGCTCTTGTAGTAGTATCCGACGAAAGTAACCTTTTCGCCGCGGGGATCAAGTTTGTCATCAGACTCACTTGTGATATAAGCATCACATCCCCATACTCTGAGATAAGACAATTTGGGTTTCTTTCCCTTATGCCATATCTCATATGGTGTTTTGTCTATCTTCTTTGTTGGAGCTAGATTGACAATGCGGGCGGCGGTCATAAGGGCGTAACCACAAAAGGAGTGAGGCAAGTTAGTTCTGCACATCATCGATCGAACCATGTTTAGCAAAGTTCGATTTCTCCTCTCGCTCACGCCATTAAGTTGGGGTGTGCTAGGTGGAGTGAGCTGTGAAATAATTCCATGCTCTTTTAGATGAGTGATGAACTCTGTGCTGAGATACTCTCCACCTCGATCTGATCGAAGTATCTTAAGGGTTTTATCAAGTTGTTTTTCCACTTCGCTTTGAAACTCTTTGAACTTTTCAAAAGTTTCGTGCTTGTGTTTCATAAGATACACATAAGCGTATCGACTATAATCGTCGATAAAAGAAACGAAGTATCTTTCATGGTTTCTAGTCATGGTTCTGAAAGGTCCACATACATCAGTATGTATGAGTCCTAACAGATCACTTGCTCGTTCACTTTTATTAGTGAAGGAGTCTTTGGCGAGTTTTCCAGCTAAGCAAGATTCACAAGTGTTGAAAGAGTCCGGTCTTGTGTATTCAAGAATACCTTCGGATTGGAGCCTTTTAACTCTTGCCTTGCTTATGTGGCCAAGTTGGCAATGCCATAGAAAAGTATCATTGACACTAGTCTTGATACGTTTTGAAAGGTGATATACGTTATTGTCAGGTTGAACATCAATCTCATAAATACCATTTCGAGGTTTAGCCTCAAAATAAAAGATATCATTTAAGTAAGTAGAGATAGCCATGCCATTAAGAACATACTTAAATCCTTGTTCAAATAACAACGAAACTGAAATGATGTTTCTGGTCAAGCCAGGAGCATACAAACAATTATTTAAATGAAAAACTAGGCCAGATGGATAAGTAAAATGAAATACTCCAGTTGCCAGAACTGGTACTCTCTTCCCATCTCCAACGATGAGTTCCATGCTGCCTTTATTCAGTTTCCTCCACTTCTCAGGCTCCTGCAAGACATTAACGATGTGGTAACCACATCCGGTATCAAATACCCATGTATTGCTAAAGACAGTGAAAAGTTCAATAACGTATATGGAAATACCTCCAGAAGAGCCTTCACCATTGGCTCTTTTCTTTCTGATCTCAGCAAGGTTCTCGGGGCAGTTTCTCATCCAGTGCCCCATTTGGTTGCATTTGAAGCACCTGCGCTCCTCAAAGGGCGGCGGCTTTTTCTTTGCAACCACCTTGTTAGTGTTGGTGGCAACATGGGCAGCAACATTAACTTTCTTCTTGCCTTTTCCCTTAAAACCCCGATTCTTTGGTTTTGGCTTCTTGACACCAGCAGATCGAATCATCAGAACTTGATTGGTCCTAGAAGGAATGTTCATCTCAGCCGTCTTGAGCATGTTATGAAGCTCCGGCACTGTCTTTACCCAACCATTCATGTTGAAATTCATTACGAACTGGTCGTATGAGTTGGGGAGAGAGTTGAGAATGAAATCCGATGCCATCTCATTGGGCATGGGATAATCAAGTTTCTTGAGCTGATCGATGTGCCCCTTCATCTTTAGAACATGAGCACTGACGGGAGACCCCTCTGCCATCTTGCAACTGATGAGTTGTTTCATGGTGTCGAAACGTTCTTGACGGGCTTGTTTCTGGAACATGCCCTTGAGTTGCTCAAGCATCTCATAGGCACCAAAGTCTTCCAAGCCTTTAGCAAGCTCAGAAGTCATGGTGGCTAGCATAATACAGGAGACCTCAGCCGAGTCATCCTTATGCTTGTCAAGAACTTTTCGTGTAGCGGCTGTGTTGTTTTCAGGCTCAGTTGGAACAGGTCCATCGAGAACATACAGGCGCTTTGCCATGGTGAGAACAAGTCTTAAGTTGCGGTGCCATTCGATGAAGTTGGTACCATTCAGTTTATCCTTCTCAAGGATAGTCTTAAGGGCGTAGGGTGAAATTTCGTTTGACGACATCTGATTAATTAAGCAAAAGTAATTTAATTAGCATTTTCGACGTTGTAGTCCTATTATTAATGACCCAATAACATTAATTAATTAGAAGTATGAGAATCTGGCTTCCAGTTATTAAAGGCAGCTGTAGCACACAACATTAATAAGTGGTTAGGCAGACTGACAACGATTGCCAATTGTGAATAGAGCACAACTCTCGGTTATGAGGCCTATAGAGACAACGATTGTCTGTATAGATACGTTTAGCCTCATCTTTGCCCACTTTAAGTCTCCAGACAGCTTTAGCACGTAACAGGAGAGTAAAGTAATAGTTGTCCTAGTACCATGACTTGTGAAAGCGCCGGATGTATCAACGAAACGCTTTCACCTTGATGGGATAGGCTAGAAAACAAATGCGGTGCTGTAGCTCCAAACACTCGAAATTTAGCGGTATGCCTCAAGTGTGACTTGTAGTAGGATTGGCATAAACTACTGGTTTTATATTGGGATAAATTTTAAAATTTACCAAATAGAGTAAAAGTCAAATTTTACTGTATTTATTATCGGGACGAATAGATGAACCCTTTCATCTCTCAGGACACTTAGTTTTAGATAACCTATTAAAAACTAAGTTTGTCGCGATATGACTAACCAATTTTAAGTTAAAATAACTTATTAGTTTTGGAAATCAAAACGATTTTAATTTGCAAAACAAAATCGGTTAAAAAATGTTTATTTTCCAATTTATTTGGTATTAGGTCGATGGTATTATAATCCTATTATAAACAATCCAACCAACCACAAATAGCAAATAACAATAATATGTAAATCCTTATGGCCAAAAGGTGATCGGTCTCGCTAGAGCCAATTAGGGAGACCGATCGGGTCAAGGGATTCACAACACAAACAACCACAAGGATGGACTTCTCCGTGCATCCCGTCGTCTTGTCCGAACTCCCACTAACTCCAAGATGTCCATGAGCTCGTCCTCGGTTATCTTCGCGTCTTCTTGATTACAAATTTATAAACTAACAATAATATGTCCTATTACAAATTTGAACCATCTTTATGGCCAAAAGAAAACCGAAAATTAAATAATAACCTTTTTACAACTTTTGAACCAACCGTATAGCCAAAACAAGCTCAAACACCAAACACAACCAATCAATCACATAGGTCGGGGCCGGATTTACATATTCACAATAAACGAATTTCGGGTCGTTTTGACTTGGTCAAATAAAATAAACAAAACTTTGACCAATCCAAAGCCACCCGAAAAAAATTCTAGATCTATAAACTTTAAACGATTTAAAGTTTAAGATGTAGATCCGGTTTTAAACGAACCGGGATCGACTCGTACGTTGTAACCGCGGCTCTGATACCACTGTTGGGTTTCAACGGTGGTTCGGAACGAAAACGGACAAATCTTTTATACCCGTACTATTTGAACCCGTTTTAAACGATATTTATGTCGTTTCGATAATTATTAATCCATATTAATAATCAAGATTATAAACGAAACAATAAAACGCAGCGGATATTAAACAAATTATAACGAACCAAAAAACCGAAACCCGGACACGGATCCGATTACAAACGATACTAGTACGAATAAACATGAATAATAATAATCAACCATAGGGTGTTTTCGATATACCTCGGTTAACAAGAACCGGGAAGACACCAAGGGTTGACGAGAGATGCTAGAATGACACAATCCAAGATCCGACAACAGATTCGGCGCTACAGTGGTTCACGGCGGCGGTGGGTTTAATCCGGCGACGGTAGACACACGGCGGCGGCAAGTCTCGTGGCGGACAACAGCTAAACTGAGTCAGGACAATACTAGGACAGCTACACAACAGTGAACAGCAGCAGAAGCTCCCAAATCTTCTTCGCCGGAAAAACGGGGCTCACCGGAGAAGAAGATGCAGGTCGCCGGAGAACCGAGGTTTCAGATTTTGGTTACACCGGAGCTAATATGGAGCTGCGGTGGATCTTGCGGTGACCGAAGAGCAAAAGTGGTGGCTGGATATGATGTGTGGCGGCCGGAATAACTTCGCCGGAAAACCGGTTCGCCGGAATTCGGCGCCGGATTCTTATGGCAGCTAGGGTTTATCTTGTTTTTAAGTTTTTTGCCATAAATAGATAAATAGTATGTATTTATAGGTAATTAACTTAGGGTTTAACAATTAACCATCTTGGGCTTGAGCCCAATCAAACAAGTCCAGTCCATATAATTCTTTTATGTGTCGGGTCTAATTAACCTTTAAGTAGGCTTTTATCTCGTTACCCCCGGTGTAACTCTATCCGGGTCACGTTCGAGTCGGTTACGTTGACTTGACCCGAAACGTCCATTAAATCCAACAGATGATGATGATGATGATGATGATGGCGTCGACATCCTTACAGGATAATTCGTGTATTGGTTGCGCGCGTATGAGTGAATGAGGTAAAGAGATAAAGAAAACGAAAAACTAAATATATAATACATATTTTGTCACACCCCGACTAGGTAGTTGCGGAAGCGTAATACGGGAATGTAACAGATAACACTGGTATCAACAACATTGTTTATAAAGAAAATTCAACAGCTAATTTACATCATATTACATGGGTAGGTACTACGTTTACAAACTAGGTGAAAAACACATAACCGGTTGCGAGCTTCTTAAACAGTATTATATCAGCGTCTATTCACAGCTATTCAACTTGTCTTTCTAACACCAAGCACGTAAGCAAATCATTCCACTTTTGCTTTACCTGAAAAGCATGTAAAACGGGTCAACTACGTCTAGTTGGTGAGTTTCAAGTTTCACGAGTTTCAATGAAATCAGTACATGAGTTCGTAAAGTTTACAGTGTGTATGTATATATGTCTGTGTATGATGCATTGTAGTGGAAGGTTAACAGTGTTGGTAAAGGTTCTGCAGTTGGGGGCATAGTGTCCTGTTCTTCCACACTTTTGACAGGTGATCGGTTTGCAATCACCCACATGATGAAGATTACATCTTCTGCACTTCGGTAACGTCCCTTTATAAGCCTCTTGTTTTACATTAGAACTGGTCATGGCATAACTTCGGGTATTCGGACGAGTCCGCTTATTTTGAAGGTTTCCTTGCATTCTCGTCCCATAATCAGTTCGTTTTAAACTTGTTGTTTCACCTGGCATCCTTATCACTCCACTTCTCATCAGGTCAAAAGTAACGACACCCGTTTGAGATACAGCACTTTCTAATGTCGGGTGGGCAACTGAGTTCACTATACTTCTCACGGCAGGGGTCCATCCCCAGATATAGCGTTCAATTCGCTTCGCTTCCGGTGTAACTAACCACGGAACTAAGCGGGATAGTTCGTTAAAATGATTCGTGTATCCCACATGATCCGCTCCTTTCATTTCCAGATCCATAACTCGTGTTCCAACCTCTGAATTTCACTTTTAGGACAAAAATGCTCTAACAAGAGGGTTTTTAATTCAGTCCATGACATACGGTTAATAGCATCTTGTCCCCTTATTTGGACTACTGTGTTCCACCACATCAGCGCTTGGTCTAGAAACATACTAGTAGCAAATTTGACTACGCGGTTCGGTGGACACTCACTGATATTAATTACTGATTCGGTCTTTTCTATCCATTTGACTAGCCCGCTAGGTCCTTCAATGCCCTTAAACTCAATCGGTTTACATGATATAAATTGTTTGTATGAGTACTCCTGACGCGGGGGTTCTCGGTTATTATTATTAGTTGTGTTAACAACCGGTACAGGGTTCGGGATATTATCAGGGTGCACAACAGGTTCTGGGTTCCCAGTGACATTCATAGTTGGGAGAGTGTTATTATTATTTATGATAGTATCAGTATTCACCGGGGTAGTAACACCCGGGGCTACATTAGTGTCCGGCGGAGGTGTATTAACAGTGGCCGTGGTGGTGCTCGTGGGTTGATTAACAGTATTGTTAGCACGTATGCCTGCAGTGACTTGGGCTACAATTGTTGGTATCACTGCTTGTAGTTGACGAGCAATCATTGCGGCCACTTCCGCCTCAGACAAAGTGTTTGTTTTCTTCGGGGCCATTCTATAAAATAATCAATTGTATAATAATTAACATCGTTTCACTATAATCAGCACAACTTTACGATATCACACTTTCACAACACATAATTATGCCAAAGAAAACACGTTTGTATTAATTATAATCATTACTGTACATATGCATCCAAAATTAGCGCATAGGCTTAACCTGGTATAGGCCAGCGCTTGTATATGCGTATCAAAAGTTGTCACTAAGTGACATGTAGACTTAACCCGATTAGGGCCAGTGCTTGAGATAGTACAAAACTACAAACAACTCCCAAGCCAGCCCAACACGCTGTAACAAAATGCTGCTTGGGATATCAAAAGACTATATACATAAGACCAGACTACTAGGTCCTATCCATTCTTCGCAACATGGAACCATAACCAAATCACAGCAGCCACTAGGGCCGCATTAACCGCTAAACACGCCCCCAGTAGTATCATCGCTCGATCCTGACGCCTGTGGCTGTCAGCACTGGATCTTTGTACAATTCTGATTTCCTGTTGCATATACCTCATGTGATCATACATATCGTGTCTATGCTGGTTTAGGCTATTTATCGTATGTGAGTGTTCTAAGAGCTGATCAGTTGCTAAACCAAACCATGCTGAATCAGAATAACGAGGTGGCTCGGGTACCGGGGCGGGTAAACCCCAAGTAGGAACAGGTATCTCTGTTACCCGAACACGCGATGTTTCTCCCCTATGGTACGTAGATCGAGGTGGGGAAAAGGTGTGCTCAGGTGGACGCACTGAAATGCGAGCAGTCCGACAGTTTCTAACAGTGGGTGGAGGTACTGGTGTATGCTGTACGGGTGGAGTAGGGGATCTGGGTGCTCTAACAGGTGAACGATAGGCACTAGTAGCTCCCTGTTCTACTACATTCCTAGGGGATTCCCTAGGGGGGTAGGTGTCACAACGGTAACCCGATAAGTCGGGTTGGTTTGGGGGTACCTCATAAGGAATTACCACATCTGCACCTTCTTGTATCTCCTTCGGTTCTTCCTCCGGATCCTCCTCTTCCTCCTCAGGCCTTGTTGGTAGGGTGTTGGGTACACGATCAGTGGATCTTGACATATTCCTGCACAATGGTTAGTGATAAGAATAATATCCTTCTATATTAATCATAGTAAAATACATGTAGGTACTATATACATAAGCACAAATAATCAATTATATACACAAATATTTATTTATTATTATATTTTATACACATATGTTGCTGTTTTTACCTACTCGATTGTTTATCGACTTCTTCTCGAATTTCCTCGTACAAACAAGCCTGTTATTACGTTCCGGACCATAATAACCCACTTGTCCATTCGCGTTCATCACGAGAATCATTCGTGTATATTATTTAATATTATTTTATTCCCAGAGTTAATCGAGCCTACGGTTATCTTAGGGTATCCTAAGGGACATCCTAATTCTTTATAACCAATGGCTCTGATACCAACTTCTATCACACCCCGACTAGGTAGTTGCGGAAGCGTAATACGGGAATGTAACAGATAACACTGGTATCAACAACATTGTTTATAAAGAAAATTCAACAGCTAATTTACATCATATTACATGGGTAGGTACTACGTTTACAAACTAGGTGAAAAACACATAACCGGTTGCGAGCTTCTTAAACAGTATTATATCAGCGTCTATTCACAGCTATTCAACTTGTCTTTCTAACACCAAGCACGTAAGCAAATCATTCCACTTTTGCTTTACCTGAAAAGCATGTAAAACGGGTCAACTACGTCTAGTTGGTGAGTTTCAAGTTTCACGAGTTTCACAGCTATTCAACTTGTCTTTCTAACACCAAGCACGTAAGCAAATCATTCCACTTTTGCTTTACCTGAAAAGCATGTAAAACGGGTCAACTACGTCTAGTTGGTGAGTTTCAAGTTTCACGAGTTTCAATGAAATCAGTACATGAGTTCGTAAAGTTTACAGTGTGTATGTATATATGTCTGTGTATGATGCATTATACTAAGCCACAAGTGAAACCGAAACGAGCTATACTGCATGGCCTCTCCTGCCCATGCACTCCTGTTGGCATTTAACAGCCAATTTCGCCCCATGTATGTACTATGTCTAACACCACATAGCAGTATGTAAATATATAATGACAATGTGCAACTGGTTTTACATATGTTCCGGCTTACCCCACCGGCTCTGTCACAGTTGGGTTTGTCAAACCGATAGTACTATCCACACGCCACCGGCACGAAGTTAATCACTTGTGTTTGTGGGGACTTGTCAAGTGTTAGTACTTAGATAATCCACATCATCACACGTTTTCAAGTATAACAGTTTATGTAAACATGCTTTTCACCCCAAAAGTTCGTAAAACAGTTTAGAAAGTGGGGGTCGTGAAACTCACCTTATTGTAGTTTGCACAGAAATTACGTGTCAGTAAGTCAAATGTCTCGTTTATAGCCTGATTCCTATAAACGGTATCGTATCGTTAATACTAGTACAGTGTTCAAGCTAAATCGGGCTGTATAGATAATCTGGGTATAGATGTTAGACCCAGAACATGACCATAGTCTTAGATTGTGACGTTGTATACTATGAAATGTTTAAAACTGGATTTGGCTCAGTTTCACCGTTTTCCGAGCCTAGCTCAGTTGATCGTTTATACGTTTCGGGATTAGGTAAGATCATATAAAACTTAAGTAAATATATTGATTGATAAAATGATTTGATTTATAAAAGAACTTTAAGGTTTCGGTGTCTGGTTTGACCGCAGGGTTCGTTTCCGTTTTCACACGGGTTTGATTATACAAAACGCGTACAATCCACCCGAATTGTCCGGAATTCTCGTAAAAAGTTCGTTTTTATCAATATCATTCAAAAATATGATATTTGACCACTTTTGACATTTTGACATACCAGTCAGTCCGTTAAACACAAAACTGCCGGTTTCGTTAAAACAATTATAATTTAAATCTTTAATAAATCATAACTAAATATGTAATTACATATAAATTATGTAAATTTTTGTAAAAATACATTAAGACATGGAAAATTTTATAAAAATATTTCCAGAAATTTTATGATTATTTATTTATTTATAAAAATTCATTTAATAGGTTATAATCATGTAATAAATGGCCCGTTTATATAAAACGACCTCCGAAAAATCCCATAATTTTTACCAAGGGCCTCAATGTGACTACATAGCCCCTGCAAAATTTCCAGAACCTAACTCTTTTGACAAAATGCCTTTTTGTGCGGTTTTTCGGCTGTTAAAACTCGGTTTAACCATGGCTGCACAAACCATACTTAGACATTTCCAATGATTCCCAAACTTTACCAGTGATCTTACCATCCCATATCAAACTCCAAAACCAAGTTTCATAATTTTTCAATATGTTTTGCTATTTTTCCCAAATAAACGCCCATAAACGGGAATAAATTCGCCAAATATTCTCCGTTTATCGAAAAATTACCAAATTTGAACAGGGACTCATTTATATGATCCCTAATGTCCCTGCAAATTTTCACAAGCTAACAACAAGCACGTCACAACCTAATACTAAACAGCCCTAAACGAGTATTACGGGTTTACCTTGTCGGTTTTTGATGAATTTTGCTAGCTTAAACGTCTTTCCGGGTCTCGGGTTGCAAACTCAGTATATCTACATATCATATAACATCAAACCAAGCATAAATCATCCATGTAACAGCCTTGATAATTAGGGTTTCGGTTTTGAGTTCAAACCGAACTTTCTAACCGTAAAAACGTTGTATTCATGTTCTAATCCGCGTTTTTGACCAAAAAAGTATATGTTCCAGGTTTGTAAACATGTTTAACATCAAAACATAATTTTACTTGATTTTTAGGGTTTTTGGATGGTTAAACATGTTTAACACTAATCAAAACATGTTTATATGATAATCATATGGATCAAACTTTGCTAAAACTTGTTAAAATTGAACCTTACCTTAGGGTTTTTGAAAGGAGCTTGAGAGAACAAGGCTGGAACTGGTCTGGACTTGAAAATATGTGGTGTGTTAAAATGAATAAAGAAGCTTGTTGAATAAGCTTTATAAAAGAAAACATGTGGGGGGTAAAAAAAAGTGCCGATCGGAACTTCATATGGAGCTTTAATGGGCTGTTTTGGCCCATTAATTTATATATACCAGCCCAAACATGAAAAGCCCATTTTAAGTTTAGTTCGGGTTCGGTTTTTCGCAAGAAAATTAATTCGGGTATGAGAAATAACGTAAAAACGTGTGTTTTTCAGCTTGTTTTTGTAAAATAAGAAAAACGTACTGACTCGTTGTAAAATTCCAAAGTATTTTCACGGATTGCTTAGAACATGTCATATAAGTGTTTTATAAATCTTTTTCGGCTTAACGGATGCTACAATGCTTGTTTTGATATTAACGATTGCGTTTAAGCTTATAGCGTATCAATAAACGGAACCTTTTTCGTTCAAGGAGTTTTAAACGTACCGAGGCCTAAATATCAATATGTTAGCCTCTATAACATATATATAACTCGTATATGACCCCTCAGTATATATACGGGTCATAATTAGTATCGGTCGGTTACTCGTTTAAGCACTACGAATTAACCGATTTGTCGTTTACTTGTTACGTAAAGAATATAGTGTACCTCGTTTTGTCATGAATGTCACATATTTATATATGTCGTGCGTAAAATTATAACTTATGGGTCGTTGCGGTTATAGTCTAGTATGAATGCAATTCTAGTTCGCTATAACCAATGGCTCTGATACCAATTTGTCACACCCTCAAAATCCACTAACGGAGTTTTACCGTCAGAGGGTGTGAACTAACAGGATCAGAATCATTAATTATAATCAAACACCATATTTAAAGTTTTCAAACCAACAAGACATCAAGTCTTAAATGAAATGCGGAAGCGTAAATTATAAACCAAAAAGTTGCGCCACACAGGACGACTTAAAAACTCAAGTTATCAAGATAAAAATTAAAGAAGTTTTTAAAGCAATGGTGTTTAGCGAATGCATTTCCTATACCGCGCGCCCGCCTCGGCTACCTGAGAATATTATACTAAAAGTTTCAACACAAAGGTTGGTGAGTTCACAAGTTTATAAAAATAAATTAAAGCTTTTGCGTTTTCGTTTGCGTTACCAGATAGTGTTAACTTGTAAGGCCCATTCACCGGTAACCCTACTATCGTGTTGGATTTACTCATAAACACAGTTCTAAATATCAGAGTTAATTAAAAACTTTACGCGGAATATAAAACTTTCATAAAACATTACATATCAATTCATAATCATGTCTTAAAACATTCCTCTTGTCTTTCAAAATCAAAACATAACTTATAAAACATATCAGATCTTCAGATGCCAGGCTTTAGTCTTCTGCCATGTGTCCTCCACTCAAGCCAGCTGTCTCATCCTACTCACCTGCGTGCATACTAAAAGTCAGCTACGCTGAGTGAGTTCTAGTTAATCATACAATACCATACAATACCTTATTACATACATACGTACTTAACCTCATAACTTTCTTTCATACACACATAAGTACTCATACCTTCATTCTTACTTACATACTTTCTTTCTTACTTACATACTTTCTTTACATTCATAATCATACGTTTTAAAGAGCCTTTCGCCCTATAACCTTACAGATATTATAAGGGTCTGGTCCCTAACATCACAGATATTATAAGGGTCTGGTCCCTAACATCACAGATATTATGAGGGTCTGGTCCCTATCCTCACAGATATTGTAAGGGTCTGGTCCCTAACATCACAGATATTATAAGGGTCTGGTCCCTTGTTTTCGAATATTAGTAGGGTTCGATTCCCTCTTCGTTACCATGCAACCATACATCATACCTCGAGTATTATTAGGGCTCGGTACCCTTTTCGTAACCATACAACCATACAACCGTCATTTCCTTCTTTTATTAGCTTTATTACGTTCATACACATAAACGTACATATCATACTTACCATATTTATAACGTTACAACCTGACAGTACGTGCAATATCCGAAGATCGTTCACGTACCATCAAGCAATCATTCATACATATCACATATGGCATACACTTATTACTTAGGATGAATGTATTAACAACACATCAAGTATGCACACAGCCCCGAAAACATAACAAGGAATGGGGCTAGAAACTCACCTGGATCCTGTTACGCTCGCCGTTGATCGTAATTCCTTTCTTTAACTGGGCTCGGCTAACTGTAAAATATTTACACATATCAATTAACTACTACTCGTTTTGTATTTCTATCTATATATGACCCACAACGAACGGGGGTCCGGGGGCAGCGCCCCTGGCAGCGGGGTTCTAGGGGCGGCAGCCCCTAGCGGGGTCCAAGGGGCAGAGCCCCTGGCTGGGGTTAAGCTGCCTTAACACATTTTCCATTAGGTTTTTAATTTATTTTCTAAACGAACTTCACTTCAGGCGAAGTTAAACCTTAGGCGAACTTGGCTTCAGGCGAAGTTAAACCTTAGGCGAACTTGGCTTCAGGCGAAGTTAAACCTTAGGCGAACTTGGCTTCAGGCGAAGTTAAACCTTAGGCGAACTTGGCCGTAGGCGAAGTTATCCTTAGGCGAACTTGGCTTCAGGCGAAGTTAAACCTTAGGCGAAGTTACGCTTGAAGACGAAGTTACGCTTGAAGGCGTAGTTCATCAGGCGAACTTAATCTTGCAGGCGAAGTTATCGCGCTGCAGATCTGTTTGCCCATAAATCCTTCGTTTCTTAGCCAAATAACTCGATTTTGGTACCCACGGAATCGTATGATCGGCGCCTACAAATCCCAACCATCAAATCGGCCTAAAATCGACATTTTAGGGGCCCGATTAGGGCAGTTTGGGTTTCGGGTCCGGTTAACCCATCCAATCCTAACCATTTTCAGTAATATTAGCTTTGGAGGATTTGTTCTTACCTTACCAACTCAGATCTATCAACAAAATCTCGGGTCTCGGCTTCGAATCTTGATCGGTTAGAATGTGTGTGTTTTGAGTGTGTGAAGAAAGAAGGTGGAAATGAAAGATTGGGTTTGGGATGGGATATTTATATCCCTCAAAGCCCACGGACCCGAGGCCCATTCTCATTTAACCCATCTTACGCAATCTAAGCCCAACTCCCTCCTTACTCGACATTAAATAATTAACAACGTGAAATCACTAAACATAACTTTCTTTATTTATAATTAAAATTTTAGGATGTTACAAGTCTTCTCCCCTTAAAGAGGTTTCGTCCCCGAAACCTAACTATTACATAAACAAACTAGGGTAAAACTTGCGCATCTCATCCTCGACTTCCCAAGTAGCATCTGATCCCTTGCGGTGTTTCCATATCACTTTTACCAAGGGTATAATCTTGTGACGAAGCTGCTTCTCCTTGCGATCAACGATCTTTATCGGTTGCTCGATGTAGTTCAATTGTTCATCAACCTCAATGTCCATTAATGGCACGTGAGACGTGTCATCAGCTAGACACTTCCTCAGATGAGAAACATGGAAGGTTGAATGAATTCCTTCTAACTCATCGGGTAAATCCAGCTTATAAGCTACTTCCCCCACACGATACAAAATTTTAAATGGTCCAATGTACCTCGGACTTAGCTTCCCTCTCTTTCTAAAACGGATAATTCCTTTCCAAGGCGAGACCTTAAGCATCACATAGTCGCCAACGTTAAACTCAATTGGTCGTCGCCGCTTATCTGCATAAGACTTTTGTCTGTCTTGAGCGGCTTTCATTCTTGCTTTGATCTGATCGAACTTTGAAGACGTTTCATGAACCACTTCTAGGCTTCCCATTTCCTTTTGACCAATCTCACCCCAACACACCGGGGTTCTACATCGTCGACCGTAAAGCATCTCAAACGGTGGCATACCAATGCTCGAATGGTAACTGTTGTTATAGGAGAACTCTGCCAGATGCAGATGATCATCCCAGCTTCCACCAAAATCTAAAACACAAGCACGTAGCATATCCTCAAGGGTTTGGATCGTCCTTTCGGACTGTCCATCGGTTTGAGGATGGTACGCCGTACTGATGTTCAACCTCGTCCCCATAGCTTCATGGAATTTCTTCCAGAATCTTGAAGTAAACCATGTATCTCTATCAGACACGATCGATAACGGTACTCCATGCTTGGTTACAATTTCTTTAATGAACAAGCTTGCTAACGTTTCTGACGAGATGGCCTCTCGTATGGGTAGAAAGTGAGCACTCTTGGTCAAACGGTCCACAATCACCCAGACGGTATCATGATGCTTAGCTGTACGAGGTAGCTTAGTTATGAAATCCATAGTGATGTGTTCCCATTTCCACTCAGGTATCTCTAGCGGTTGCATCTTCCCATAAGGCTTCTGATGTTCGGCTTTGACTTGTAAGCAAGTTAAGCACTTACCGACATAATCTACTACATCATTCTTCATTCCAGGCCACCAGTAATCCCTTTTCAAGTCTTGGTACATCTTTGTAGCTCCAGGATGGATTGAGTACCTTGACTTATGAGCTTCATCTAAGATTCGACTTCTAAGATCACCATGGCGTGGGATCCACATGCGGTCAAATCTAGTCTTAACTCCATGAGTGTTTTCCACTAACTCATTCTGCTGGCCGAACACCCTTTCTTTCTTTACTAACCCTTCATCTACTAACACCTCTGACTGCACCTTGATGATTTCTTCAAAAAGACTTGAGTTCACAATCAGCTGGTATGACGTCACAGTTGCTAGGACTTCCTCATTTTTACGACTTAGCGCATCAGCGACCACGTTAGCTTTACCGGGGTAATACTTAATCTCACAGTCGTAGTCCTTTATCAATTCTAACCATCTTCTCTGCCTCATGTTCAATTCTTTCTGCTCGAAAAAGTACTTTAAACTCTTATGATCTGTATAGATAGTACACTTAGTACCGTATAGATAATGCCTCCATATCTTAAGAGCATGCACTACGGCTGCTAACTCCAAATCATGCTTCGGATAAGTACTCTCATGGACCTTCAACTGTCTAGACGCGTAAGCTATCACTTTCCCTCGTTGCATCAACACGCAACCTAGCCCTTGATGCGAGGCATCAGCACACACAACGAAATCCTCGTCACCATCGGGTAGAGCAAGGATTGGAGCTTGCGTGAGTCTTCTCTTTAATTCTTCAAAGGCTTCTTCTTGAAATTTTCCCCAACCGAATACTATCGACTTTCGGGTCATACCGGTCAGCGGTGCGGCTATCTTGGAGAAACCTTCGATGAATCTCCTGTAGTAGCCGGCTAACCCTAGGAAACTTCGTATATCAGTCGGATTCTGCGGAGTCTTCCAATTCGTTATCGCCTCAATCTTAGCTGGGTCCACGGTAATCCCTTCCGAATTAATCACGTGACCTAAAAATTGCACTTCTCTTAACCAGAACGCGCATTTCGAAAACTTGGCATACAACTTCTCTTTCTTCAGAACTTCCAATACTTCTCTCAAATGCTCCGCATGGTCAGACTCGCTCCTTGAATATATTAATATGTCATCAATGAAAACGATAACTGACTTATCCAACATTGGTCGACACACCCTGTTCATCATGTCCATAAATGCTGCTGGAGCATTTGTTAGACCGAATGACATTACGAGGAACTCGTAGTGCCCATATCGCGTTCGGAACGCTGTCTTAGGGACGTCTGCCTCCTTTACCTTCAGTTGATGGTAGCCTGATCTGAGATCTATTCGTGAGAACCAACTCGAACCTTGCAGTTGGTCAAACAGATCGTCAATCCTAGGCAAGGGGTATCTATTCTTTACCGTAAGCTTATTCAACTCACGATAGTCTATGCACATTCTCATACTTCCATCCTTTTTCTTCACAAACAAAACCGGTGCGCCCCACGGAGAAACACTCGGTCTGATAAAACCCTTGTCGAGGAGTTCTTGCAGTTGGGACATCAATTCCTTCATCTCGGACGGTGCTAGACGGTAAGGCGCTTTCGCGACGGGCTGGGCTCCTGGTACTAGATCTATCTGAAATTCTATCTCTCGCTCAGGTGGCAACCCCGGAAGATCCTCAGGGAATACTTCTGGGTAGTCGCGCACAATAGGAACATTCTTCATTTCTTTCGTCTCGGCCGTAGCGTTGACAACATACGCCAGGTAGGCACCACACCCTCGCCTTAACAAACCCTCGGCTTTTATCATCGAAATGACATTAAGCCCATAACTCTCCTTATCACCATAAACCGTCACCGCACTACCATCCAATGACTTTAACCTTATCATCTTACTTTTACATACTATCTGAGCCTCAAACTCAGACAACCAATCCATACCCAAGACTACATCGAACCCTCCTAAGGCCATAACATACAAAGTAACAGGGAACTCATGTCCCTCTAACACTATCTTACAATTCTTAACCATTTTTGTTATTTTCACCGAAGTGTCACTTGCGGTTTCTACTACAAAAGTTTCAGACACTCGGCAGCCTTTCATTTTAGCTAGTTTACTAAACGTCGTAGCTACAAAACTTCTATTCGCACCAGAATCAAATAATACAGAAGCAGAAACATCGTTCACTAGAAACGTACCTGTGACGACATCCGGAATCTGCCTGGCTTGTTCCTGGGTCAGCATGTAGGCTCTAGTTCTGGGCCTAGCTTGATCGGCATCCTTCTTTCCACTACCTCCAGCTACACCTTCAGTGCACTCCCTTGACATATGGCCTGTCTTGCCACATTTGTAACATGCTGGCTTCGCACTGCACTCATTGGCATAATGCCCTACCTTCCCGCACTTATAACAGGCATTCGACCCCATTCTGCATTCTCCACCATGAGCCTTTCCACATTTGAGACAAACATTAGAACTTTTACCCCACTTGCACTCACCACCATGCCTCTTTCCGCAGGTCTTACACGATCTCTTCTCCCACACTTTCTGTTTCTTATCCTTGGAGTTCCATAACTGAGTACCGGGTCGTTTAGCAGGAGTGACTCCTTTCTTCTCTTTCTCTTCGTCCCTTTCCACCCTATCATCCGCGGCCAAGTCAGCATAGACCATTTCCGCGAGTCCAACAGCCGAATCAAAAGTAGCAGGTTGAATCGCCCTGACTAACATGCGGACCTTTTGTGGCAACCCCCTCACATAACATTTGATTCTCTTGACCTCAGTGTCAACCATGTCAGGCACCAACCTAGATAGTCGGTTGAACTCCATGGTATACTCACGATACGTCATCATACCGGCTTTTAAATTCTGGAACTTCATCTCCGTTCTTTCAACCTCGGCATCTGCACAGAACTTCTTCATTACCAACTCTTTCAAATCTTCCCACCTCATCGCTCTGATCTCATCCTTAGTCTTTCTCTGCTCCACACTTTCCCACCAATACATAGCTTCCTCCTCAAATGACTGTGTAGCATAACCCACAGCTTGGTAGGGACGGCATTCGCTAATGCGGATAATCTTGTCCATAGCGGTTACCCATTGAAGAGTAGCGATTGCGTCTCCTAAACCAGTCAGCTTAGGCGGGTCGCAACCTTTGAAGGACTTGTAGTTGCAACCGCCTCGGTCCCTCCTTCTGTCATCGACCTTCGCAGACCTTTCCTCGCTTGATTCACCCTTCTCCCCCTCATCATCATTCCTACTATGACCACCTGCCCCGTCCACAGTTCTTTCACGGCTTCCAGCAGGGCCTCCCGGAGTAATATTCTTTACAGCAGCGGCTACAGCTTGGACGTTAGCTGCTTGAATGGCGGGATCCAGTTGAACCCCTTCGTTGTTGATCGGACCTCCTCCAGCTGCACTACCCTCCTCCCTGGTGTTGGAAGCTGTCTCAACCGAAGGTTGCTGGATACGACGAGGCCTGCCGCGTCGTCCAGCACGACCTCCAGCTCCAGCAATGTTACCAACTCCAGCCATCGTATTCTAAAAGGGAAAACACAAACATCGTCACTCAAGGAACCGTTTAGTACAAGGATGGTAAGGCTAACAGGTAATAACAGTGGCCAGTTGTGATTAGCTGATCACGTTACTTTCCGTGTCCTATACACTTCCTTTTATGAGTCTATTTGTGCTGGTTCTACTTAAGCAGTTAGTCAATTCAAACAATCAATTATTCCTATCCGTACCATTCTCATATCTTTTCTTTCTCATTAACATATATCATTTAATCATACCTTTCACCTTTACTGATCTTGCTTGAGCGACACATGGCATTCTTGAACTGGCATCTTCTTTCTTTTCTTACTTAAATCCCATTCTCTGTTCAAGTCTAAGCATGTAGGATGCTTAAATCTCTCGAACTTTGCTCTGATACCAACTTGTAAGGCCCATTCACCGGTAACCCTACTATCGTGTTGGATTTACTCATAAACACAGTTCTAAATATCAGAGTTAATTAAAAACTTTACGCGGAATATAAAACTTTCATAAAACATTACATATCAATTCATAATCATGTCTTAAAACATTCCTCTTGTCTTTCAAAATCAAAACCTAACTTATAAAACATATCAGATCTTCAGATGCCAGGCTTTAGTCTTCTACCATGTGTCCTCCACTCAAGCCAGCTGTCTCATCCTACTCACATGCGTGCATACTAAAAGTCAGCTACACTGAGTGAGTTCTAGTTAATCATACAATACCATACAATACCTTATTACATACATACGTACTTAACCTCATAACTTTCTTTCATACACACATAAGTACTCATACCTTCATTCTTACTTACATACTTTCTTTCTTACTTACATACTTTCTTTACATTCATAATCATACGTTTTAAAGAGCCTTTCGCCCTATAACCTTACAGATATTATAAGGGTCTGGTCCCTAACATCACAGATATTATAAGGGTCTGGTCCCTAACATCACAGATATTATGAGGGTCTGGTCCCTATCCTCACAGATATTGTAAGGGTCTGGTCCCTAACATCACAGATATTATAAGGGTCTGGTCCCTTGTTTTCGAATATTAGTAGGGTTCGATTCCCTCTTCGTTACCATGCAACCATACATCATACCTCGAGTATTATTAGGGCTCGGTACCCTTTTCGTAACCATACAACCATACAACCGTCATTTCCTTCTTTTATTAGCTTTATTACGTTCATACACATAAACGTACATATCATACTTACCATATTTATAACGTTACAACCTGACAGTACGTGCAATATCCGAAGATCGTTCACGTACCATCAAGCAATCATTCATACATATCACATATATCACATATGGCATACACTTATCACTTAGGATGAATGTATTAACAACACATCAAGTATGCACACAGCCCCGAAAACATAACAAGGAATGGGGCTAGAAACTCACCTGGATCCTGTTACGCTCGCCGTTGATCGTAATTCCTTTCTTTAACTGGGCTCGGCTAACTGTATAATATTTACACATATCAATTAACTACTACTCGTTTTGTATTTCTATCTATATATGACCCACAACGAACGGGGGTCCGGGGGCAGCGCCCCTGGCAGCGGGGTTCTAGGGGCGGCAGCCCCTAGCGGGGTCCAAGGGGCAGAGCCCCTGGCTGGGGTTAAGCTGCCTTAACACATTTTCCATTAGGTTTTTAATTTATTTTCTAAACGAACTTCACTTCAGGCGAAGTTAAACCTTAGGCGAACTTGGCTTCAGGCGAAGTTAAACCTTAGGCGAACTTGGCTTCAGGCGAAGTTAAACCTTAGGCGAACTTGGCTTCAGGCGAAGTTAAACCTTAGGCGAACTTGGCTTCAGGCGAAGTTAAACCTTAGGCGAACTTGGCCGTAGGCGAAGTTATCCTTAGGCGAACTTGGCTTCAGGCGAAGTTAAACCTTAGGCGAAGTTACGCTTGAAGGCGAAGTTACGCTTGAAGGCGTAGTTCATCAGGCGAACTTAATCTTGCAGGCGAAGTTATCGCGCTGCAGATCTGTTTGCCCATAAATCCTTCGTTTCTTAGCCAAATAACTCGATTTTGGTACCCACGGAATCGTATGATCGGCGCCTACAAATCCCAACCATCAAATCGGCCTAAAATCGACGTTTTAGGGGCCCGATTAGGGCAGTTTGGGTTTCGGGTCCGGTTAACCCATCCAATCCTAACCATTTTCAGTAATATTAGCTTTGGAGGATTTGTTCTTACCTTACCAACTCAGATCTATCAACAAAATCTCGGGTCTCGGCTTCGAATCTTGATCGGTTAGAATGTGTGTGTTTTGAGTGTGTGAAGAAAGAAGGTGGAAATGAAAGATTGGGTTTGGGATGGGATATTTATATCCCTCAAAGCCCACGGACCCGAGGCCCATTCTCATTTAACCCATCTTACGCAATCTAAGCCCAACTCCCTCCTTACTCGACATTAAATAATTAACAACGTGAAATCACTAAACATAACTTTCTTTATTTATAATTAAAATTTTAGGATGTTACATAACTCAATTATATATCAATAGGTAGCTAACCTATCAAGCATGCGTTACTAAGTGTTCGAAACCGAAGCTGACTGTTTATCATTTGCCTTGCCATCATGTCATCCACGACCATGGTAATGTGTTAGCCAAGATTACACCCACTCGACCTACAGTCGAGTTTAGAGTTGGGTGGGGTTTATCAAACCCAATAGTACTACTCAACAGAGACTCGCTATTATCCAAATATTAACCGGTTCGATGTTATGAAGGACTTTAGTTGGTTTGTTTGCCACTTAGTCTTACAAGTGATATATAAAGAATAACAAAATCTAAAGCGTGGAGTATGTTATCTCCCCTTAATAAAAGCGTTTACAAAGATTAAAAGGTGCCGTGAAACTCACTGTTTGTGAATATAACAAAAAGGATCCGAGAGAGGTGTGCGTCACAGAAAATCCTCACTAGTGATCTAAAACAAAAATGAGACTTTCTAAGTATTTATACTACGAGTGAGTCCCTAGACTCAGCACATAAAACTTATGCATGAGATACGTTTCGTGTTTCGTTTGTGAAATAAGTGCGACTCGACAAACACGTTGGTGATAAGCTACATGCGTGAACAAATATCGTGTCAAGTGTTACTATTGTACATTACTAGTAAAATAACTCCCACAAGGGAAATTAAGTCATACACATAGCAAACATCGATTAACTATGCACTTTTCAAGTTAACTTAAGTAATTCAACAACTATTTTATCCAGGCAGATTTTCACTCGACAAGATTACTCTATTTAATAAATCAATACATGTCCAATAAATCACCAAAACTCATCACATAAGCACACTTAAGTTAAGATTCTAAAAATATTTTTATTATATTTTTATCATATACGGTTTTCTCACAATGATCAAAACATCACAGTAACACACAGCAGTCATTATCATGCGTAACAGAATATTATTTGTTATTCTCGTTACATGGAAAATCCAATTAATGCAAGACCAATTGGGTTAGATTCCTAACTCAAAATATTAACTTCAAGAAGTGGAATCAACCCCATTGTCTTGTCGTTTATGAGATATCTTAATCGCAAAACATCCTACCAGCAGGCTTCCCAAATCAGACTTGCACAACAGATTTGTAAAATAATAAAAACTAACTTTTACTCATCCAAAAATTACAAAATCAGACTCTTTAGAAACTAGACTCGACCTACTACATCATAGAATCAACAATCACTTTCAAATACAATATTAACATCAAGTTACAGTCATTTAAACACGAATTCAAGAATCTGTCCAGCATCAGTTTTCATCAAAACTCAACATACAATTAACCTATGAACTAGAAATCATGCATACAACCCTAGCATATCAATAGACAACATATTTAGCATCTAGGGTTTATGATTATCATGTTTAAGGATGTGCATAATCAAATAGAATTGGTTAAAGGGTGTGTTTGATTACCTAGTTAGCAATTAAATCCTTCAATCAAGCTTGTAATACTTTGTATGTGTGTGTGTATGTGCTTGTGGTTTCGATCAAACAAGAGGAGAGGGGAGGGGTGTGTGGGTGGCTGCCATCGCAAGGGAGAGAGGGAGGGAGGGAAAGGGTTCGGGTTTATTGTTTAATGTTGTTTATATAGTGATTAAATAAATTACAAGTTACAACTAGCACCCTCAAGTTTTATTTAGTTTAATTTTTTTACAAACTAATCTTTTTCATCCATAACATGATGTTATACATGCCAGCACATAGTCACATAACATATATTATCACAATATAATACGTATTATACTAAGTACTTGTTTATATTAATTATTGTTTGTTCACCAACAGTTTGAGTCGACTCGTGTGTGTTTCAGTGAAATTCCGAAAGACTACTTGTGTAGTGATTGTCATGAGTCATTTAAACCCTAGTTTAAATGTAATGAGATATGCGTTACATTTCGTGTGATCTTAAGTTTGAATTAACGGAGTACGGATTAACGGAGTTAACCTGAAATTGACGAGTGTCATAGTGATCATCAAATAATCTCCAATTTTTCAATCCCGTTTGTGGTGTGAATGTCGAGACAGCAGATTGCATCTAATTACGTCATCAAGATCCTCCACATCTTTGAAAATCTAGGATTATTTATACTGATAAACTTTTCATTAACTTGAGTCTTTTTCTCGATTTGAAGCAACCAATTTGTAATGAAATTCAAAGAATTTTACTCCCCCCCAATTTCGTTGCAATTGTTTTTAATGACAGTGTCTTTATATCAAATGTGGGTGAAACAATCTTGACCATCCTTATCAAGATTGTAAAAATTTGTCATAAACAAATAAAAATATTCATATGTTGGTTGACACTCAAAGTGATTAAATCCTAAAGCTTGTTCAACACTTGTTCTTGTAAAGCTCTTAGATGAAGTCGTGGAATTTGATAAGGTTTGAATTCCGTAAGCTTGTTGATGATCAAAGAAAAATTTACCAAAGTACCCTTGAGTACGTATCTTCCGTAAAGAACAGCTTGGCAAACGGTCAACGACACCAAATATCTCAAAAGTTTCTTCAAAACTTTGAAATTGTTTCACAAACAAAAACTTTATGTTCACGAGCAAGCTCAAACATAGATATGCTCGTGAGTAGGAGGCGTGCTCGAGATTAAAAGGATATGCCTGAGAGTTGTCATAAAGGTTTTTGCATGCTTGTGAGAAAAGGTGTTCTCGAGACACAAACTTGAATTTTCTCTTCACGAGCATAATTGTTCATGACAAACCAAGATATGCTCGAAAAAGAGTTTGCTCAAATAACAGACAAGGTGTGCTCAATACCAAAAAGATGGTTTTTTTAGAAGACCAAGGATATGCTCTAGGTTTCACAAATCATGTGCTCAAATTTGATGCTCAAGACATCAAAACTTATTTTCTGCATCATCAGATACAGATTTCCTTTGCAGAACCTGCTTGAATATTCAATTTGCATCTGCTGCAACAAACAATGATAAAATTTTTTCTAGTACCTATGACTTCTTGACTTGTACATTCTCCTTATCAATTTGTACAAGTGGTAATGTTTTTCCAACAAACCATGTATTGTTCGAGCAGCACACTCATCAGAAACAATAACGAGCACACCAAACCCTAATTCTTTCAGATTGAGAAACTAGTTTGGTAATATGGAATAAATCACTATAGCTAATCCAAGTCATCTCGAAATAAAAAATCTATCATCATATTATCAACAACGTTTTCAGATTTGAAAATTATCACGTTAACAGTTTTGCCCTAAAATGAGCCAAAAACACTACTACATTATATTTGGACCGGTATGACCAAATAAGCATGAAATTGATGATGAATCTCCGAACGAGTCATCAGCCTAAACATCAATCCATATAATTTTCTCCAAATCATCAAATAATTTCAAAACCCCCATATTTCAATGAACTTCATCGTTTAACATCCATGGTGGAATCAAGAGCTATATGAATCTGTTTCAACGGTTAGTCTGAACGATTCGGTAACCCTGCTCGAATACCTACTGACAGAACCCGAGCCTTGGTCGGAAGCGTGAATAATCGGTTACTATTATTAACGGTGGAGCTCAGATCTAGGTTAGGATCGAATCCCACTAGTATTCACTTTTGAAATATATTTGGACAGATGAGATGTATTGGGAGAGAGCCTGATTCGATTAACAATAATCAATAAAATAGGATGAACACATATATGTAATTGAAACACAAACAAGATAGAAATGGTACTATGATATCATTAGCCGAATGATTCTCATAAAGATGAACCACTCATACATCCATTCATGCATACACAAGAAATATCAGCCACCCCGGGAGAGCTCATCCTGGGGAGGAGATTCTCTCATAGGGATAAAACCCTAAATCTCAAACAATACACAAGACACTTAATATTAGACAAATGTATAAAAACATCTATTTATACTTGTCTAGCACAGGGCAACCATAGTGTATGGCAGGGTAGTCGACAGCCACAGGCCCAACAACCAGCTAGGCCCGAATGTTTTTTTAAAAAAATATATGTAATTTTATGAAAAAAAATTATGTATAATCAAATGTTTCAACACAATTACATACCACTAGCTTGATCTATTGGCAAAGGGGTATGACATCTAACCAAAAGATTGTGAGTTCTAGTCTTATTTGAGACATTTTTAAGCTTATTTTTACACAAAAGTTTTTTACACAACTCAAATTATAATCAAGTAAGCCCATATAAAATTAAATTGTTTAAACCCAACAAAATATTCCTTTTACTTATGGCCCAAAAAAAAATTTCGCCTTTGACTCAAAAAAAATTTCGCATTCTCGGAGTCGGCCCTGGTCTAGCATGACTTGGTCTTCAAGCCATCCACACTTGATTGAGACCAAACAATATATTTTTCACCCACATATTAATTCGATGCGTCGGTCTAAAATATAAGACCCAACAGCTTCCGTTTATATTCAAATTACCAAAATTTCCTTTCTTTTTGTAAAATTTTGGGGGAGAAAGTTTTTAGTTTTTGACGGTGGAGTGGTAGATGAACCGAAGGTGGGACTGGCTCATCCATTATCCTTTATGGTTCCAAGGTAATATCCTCACACACGGGCTTCTCCTCTTCATAGACGGCTTGCTGCTACTCGTAAGAATAACTCTCAATTTGATATCTGGCCCTCAGCTCATCTGTCCTAGCGTCCAACTCATCTTGCTGCTCCTTTTAAGTCCCTCTAATTTACAGAGTCTTTCTATTTCTTCCAACTCATCGATCCAAGCTTGCAACGGCTCTAATCTACAGACTCTTTCAAGTTCTTCCTCTTCATCTCTTTGTCGCTCGCACATAGCCTCGAATTAACAACACCATTGTTCTCTCCCACGTCTCCATTTTTCATCCTCTTTCAACATTTGAGCTATCATATCGTTTTGTTCTTGAAGCATTTTAATAATGGACGACTCTCTTTGAAAATTTTGTTCTTTCTCACTGACATCGAACATATGTTGCATCAACTCCTTTCTAATTATTTCGCATTTGAGTAGAGTTGGTGATACTTATTCAATTTCATAAGGATATGAAAAGACTGGAGTCTCACACGGTTGTGAATAGGGGTGATAACCTTCATCTAAACCATTTTAGGGGTACCTCAACGGATAAGGACAATTATGTGTATAATGAGGTTTCCCATAGTTTTCACACCATATTCTCCCATAGTTTTCACACCATATTCTCCTAAACTGGCTCTATCGATTAAACATCTTTGGAATAGACTCAATAAACTAAAATAGAATATAAAGAAATTAACTAACCTAAAGACGACTGTACCAACTAGACATGCTAAAACTTAGACACAGACTTACTCAACATGACACACAAATACAAATAAGACTAATTAGTCAATTACGTAAGTCATTCAAAGCTAGTTACTTTATTTCCTAAGTGTCCCCTGCAACAACGTTAAAAAAAACTTGATATGCAAAACGCGGTTTATGAAAAACCTAACCTAGACACTCTAGTTTTAAATTTATAAACCTAGACTCTCCTAATGCTAGACCACTAGGCGGGCAAGTGTACCTATCGACTGTAGTAAATCCTAATAAAGTCCGGATATCGAACCCAAAGAACACTAACGACCCCTAAACTAGACTCTAAGATAACTAAACTAGACTGGATTAATTGATTTTTGTGTTTTTAACTATTAACTATAAATAAAAAAATTGTTAAACTAAAACTGACACGGAAACTAGACACAAACACATCGGGCTTGAACTCAAATGGGAAACAACTACCTTGGAAAGGAATCGTACTAGTCAATTTGTAAACTCTCAAAATTAGATTTATGATTGGTGATCGGTTTCTTAAATATGACACAAAAGAATAGATAAGGCACGTTAGATCACCTCCCGGTCTCACCGATAATACATAAAAACCTCTAATATCGTGTAAAGCTCAACGGTTTAACGGCTAAGATCACCTCCCGGTCTCACCTTTCCTAAATTTGTTAAGGTACGCAAAGACAAAATCAATTCCCGTTCTCTCTAATCACAAAACACCCTAAGGCGTAAGGCGGTATTCTTATTGAATTCGGTTATAATTCAGATCTAAATAAGGGAATCTAGGTTAACTGATGCAGCGGTAAAATGATAACAAAGATCAAATCATGTTGATTATGTGAATACCCGTGATGAACTTCCCAAAACTCCCAAATCCCACCCAAAGGCCAAGGAAAATGAAGAGAAAAATCTTTATTGATAAAATTCAAGTCTATCTTTTCACATTACATTTGCAATATAAAATACACTTTAAAATACGTAATGGGCCCGAAAAAGGCCATGGGCCAAACACAAACAAAAAAATAAACATGTAAAAACTGATGAAAAGACATAAAAAGCCCCATAAGTTTATTTAGGAGGTGTTTTTGGGCTTCGAACAAGGGGAAAACGGTTTGCCCGTTGGTGTTTGCCACAACGTGCTCCTCGTCTCAAGTTTTGATTTGACTGGTCGTGGCTTGAAACGGAGCTTCGTAGGCCAAGTTATGGCCGTTTTCGTGGCCACCTTTGGAAGCACGATCATGGGCCACCAAATATAACATGGCACACTCTTCAATACTTGGGCCTCCATCATTCCCTCCTGGATAGACAAAATTCGACCTTGAATTTGCAGTGATCTCATCATCAGACGAATCCCCATGAAACGGCAGCAACTGTTTGACATTGAAAACATCCGAACAACGAATATGGCTTGGTAACTTCAGACGGTAAGCATTAGAATTTATCTTCTTCACAATCTCCACTGGCCCGATTTTCTAGTGTAACATCCTACTTTTGGTTATAATAATAAATGAAATTTCGTTTATTCAATAATGTGTCGTGTATTGGTTTAGATAATAAACTATGAGAGGGCGGGCTTGGATTTTAGAAGATGGAATAAGAGATGGAATGGGCCTTAGGTCCATGGGCTTAAGGGAGTATAAATACACCTTAAACCCTAATCCTTTTCATTTTTATCCATCTCTACACCAACTTCATCATGGAATGGGCCTTAGCATTTTTTTTGTATTTTTTTGTAATAGTTTTTTTTCCTGAAATTAATTCATTAATCCCAACTTCATCACAAACACCAACTACATCAACTACATCAAACGTTTTACCCTCTGCACCAACTATAACTTCATCAGCAATATTGGCATAAAAAAATGCATCAGGGTCTTCGATTGCTATACATCATCTTTATCAACTGGATTTACTGCTGCAAGTACAAAATATATGTTATTTTTTAAGCGTATGAGTAGTTTGAGCATATTAGTTTTATAACTATTACTTCACGAGCAAAATTGTCAGAAATAAGTGTGAGGGTCCTTGATTTATGTAAAATCATCTTTATCAACTTGATCGACTACTGCAAGTACAAAATATATGTTATTTTTAAGCGTATTAGTACATATATGAGTAGTTTTTTAGCGGTATTAGTGTTCTACCTATAACTTTATCAGCAACATTGGCCTATTTAAATAAGTTCATTAGGGTCGTTGGTTGATGTAACAATATCATCTTTATTAAGACGATCAAGATGTGAATTAACAGTTGTATTATGATTTGAGGGTATTAATGCATATATGTGTGTGTGTGTTTTTTCGCGTTTTTTTGGTATGTTTTTATACTTATAAGTGCATTAGAGTTTATAACTTCACAAAGTTGCGACTCAACTGCTGCACCTATATAAAAAAGTATTTAGGTGTTAAGATTATTGAAAGATAATATAATTTTTTTTCTCGCCTAATTTTAGAAGTGAATTGCTTTCGTTTTCATATCTTCTTCTTTTTTTGGAACCGCTTTATTCTTGAATATTTTCTCCCAATCATAGCACCGGTCATATATATTGATATTTGCTAGATATTTCTCATTTCCTTCACGTACTAATTCATTGATCTGTGAGTATGGTTTATGAACATTCTTTAATTTTTTATCAATTGCCTTGTTCCATGCCTAACAATAATATAATATAATTATTTGTTACTTTTAAGATATTTAGTTAATAAAATATCTCACTTTTTTTCCTTTGTTTCTCAGCGTGGTAGGTAAGCAGATAGACCATACAACTATAACATGGGATGTAATAGGTTGCTAGTTCTTGTGTATGTGTCTCCATGGACATTCGCAAATCTGATAGTGAAAAAAATATGATCATCATTCCCACCATCTAAGGGATTTTGTTTTTAACCGCCAGTTGCATCCATTTCTTTGTTATCCCCACATGCTACACCCTTAGTGTCTGCAATTACACCAGTTGTATGCATTTCTTTGCTATCCCCACGGGTTACACCCTCAGTTGCATCCATTTTTTCTCCACCACCAGCTACCGCCATGTTTTTTCTCTGCATCACCTCTGTCATCCCCATCTGTAGTATTTATTTTTATAATTTTTTGTTAAAAAAATATGATCACAATAAATTAGAAGGGAGAAGGTGAGCGTAATAGGTTAAAATATTTACACACTACCTCCTTGTTCTCCATCATCAGCTACCTCCATTTGTTTGTCTCCAGCACCTCCTTATTCTCCACCACCAGTTACATCCATTTCTACAACTGTAATGTTTTTCTCATGTCCAACATCATCTCCAACATCATTATTTCCAGTATCATCATATCCAGTATTATCATTCCCAGCATCACCATTTCCAATATCATCTCCATCATCTTCATTTTCAGTATCATCCCCATCATCATCATCATCATCATTCTCATCATCTTCATTTGTAGTATCGTCATCAACCTCATCATCTTCATTTCCAGTATCATCCCCATCATCATCTTTTCAAGTATCATCGTCATTCCCATCATCTTCATTTCCAGTAAGAAAAACTATGATAGAAAAATCATCAGTTTTTTATTAGTATAAATATGTTAGTTACATAACAAAAAAAGTTGTAAAAAATATATGCTTCAACATTTTTAATGAATGTCCATTATTATATAAGTATTTCTTCATTTTACTAAGAGTGGATATTGTTATGTAGGAGATTGAAGGTGTTGTGACGGAAGGCCCAAATGCACCATGAATTTTTTGATACTCATGTGTATAAAGTAGCACAAGCAAGGTGATAGTATTGTTGTATTGATCATTTTCAATAACATGGATGCACCAACTCATTTTTGGTGTATCTGAGAATTTACCAACTGCTTTGATGAAACGTTGATTAACTGTTGTTGATTTTTTGATACTCATGTGTATAAAGTAGCACAAGCAAGGTGATAGTATTGTTGTATTGATCATTTTCAATAACATGGATGCACCAACTCATTTTTGGTGTATCTGAGAATTTACCAACTGCTTTGATGAAACGTTGATTAACTGTTGTTGATTTTGTAATAAATCCAATACATGTGTTGAATAAAACAAGGATATTCAATCTAAATAAGTCACCAACTCCTTGATCTTCAACCAGTTTATCTTTCACCTTTTTTATACTTATCCTTGTATTTGGTAATTTATTTTTCAATAAATTTGTAGTTACATCATCCCCCCAATCTTAGTAGGTTCTTTTCCAAAACTGGTATTTTACCCATTGGTATCCCAAATATCTCATGCACTATTTTTTGTGTTATCTTAATAATACGATCCCCGATGTTCACTTCATTTAAATGGTCATCGTAGTTCATCAATAACCAATATCCCAAAACAGTGGGATATTGGGTTATGTTCAGGGTTAACACTGACCCAAACCCCATTTTCTTAACACAAACTTTTTGCCGTTGACTCATTGTCTTCACTACATCAACAATATTATAAGGTGCACATTGCATCCTTAACTTTTTATCTTTAAATTCAACCAAAGGTTTCCTATATACCTTTTCATCTTGCTTATTCTCTTTAACAATCCTTTTCTTTGGATGTTCAAAATCAGAGTCAGAGGAGCTAACTTCAACATCTTCTCTCTTAACCAAGAACTTGTTAATTGGGATTTCAAAGTCTAAATCAGATTTTCTCTCTTTAATAGGTTTTGTTTTAGCTTTCTTCAATGCAGGTTGTTTTTCATTTGTCTTCTCAATAAGCATTATCTTCTTAGCAGGTTTGTTATCTTTACCATACTTTATCTTCTCAGTGGGCTTGTTATCTTTACTAGGCTTTATCTTCTCAGCAGGCTTGTTATCTTTACCAGGTTTTATCTTCTCAACATGCTTGTTATCTTTACCAGGTTTTATCTTCTTAGCAGGCTTGTTATCTTTAACAATATTCTTTTTTTTCTTTATCAATTAAAACTAACAAATACAAGTAACATGCTAAAATAACCATTAATTACAAAACAAACAAAACGCTCAAATTCACCACAAACAAGTAAAGAGCTTAAATGCACAACCAGATATAAGGGAAAACAGAACAATAACATTTTTTGGATGAAAAAAAAAACTAGCAAAAATCTCAAACGCCAAACCAAATCAATTACGCTAAAAACGATCATATTTTACTACATTTTTTTCGCAAAATGAAAGAACTGATAAAGCACATAAATTCAAATACACTTACAGATGTAATAAAAACAAAACACTATAGTACAATACGAATTTTCAGATAAAAAAATACACCTGTCTCGTCTGTAATTAGAGGTTTATCAGTGTTTTCTTTGAATCTTCTTTCTATTGAGGTTCCAATAGACAACTTCAACGTTTTAGGGTTTGGTTTTCGTTTTAGTTTAAAATTCATTTTGTGAAAAATTTTTGATTTACGCTCTATTGTAGAGTTGAATCGACGTCGGGGTTCATGGTTTCGATTGTGGAAAGATTCAGTAGTTTCTAGAACGAAGTCTATGACGATAATAACCTTTCAATGAAGATTTTGATCTAACGCTTACAAGGGTTGCGTACGTTTTCGTACGATAATTTGGCTCTATATAAATAGGAGTAGGTTCAAGAGGGAACTCAAAAAAAATGAGGAACTAAGGAACTCTTAATTTTATATGTAAAAATAATAATATAAAACTCGATTTCACATGTAAAAAATTAGTTTTAGCATAAACTTTTTGTACTTTTTGCTTATAAATACATGTAAAAGACATTTCAATAAAAATGAATTTTGTAAAAAAAAATTATCGTTTTTAAATGACAAATAAAAAAAAAAATTTATTATTATTTTTAAACGGATTCTACATGTGTTTATATGAAAAAAAAACACTACAACAAAAAGGGCTTTTTAGTACGCACAAAAGCGTCCTAAAATACTATTTTATAGGACTTTTCATTTAATAGGACCAACGAGAAAAACGTTTCATGTAAAGGGTCGTAATAAGTCTCGGAACTCAAAAAGCGTCCTGATATCCCAAATAAGATAATGAAACCAATTTTACGATCGCATAATATATCCATTAACAACCCAAAAAACGTCCCAATAAAAACATATTAGAACACTTTTACAATGTTTTAACATCTGTTTACCAACTTTTAAACTTTTGATACACATGCAAGCGTCCTTAAAAATTAATTTATAGGACCCTTATGATGTAATGTTATAGGTACTTTAGTACGAAGAAAAGGGTCCTGATATACTAATAAGATTATGAAACCAATTTTATAGTCGCATAATATATCCATTAACAACTCAAAAGGCGTCACAATTAAAACATATTATGACACTTTTACAATGTTCTGACATGTGCTTACCTAATTGTAAACTTTTAATAAACATACAAGCGTCCTTACAAATTAATTTATAGGACCCTTATGATGGAACACTATAGTACCAAGTAAATGGTCCTAAAATCCCAAATTAGATTATGAAACTAAATTTTATGGTCGCATAATAAGTCTTTGAACAACTTAAATAGCGTCCTAAAAAACATATTATGACTCTTTTACAATGTTCTAACGTTTAATAGGGTAAATATTCGAAGTTCTAACAAATCATATTATCCAACACTGGTATTTAGGACCACCAACTGTATATTGGTAACCTTGGGAACTTTTATCCAAATCAACCTAAAAAAATGATTAAACCGTCCGAATTTCTATTCAAATTTCCTTCATTGGTAACCATATTTCACCACCAACTGTATACAAGAAATACAATATACACAATTAGAATTAATTAATCAATAACAAATATAAGATTTTATAATAGTATATGCTTTCAGTAAAGGTAAGTGGCAAAAAATAAAAAAAATAAAAAGTAGTGGAGCAATTTTCAACCCATATAAGTGTTTAACTGGTTTGAAAAGTTTCCCTTTTAACTAATTTTTATGACTAGTTTGATTTTAGTTTTTTCCATTTTCGTTTTGGTTTGGTTTAGGTTTTAGTGTATTTTTTTAATTGTTTTTTTTGGTACCAGGATTGAAGGTAAAAATTCGGGAAATACCGGTCCCTTCCCGTACTAGTACCAACGATTCGGTACCGGTACCGGTATCAACGATTTTGCTCATACCTAATTGTATCAGTTTACTTTGGTTTCAGTTTTCATGATTTTTGAATTCGACCATTTGGGTTTTGTTTCAGTTCGATTTCAGTATTTTTGGTTTTCAGTTTTAGATTGTTTAGTCTCAGATCAAATTCAGTTTATTCAGTTTATGTTTTCGGATAAGTTTCAGTTTTTAAGTTTTGCTTCAGTTTGGTTTCAATTTACTCGGGTTTTGGTTTTGCTTCAGTTCAATTTCTATTTTCCATTTTTTATTTTTCATTTAGGTTTCAGTTTTTTCAATTTTTGGGTATTTGGTTTCAGTTTGGTCCGATTTTTTTGGGTTGCTGATTTCTTTACAGTTCGGTTACAATCATTTTAATGAAATTAATCACTTAACTATGATTGATGATTAGACGCCCGTAAAGTGGGACCGGGTCAAACTCGGCAAATGTAGCTCATGTGCCTGTATTTGTGTCGCTAATAAAAACTGCAGATACAAGCGGAAAAAATAACCCAAAAATCAAAAGAAATTAATTATAATCAGGTATAATCTACCATTTCAGTTTGACCGTTGTGGCTGCAAAAGCGGTTGTAAGTGAAGAACCAAGCACTTGCCATTCGTCGATTCTGCTACGCCACAATGCTGACTTTAGTAATCACAGCCTGTTGTACCTTTGATATATATTTTTTTTAAAAAAACCATATTTCTGTTCATATCAGTTTTACATTGGCCAAACATATCAAGTTAAGTAATTGTCATAATATTCTATTTTTTGTCAAGTTGGAATTGAACATGTCAACTTGACCAAAGCAATGTTGTACACAAAGCTGAGTTTTCATAAATATTTAACATGTAATTGATGATTAAAATATACAGTTAGGGCGACTTCTAACCCATCATTTGACACGTTTCACTTTAGGCCTTTATATTGTGGCCCGATTCACTACTTTAACCCACTTAATTTTAAAAGAAGTTTAGCTAAAAATTCTCTATTAGAGATAGGGTGGAGATCAGGACCGTACCGGTACCGATCGGTCCCGGTCCCGAAAATCGCAAATTCTTGGTAGCAGTATCAGTACTGAAATATTCGGTTCGGTACCGGGATTGAAGGTAAAAATTCGGGAAATACCGGTCCTGGTCTCGTACCGATACCGAAACTCAAAACTTTGGTACCGATTCGGTACCAAATGGTACTGATTCCGGTACCGGTACCGGTACTGTTTTTGCTCATCCCTAATTAGAGATACTTCTAGATATGAACTTGCAAGATCAAAGCAAATGTGAGGTAACAAAACTATGTATGTTACGTAAGTACCTTCCTATGTAATAGAGATGTCTCCAACTTTTATATGAAAAACTTGTTAGGTCCCCGATTTTAGCTGGATCTTACTCAAATCATGTCATAACTCACACAAAATTAATCGTGTCGACAAGAGAGTTAATGACGGGTTGCTGTATTTAGAAAGATAACCGTTTATTAAAGGCGGAATCAATAACAAACATACGGTTGCAATGAATATTCAAAGACAGAAGACACACATAGGATTCACTCAAAAGATTTCCATTTATATAATGTTAATCATACAAACATACGTTGTCCATTCTCTTCTGTTTTTCTGACCTTTTTGATCTGTGAAGTTGAATCATTCTCCAACTTCTTTTTTCTTTTAAAAACTTGAATCCCTTATCAGCTTCTTCATGTAGATACTTTGACAAGTCATTCATCTGTCTTCCTGCTGATCTGTCCATGTTCCTGTAGTCATACAAGTGAAGAGACTCCATTCTTCTTAGCTGTTCTTCATTATAATCCCTGAAGTCACTTCTGACCACAATCTCTTTCAATAGCCTGCTCTCCATGATCACTTTAAGAGAATCAGTGACTGAATCATAATACAACTCTCTAGGTAGATCCACCTCAGATTGTGGTCTTGTTCTTTGTTGTACTGAGCTGCTTGATTCTCCTCTTCCTCTTGGGAATCTTTGATGGAATGGAGGTCTGATTGGAACTGATTTCTTGGGTTTTTGAGGTCCCAAGTTAAAGGTCTTCACATACATAGCTTGCACCATCTCAGTAGGAAGGTTGGCTATCTCCACCATGTCATGTCCTGCAGCCTCCAGTTCAATTAACATTTTTATCATTCCTGGAGTTCTTGCCAGTCCAGCAGTTACAAATCTGCCATCAGCATAATATCTGAGATTTTCTCCGTCTCTCAAGGCTTTTTCCCACTCATCTTTTTGCAGGTAGAAAAGAGTCTTCAAATCCTCTTTCTCCAAAACATTAAAATCTGCTTCAGTCATCCCTCTCTTGTTTTTCATTATGTTTCTTAGGATGCTGATCATTTCCTCATTCTCCCAAGGCATGAATGGTTCATTATCAGGTTTAGCTTCAGGCTGTTCTGGCTGAGGGATTGGAGGTTGATTAGTTGTCTTTCTTGTTCCATCTCCTTTTCCCTCACAGTCCTGAGTCTTCTTGTTCTTTTAGCAGGTGGCTCATCAGATATTTCTTTTAAGATTGAGCTCTCAGTATAGACCCTTTTTAATTCTTTCTCTTTCTTTTTAGAATACTGGTCAAATACTGCCTCTTTACTCAGATTTCTTACAACCTCAGGCTTCATGCCTTTCTCAAGCAGGTATCCACACATACCATCATATTTCTTCTTTAATTCTTCCAACTCAACCTTATCATCCTTTTTTACAAACTTTTCTGAAACTATCTCTTTCTCACTGTTGTAAAGATCTTGAATTTGGTCAACAATGTATTTTTCCAAGGCAGCTTCAGGATAGCCTCTAACTTTCAAATAAGTTTTATAGTGCTCAGTATTTTTCTTTCTCTTCTCAACCTTCTATAAGACTTCCTTTGCATTGATTTCAATGTTGCCTCTTTGAATATAAGTCTTTTCAGCTTGAGGGGTCTCAGCAGTGGAGCTTGTACCAACTTGCTCTCCTCCTTGATCAGGGTTGTCATCACCCTCTTCATCAGACTCCTCAGAGTCATCCTCCTCATCATCTGATAAATCAATCATGGCATCTATTTTGGGTTCATCAGAGGCAGGATAATCTGGTTTTTCATCAGAAACATTAACATCAGGTACCCCTGGTAATTTTTCTCCTGGTTTCAGTGTTTGTAAGGGGATTGCCCTGATTGGTTCATCATCCTCTGGGGTCTCCACATAACATTTATTCTTTTCATCCCATATACCCCTCCTATCAGCTCTTTCAGCTTCAGCCTGCTCAGCAGATCTCTTCCTTCTTTGATAAGTCTTTTCAAAACTTCTTTCTGGCTAGTTACTAGTAGGGTTCTTTCTCAAGTCCTCTTTTACCTGTTCAGCCCATTTCTTGGCAGCCATAGATGCAATTGACTCACCAATTTCCTCAGGTATAATCATGTCAGTGTTTAGATTGGTTGATGGTTCAGCAGTCTCAGATTGTTGCTCCTGAAACTTGCTGACCACCCTTCCCAAAGAGTCATCAAACTCTTGATTTTTGTTCATATTTACCAAAATTTCAATCACCTCTTGATCTGCCACATCTTGAAATATCTCTTTTGCTACATTGGCTTCTTTGATCAATAGGTCCTGCTGTGCTAACTCTTCTTCTGTCAAGGAATGGGCAATTGCTTCCCTTTCCATTGATTCTTTAGTAAGTCTTTCTTTCTCAGCAAGAGCAGCAGCAGCAGCAGTATCTACAAAGGATACATCCTTCTCAACATATACAATAGGTTCATCATCAGTTTCTAAACCTTTTCCCTTTTCTTTCCTTTTCCTCACATCTTATTCATCCTCTTGCTCATCACTTCCAAATTCATCAATCTCTCTAAATAAGTTTTCCAATTCAGAGTCATGCTCTACCCTCTAGGAACTAGCTTCTTGATCATCATTTGGCTCAGTGTGTTCTAGTTTCTCAGTAGCAGCATTCACATTTACATTCTCCACACTCATCTCCTCATCCATAATCTCTGTCAATTCTTCTGTAAGTACAACCTCTTCATCATCATTGGTTACTTCTTCTCTCACATCTATTACAGATTCATCACTATCATCATAATCATTCATGATCATCTTCAAACCATCAACATTTTCAACACTTACAGCATCAGGCATAATCACAACATTATCATCTATATTCTCCCCCTGTTTTGGGGCAGCTGAGGTCTTCTCAACCTCCTGCACCAGGGTTCGAATCATCAGTTCAACATCAGCTAACCTTTTCAATAACATTTCATTTTCACTTGTTATTTCTTCATTCTTTCTTCTCAAATCAACATTCTCATCCTTACCTCCTCAACTTGTCTTTTCAATTCATCATTTTCAAACATCAACTCAGCATTTCTTTGTAACATATCATCATGTGGACTTGTAGGGTTTGATGTAGTAAATGGTTCAAAATCAGGTTGGTTGGTGGTAGGGGTTTGTGGTGTTGGTGATTGATGTGAGTATTGTTGTGTGGATGTTTCTGGTTGGTCTAGGGTAAAGGTTTGAGGTGGTGATTGATGTGGTGGGGTTGGTGGTGGTGAGTGTGGTAGTGTAGGGATAGGTTGTTCAATTTCTTCTCTTTGCTCCCCCTGTTCAGGTGCCATAATCTCCATATCCAAACCATTTCCACCTTCATTGCCATCAACATCATCATCAGAATCTCCTTCATCACTGTCATCATCACCCCCTTCTTCCTCCTCTGAGCTTAGCTCAGGCACAGGCATTACAGCCAGATCATGGTTTAACAACCAGGGTAAAATTTCAAATGGAACACTTGCATCAAATGTATTAGAGACACCTGGATTTTTTATTCTCTTGTACGCATCAGGATCTTGCAGTTTATGTGTGTCTCCAATTGTTGGTAAATATTGTAATACACTATTGAATATGATCTGCAGAAATCTTGGGTACTGTAAAAATCTCCTTCTTTCTGGTTTCTTTAGATTCCCCACTAACCCCTCAAATATCATCTTGGAAAAATTAAATGGCAGATCAAAGATTGTACCAACAGTGGCATTTGCTAGATCATGACTCATCAGAGTCCATGATCCCTTCCTCGGAGCAAATCCATGAATAATGTGGTGAATCAGAAATCTGTACAGCATTGGAAATAAACCTTTCTGAAACTGTCCTTTATGGACATTTCCTTGATAACCCATAGTTTCTTTAAAAATCTTCCATAAGTGCTTTGTATTGAAGTTTATGTGATTGTGATCATCGTTATTCAGCATTAAACACCTTCTTATCATCCTTTCAGTGATCTGAATCTCCTGTCTGGCCACGGTTGCTTCTATTCGTTTTCCATCAACATCTTCAATCGACTCTGCTGATCTCCAGAAATCCAAGGAGTGATTTCTGTAAATAATTGGGCTTTCAGTAAGAGCAAAGCTGATGTTTGACCACGCCATCCATAAAATCATACGAGCCATAGGTTCATTTTCTGGTGTGACTTGTAGTAACGCGCACATGTTGTGCTTTGGCTCAAAAACATACTTTGGCTCGTTGTCTGCCATATCTGTAATACATAAACAAACACATTCAAAGTGAAATTAGACATGAAGTTTAATACTTTAAACAATTTCAGTGTATAAAAATGAAGAAGATAGGGAGAAATCTTCAAGAACCTGCTCTTCGACAAATTTATAACCTAAACACATAAACAGAGTGTTAGTACTCGAATACATAATCAAGTCACATTACAATCTAATCGTGATCGGAAAAAATAATATTTAATGCATACCGAGTCGGAATTAGAAGGCTGACAAAAATTAGGGTTTTGATTAATGTTGAATTCGATAAGTCGGTTATGTTTCTTAGTGAGGAAGGATTTGCAGTGGAAGGAGAGAGAGAGAAGAAAATAATGTTGAAGAAATTTGCCTAAGTCCCTCTTTTATACTTATTTTGAAAGTGGGTTTTAAATGCTTTTTGTCATCTTGTGAATTATTAGCTGTCACCAGTAACATTATCCACTTGATATATTAAAAGCATTTAATTTCATTTAAGTTTATGAGACCATACTCGAGAGATTTATATATCCAAAGTCTACTCGGTCTTCTTCCACTAACAAACCTTACTCGGTCAAACTTTGCTCGGAAAATTTTCATTTTGAATATACAAAGTTTGCCCGAATTCTTTTATTTTCAAACCTTGCTCGATCTAATAAATTAATTTATAGTTAAGATATAATGAAGAAAGCTTACCCGAAATACTTGATTTCTTGAGAAATAAATCACAAGACAAATAATCAAATGTAGTTATCAAATAAACATTCTTACTAAGTATCAATTAAGATCCTCACAAAGATTTCTCAAATTCAAATTAAAACTTATCTAGCATGAACCCTACAAATCATAATCACATATCACAGAGCATGCTTGGAATGAAATTAAACACATAAACATTTAAGTGTGCTACAGTCTAAAATTTCATAGAGCTTGCTCGAAAATCCTAAGTTAGCACTAAGCTTGCTAGGATAAACACATTCAATCATCAGGTATGCCCTTGCTCGAGGGAACTTATCATATCAAACCATACCCGAAAAATGACAACCTTAAACAGTAACATCTAAGCGTGCCCGGAAATACTAATAAGTCCCTCCTAACAACATATTCACACAAAGCTTACTCGGTGTACTTACTTAAGTTCACAAAGTTTGCTTGAAAACACAATCAGCATGTAACATGCATAGCTTACTCGAAACTAGCATATAACATGCATAGCTTGCTCGAAACAAGAATTTCTTGTTAAAAGATAGCTATTTCAACACATAATCATCTCAAGACTTCAAGCTTACTCGGGAAAGTGAGTGCAACTGTGACACTAGTCAATTTCATGTTAACTCCGTTAACTCAAACTCCGTCAATTCAAACTTAAGATCATTGGATCTATAACGCACATCTCATTACATTTAAACTAAGGTTTTAAATGACGCTTGACAACTACTACATGTGTAGTCTTTTGGGAATTGCACCGAAACGCAAACGAGTTGACGCTAACCATTGGTGAATAAACGAAAAAAGTCAAAACAATAATTATGTGATAATTATGTGTTAGACTTATATGTTATGTGATAATATTGGTTAAAACACTAACTCAAGATGTAAACAAGTTAGTTTAAGCTAGATAAGTAATATTTAGAGGTTGAGGGACCTTGATGTAACTTATTATTATTAATAATATTAATATGAAACCCTAACTCCCTCTTCCCCCTCCCTAAACCCGACGGCCAGCCTCTCTCTCCCTCTCCTTGCGATCGGCAGCCCCTCACCACCACCATACCACCCTTGTTTGATCTTGGTTTTCACAATTGAAGCATCCTACACTCGTTTCTAAGCACCTCTCACTTGTCTCTTGGCTATTCTTGCGTTTTTAAGGTATAAAATATGAAACCCTAACTATTGAATATCATGTATTGAGTGTTTTATGATTGGTATTGGCTAGAGGATGATTGATTATGTGTTAGTGTTTGATATTGATAGTCATATGTGATTTTGAACGGTGAAAGATTGATGAATCATTAATTGTTTGTAAACCCTAGAGGGTTATTACTGATTTTGGTGATTAATTACGTTCTTTACATGTTTGGAGTTATGTCGTATGCATAGGATGCATGTTAGATGATCGTTTATGCTTGCTGAGTTTTGACAGCAGTGATTGTTAAACTTGAACGATGTGTAACTTGTTGAATATAAAAGCAAAATGAGCTAATTATGAGTCTACAAGGCAAACTGAGCTAATTATGAGTCTACAAGATAGTACTCTGAGTCTAGTTTTCAGAAAGTCCAACCACGCCTAATTTGGAGGTGTTTTGGTTAGTCAAATGATTTAAATGTGATTAAAGGTCAAAACTTGTACTGGACAGATTGTAAGTTATGATTAAACAACTGTAACTAAATGTTAATGTGGTAATTGGTCGAGGTTATTAACACTAAAAGGTGCTATGTTGAGTCTAGTTTCTATAAAGTCCAAACTTGTAATTTTTGGACAAGTAAAGGTTAACTTTTATGATTTTACAAAAACGTTGTGCAAATCTGAATTGTGAGATCTGCTGTTAGGTTGTTTTGCAAATAATATATCTCATGAACTACAAGACCAAATGGGTTGGTTCCACTTCTGTAAGTTAACTTGTTGAGTTAAGAACCAAACCCAATTGGTCTTGCATTAATTGGATTTTTCATTTATCGGGAATTTCAAATAAAATTCTGTTGCGCATGAATTTGATTGTTATGAGTTTGCTGTAATGTTTTGATCATTGTGAGAAATCTATGTGGCATAAAAATATAATAAAATATGTTCTGGAAACCTAACAAATGTGTGCTTTTGTGACGATTTTTGGTGAATTAATGGAGGTACTATGATCTGTTGAATAGGGTAGTCTTTCAAGTAGAATTCTGTCGTGATGAAATTAGTTGCTGAACTTTGTGAAAATACATGAAACGTGCTTGTTGCTGGATAATTGTTATGTTTTGACCAAATTGCCCTTGCGGGGAATATTTGCTAAATATGTACACTATTAACACTTGACACGTAGATAGTTGTTCACAGCATGTAACGTATCACAAATGTGCTTGTTAAGTTACACACGATTCACAAACGAACACGAAACGTACTTTGTGCTTAAGTATTATGTACCGAGTCTAGAGACTCGATAATAGTTCCGACTCTTAGAAAATATCCTTGTTGTTATAGAACGCTATTGAGAGTTTTCTGCGACGCGCATCACTTGGGTGACTTGTTTTTGGGAATTCTCCGCAACCAGTGAGTTTCACTTACCCCTTTTAAACTCTTTAAACGCTTTTCACTTGGGGGAGATAACATACTCCGAAAACGCTTTTAGATTTTGTTAGTAAATTATATATCACTTGTAAAGGCTAAGTGGCAAACGAAACAACTAATGTCCAATAGATCGAAACATTTAGTATTGGAAAATAGCGAGTCACTGTTGAGTAGTACTACTGGGTTTGACAAACCCCACCCAACACTAAGCTCGACTGGAGGTCGAGTGGGTGTAATTTTGGCTAACACATTACTATGGTCGGGATAGACCTGGTGGCAAGGCACATGATAAACAGTCAGCTTCAGTGTCGAACACTTAGTAATACTTGTTGTATAGGCTAGCTACCTATCGATATATAATTGATTTAACACTATCTGGTAACACAAAACGCTAAACGCAAAACGCTAAACGCAAAACGCTGAACGCAAAACCCTAAACGCTTTATTTTATATAAACTTGTGAACTCACCAACCTCGTGTTGACACTTTTAGTATGTTATTCTCAGGTAGCCGAGACGGGCGCACGGTATAGGATCATGCATTGTTTTGAACACTATTGATTATGCAAACTGGTTTAAAACTGTTAATATGTGGGTTTTTAAGTCGTCCTGCGTGGCGCAACACTTGGTTTATATATTTACGCTTCCGCACTTATTTTCATCAATGTTTTTATGGTTTAATTATAACTAATGATTCCGATCATGTTAGTTCACACCCTCTGACGGTAAAACTCCGTTAGTGGATTTTGAGGGTGTGACAGCAACAGTGTACTCTACACGAAAAGTGTAAACACTTCAAAGTATGCTCGAAAATCATAAAGTTAGTCAGAAATGACTAAGCTTACTTGGAAAGGTTGAAAACTGTCAAACCTTACCCGAAACAACATATTCACACATAGACAACTGTTTTGTACTCGGAAAGGTTAAACCTTACCCGAAAATACATATTCAAGCAGTTTGTGCTCGAGAGGGTTATAAATCATCAAACCTTACTTGAACTTACATATTCACACATAATCAGCTGTTTTGTACTCGGAAAGGTTAAACCTTACCCGAAAATACATATTCAAACAGTTTGTGCTCGAGAAGGTTATAAATCATCAAACCTTACTCGAACTTACATATTCAACCTATTTTAGGCAAAATGCAACACTTTTTGACTTAAACCACTTGTCAAAGACATTTCTAAGTTATGTATCATTTCAGAACATAGTTTAAGAGCAAATGGTGCATTTAGAGATCAAATTTCAGTTATAATTCATTTCAAAACAATATCTTTATTAAACTGAAAAGATCTTAGGAATGGGATCATATTGACTAAGTAGCTATCTCAATTACTTCACTCTCAGCATTATTTATGACAACTTAGATAAGTTAACAGCAGGTATAAACTTAGCATGATTTTCATCTCTTTGGTGATATGATTAAAGTTCAATTTGAGCATAATGTAATAATGGTCAACACTGTGCTATGATGCCTCATATCTCTTCTCAAAGCTTATTTGGCTTTCCCCAGATCACCCAAATTTGACTCCAACCTCCTGTATTTGGTCAAAAATAGTTTTGTATGACAGAACTTATTGTATTTTTGTATTTTTAGACTCAAACATATATAGAGGTTGAACGTTGGACTTACAGTTAGCAACATGCCTTTCATTCAAAATGAGATAGATTTTGCCAACATCTTTGTAGTTCTTGTTGTAACCCTCTTGTTTGATAAAATATTTAAAACACTTATCAACTTTTGGTTGATTTATTCATTCTTCCCCTTGTTTTTGATATTTTCTCAAATTTTCGTAAAGCATGTTCTTTGTCATATTTAAAATGTTTCATTTTGGTTGACCAAATAACAACAGGCTCGTGTATGACTGGGTAATCACTTTTCTGCCGTATCATTCGGAGAGATCTATCTTGAGACATGCATAACAACTATGCATCTCCACATAAAGATTAGCATTATCATTATGTTTATATCACCTTATATTTTACATCATCATGGGAAAGTAACCATACATGTTAATGACTATACTAAGGCCTTTTTAGCCTAATAATTCCATATGATCAGCTAAGTAGTCAATGTACTATCATTTCCCATAAACACAGTTTAATATTCAATCACCCCAATCTCTCTTTCTTATCAGGTTAATGGCTATCCTGTTTTGACCAAAAGTGGTCAACAGGACCAAACATACATGTGAATATATGTCCTGTCAAAGTCAGAGTTATTGACAAGGTTTTAAGTGAAGAAATAAGAAACAAGTCATAATTGCCCCAAATGCATTCAGTTTTCAGGTCAATGGCTATCCTTTGAATCTGTAGAGATTTAAGGACCAAACATACACAAGTGCATGTCCTTCTAACTGGGAAAATGACATAATTTTCAGCAAAAATAACTACTTGAGACTTTCCCTTTTAAAAAAATCTTTCTTTTAAGCTTCTTAAAAGCTTGAACTGAATAATCTTATCATATCTCTACACCATTAATCAACTTGCTCATGTTTTGACCAAAATATAGTATTTATGCAAAATTTATTATAAAATTCATTGAATCACTTAATTTTGACATAAAACACATTTTGACACAAACAGTTGCATCACACACTCAAATCTTAATCATTCTTAACATCATCAAGAAAAACAGACTGTACTCTCATTCAAAGTCTATCCTATCTTAACAACTTCAGAAGATCAGATTAAGAACATATTCAAGTAACCATAAACATGTGATTACTTATGACATTACATAAGCATGCAATTTCACCTAAATAGATCAAACAACTTATCATAACATCAGATCAGTTAACATGATAGTCAAGAATTACCATCAATTTCAAGCAAATTGCACAGATAGTTACTCAAGCACCTATCAGTTAACATCAAATCAGTGACATAATCAAAACATATTCAATCAACATTCAGTTGAAACATAACCAATATGTGTTATCTATAATAAAATAATCAGTTATCACTGAGAGACACACATAGAAACAGTTAAATCACATAACATTTAACATACTCAGTAACATATTCAGTAACATACTCAGTAACATATTCAGCAACATACTCAGTAACATATTCAACAACATACTCAGTAACATATTCAGCAACATATTCAGCAAATGTAACCTCTAATAAAATATTCAAGTAGCACATAGAGGTACACAACCAAGCACACATCCTTAATCAGATTTCATCAGAGTTGATCATCCCCAGGGCTTTCAAAAGAAAGTTGAACCTGGTTCTATCAAGTGGTTTGGTGAATAGGTCAGCCAAATTATCACTTGTATCAACTCTTTGCATTTCAATCAAACCTTTTTCACTGCAAACTCTGATGAAGTGATGTCTGATTTCAATGTGCTTAGTCTTAGAATGTTGCACAGGATTCTTAACAGTAAAATATGCAGCAGTATTATCAATCAGAATAGGGGCGTTTAGAAAATTCAAACCATAGTCCAGCATCTGATTTTGAATCCAGAGAACTTGTGCACAGCAGGCAGATGCAGCAACATATTCAGCTTCTGCAGTGGATATTGATACTGTAGTCTGTTTCTTGCATTGCCATGGTACTAGCCTTTCTCCCAAAAACTGGCATCCCCCTGATGTTGACTTTCTACTCATATTGCATCCATCATAATCACTGTCTGTATATGCAATCAGATCAAAGGATTGGTTCTTTGAATACCAAATCCCTAAGTCTGGTCTTCCCTTCAGGTATCTGAATATTCTTTTAACAGCATTCATGTGGAAGACTTTTGGATTTGACTGGAACCTAGCACACACACACACAGCAAACATGATATCTGGTCTTGTTGCAGTCAGATACATCAGAGATCCATCTTGGCTCTGTATTCATGCTCATCAACTGACTCCCCCTTTTTATCAGCTATCATCTTTTCTTTGGTGTCCATTAGAGTTGAAGCAGTCTTGTAATCATGACACTTGAACTTATTCAAAATGTCCTGCACATTTTTAGTTTGGTGAATGAAGATCCCTTTAGCCTTTTGTAGAACTTGCAGTCCCAGAAAGAAGTTCATTTCACCCATGGAACTCATGTTGTGCTTGGACTTCATCACCTCTTCAAACTCCAAACACATATTTTCATTTGTAGATCCAATGATGATATCATCAACATAGACTTGTAAAAGCAGCAAATCTGACCCTTTTCTTTTGTAGAAGAGTGTCTTGTTAATGGCTCCCCTTGTGAAACCATTTTCAAGTAAATGAGTTGATAGCTCATCATACCATGCTCTAGGAGCCAGATGCAATCCATAAAGGGCTTTGTTTAACTTATACACCCTGTTTGGATACATGGGATCCTCAAAACCTGGTGGTTGAGCCACATACACTTCTTCATCAATCTTTCCATTTAGGAATGCAGATTTAACATCAAGCTGGAATACTCTTATATTCTTTGAGGCAGCATATGCAAGGAAAATTCTTATGGCTTCCAGTCTTGCAACTGGTGCAAACACTTCCTCAAAGTCTATCCCTTCTTCTTTAAGACATCCCAGTGCTACAAGTCTTGCTTTGTTCTTAATCACCAAACCTCTTTCATCCCTTTTGTTTCTGAACACCCATTTGGTTCCAATTGCATATCTGTCATGTGGCTTGTCTACAAGATCCCACACATGTAGATCTATAAACTGGGCCAATTCCTCTTGCATAGCCTCTACCCAACTATTGTCTTTTAAAGCTTGAGCAATATTCTTTGGTTCTAATTGAGATAGAAAGCAAGAGTAAAGACAGATGTTTGCTATCTCAGAATGACACCTTGTTACTCTTTCATGCAAGTCACCGATGATATTTTCAGCAGGATGATTCTTTTCAACAGTAGGAGTTTGTATTATCATATTTGTAGACAGATTTGTGTCAAGATTTGATTCATTAAGTTCAGTTTCTTCAATGAGCAAATCAGCTTCTGCATCATGAAACTCTGGTGCTTCATCATTGGTTTGTCCTGAAGTAGATGCACCATTGTTTCCCAGATTCAAGCTTTGAAACAAGTCTTGAAATCTTGTTGTGGATGCATTTTCATCTTCATTTGATTGGTTGCATGTGTCACTCCCATTCTGAACGTGATCATTTTGTACATTAGGAATATCTTGACTTGTCATCTCCTGATCTTGTTCAATGGCATTGCTTGAGGAGCTTTTCACAAAAGTATATTCCTTTTCTTTTCTTGCAACCTTTTTCCACAATTCTTCCAAGTCCAGTTCTTTCTTCTTACTCTCTTCAACATGTGTACTGGTCTTGTAGAATGAATCATCAAAGTCTTTAGAATGAATCTTGAATGACTTTATTAACTTTTCATGATCAAACAGCCATGTTACACCACTGACTGTGTTGAATTGATTTTCATTAAAAATGATGTCAGATGACTCTATCACACTCATGTGATCTTTCACATAAACTCTGTATGCCTTTGAGTGAGTAGAATATCAAACAAAGAAACAATCTAGTTACTTATTTTGAAACTTGTTCAAATAACTCTAGTGTTCAATAGAAAACATTTGCAACCAAAGGGCTTGAAAAACTTGATGTAAGGCTTTCTGTTATTGAAAATTTCATATGGAGTCTTCTTATGCCTTTTGTTTACAAGTACCATGTTCTGAACATAACATGCTGTATTGATTGTCACTTCTCATCATTTTGACTTTCTTATTCAGCTTGTTCTCAATCATTGTAACACAACCCATAATCAACTCAGCAGACTCATCCTTTGTACTTAGGAAATAGACCCAAGTATATCTTGAATAGTCATCAATGATCACCAGACAATATCTCTTCTTTCCAATACTTGGCACACTCACAAGACCAAAAAGATCCATGTGAAGTAATTCAAGTGGTTGATCAATTGAGTTGATGAGCTTTGTCTTATGAGTAGACTTGTGTTGCTTTCCCTTTTGACATGAATCACAGTGATCATCAAACTTAAATTCTCTTGTAGGTAAACCAATCACATGTTCACCCTTGACCAGTCTATTCATATTCTTTAAGTTTACGTGACACAATTTCCTATGCCACAATTTTGATTCATTTTCAGTGGCTTTGGAAACAAAACATGCACCACCTCTTGAAATGGCTTCTTTCATATTCAACTCATATAAGTTGCCATTTCTGGGTGCCATCATCATAATCATATCAGGTGGAATCACAAATTCAGGTTTTAAGATGAAGCAATGAGAATCATCAAAAATAACTTTGTAACCTTTATCACACATCTGTGATATGCTCAGAAGATTGTATTGAAGTCCCTCAACATGAAACACATTGTCAAATGACACCTTTCCATTTGTCAAGATTCCTTTTCCCACAATCTTTCCACCATTTTCTTCACTCCCAAAAGCAACAGTGTAACACCCCGTAACCGCAGCGGAAAAGTAAACGGGATGCAACAGACACCTCTGATATCAACCACATTGTTTATAAAGAAAACTGAATACATTAATATACTTCAAATTACATTATCTCATATTTCATTACCGTCTAGGTGATACACACATCATACAATACGATACATAATTCTATTTAATATAATGTATCATAACATCTCGCACACAAATCTTACACACATCAAGCACTTAGAACGTAAGCAATCACTTCATCTTAATCGTACCTGAAAAGCATGTGAGAAAAACGGGTCAACTACGAATAGTTGGTGAGTTTCACAATTTGAGTAAACCATGATAAATCAATATCATAATATAATATTATCGATGTAATTATGCTGAGCCAACAAGTGAAACCTCTGACTATCCACACACAACCCCGTGGCATACTCCGCCCACGGACCTGCCCCAAACCGCTATGCCTAACATTAAATAGCAAAATAAATGACAACAAAATAGACATGTGCAACTGGCTGGGAAACATCAGCAAATCCATGCCGGACCAGTTGGGTTTGTCAGACCAATAGTACTATTCACACTCTACCGGCTTTCAGCTAATCACTCGTGTTGCGGGGCCTTACAATGTTAGCAACTTAGACAATTACCATCTTAGTACATTTCCGTACGATTCCCGTACAATAAAATATATATAAATCCACGCAAATCCAAGCGTTCAGTATGTACTTAAACATTTCAATAGTAACATGCTTTCCGCCCCGGGAAAATATTTAAAAACAATTCAGAAAAAGGGGCTCGTGAAACTCACCTTATCGCAAGCAAGTAGGTAACAGAGTACGCAGCTACTAATCCGGATCTGTAATACGATCCCTAAGTTCGTTACTATACAATCACTATTAATATAACTTTAACCGTGTTAACCGGTACATATGGGGACACTGTTAACCCAGTACTGTACCCGTTCTGGGGGCAATGTTAACCCAGAAACACTTCTCCGGACTCAGATTGTGATATCGTTTAGAGTTTAGTAGTCAAAATTACTACTAGTTCGTTTTCCCCGTTTTGCGTGCCTAGCACGGTTATCCGTTTTTACGTTTCAAAAATGAGTTTGGTCACACACGACCCGAAAATAGTTGTTGACTGATAATTTAATTAAATTTGTGAAATTAGAGCTCGATTTAGACGCCCCGATTGGCCGCGGGACCCGTTTCCGTCTTTAATGTACCGGAAACTGTTAAATCGGATAAAATTACCCAAATTATCCGAATTATTTTCGGATGATTTATTTTTACTTGTTTAACTCAGTTATATGAAAATAGTCCATTTTTAGGGTTTTTATACACCGGTCAGCTCGTTTAGGCGAACTTTACCGGTTTACGCGTTTTAAACTTTAAAAGTTTGTTTTTACATAAATAATTATCCGTTTAATCTCGGATCTTGAAATTATGCACAAATCACTTTTTGACAGTGAGGAATTTTATAAAAATATTTCAAGAATTAATTTTTATATTTACAATTTATTTATCTATTTTTAAACACCATTTAAACACTAAATATTAAATACCAGACGACCTTAGAAAAATCCCAAATTTTTCCTGGATGACCCCTGCCATCCACATGGTCCCCTGTAATTTTTCCAGAACCAAAATCTTTTTTTTACATACCATTTTCACTAAAACCGAGCTAGAAAACCCTAGAACTCGTTTAACCGAAAAGCCTACTTAGACTTCTCCAAAGGACCCAAAATTTTGTGTGTGACTTTTACATGTTATAAAAAGTATATATGGAATTTTCCAGAATTTTTCATGATATTTAACTATTTTTCACCATTTTTAGCCAAAACCGAGCATTAAATTCACCAAATATTCATCCTTTGTCCAAAAATCACCAAACTTTCACAGGTCTCATATTTTCATGTGTAGATCATCTCTGTGAAATTTCGTAGCCTACCTCTAAACGTACCACCATCTGTCCAAAACACTCATAACCGAACATAAACCGAATATACCTTTTGTTTTCCGCCACTACAAACTACAAACTCGTCTTTCCGCCTTATCTACCACTAAATAGTACCTACAACCAACATACCACAATACCAAGCAAGTTACACTCACCATCAAGCCTCTTACACTTTAGTTTCGGTTATTGTTTCAAAACTAAAGTTTAAACCGTAAAAATTCGTTTTTGGTTCGTTTAACTCCTTTCTTGGACCAAGATACCTTGTATAACCCGTATACATCACTTGATCATGCAAGAATCGGTTTCATCTCGGGGTTTCACCCTTTTTCACTTGAAACTTCATTTTCTTGCAAATGAACTCAAGAAAAGAAGATGAACACGTACATAATTCGATTTTTACCTCGGTTTTCTTGCTAAAATTTTGGATCTTTAGATCATAGAATGGAGAGATTTGAAGATCATGGAGATATTTGTTTTTAAAAAAAAAATAACAAAGTAAGGGGTGTTACCCCCTTATCCGATCGGACCAAAGAGGAGGGTGGGGTGGGACCCACTTCTCCATTTTTAGCCATTCATTTGGATTTCTGAAATCTGGATAATGTTTTGGATAATCTGGTTCAGTTTGTTTTTCGGTTAAATGTTTAATTTGGCTTAAAACGAGGCTAAAACGGTCGTTTTCGGCTTAAAAAATGAAATTTATATAAAACCGATTTAAAAACTTTAAAAACTTAAACCATGGCATTTATTATCTTAGAACATCATATTATTAATAATTGCGCATCTTTTTCGGCTTGATCGATCGTCTCTTGCTCGGTTTGGTATTAAAGGTTTCGTTTAACGTACCGACGTACCATTAAATCGAAAATTCTCTTCTGTGCTTTAATTCACTTATCCCGAAGCTTTAATACTTCGTAAAGATCACTAAATATCATATATCTCGTCAATAATGTAATCCTCGATTCGTTCGGGTTTCAACAACCGTTAATCGGTTGATCGTATTTCCAATACGATTAACTGTATAATCGAGTATAATCCGTACTGTGAATCATACATACTCGTATCAACGCATCATAATTCATATATTCATTATTAAATAACACATAAATAGTATATACCGGCTAGGGTATACCTGATTTTGTCGGAATCGTTACATTCTCCCCCCGTTAAGAAATTTCGTCCTCGAAATTTTACACGCCCACTATCCCCTTCCGAGAGAAAGTTGGGGGTTTTTCCTTCAGAATTCACCCTCGCGTTACCAGGTATAATCTGGTCCTCACTGTGAATTTCACTTAATCTTAATAAATAAAGCTTGGTATGTCCAAACTGTTTAGTTTTCGCGTCTACTATTTCTACGGAATTATTTATGATATCAATCATGTCTTCTATGAGTACCTCCATTACTAGTACTTTCGTTGCTTCATCGCTTATGTACTTTTCAATCCGTATACATGGCAAAACATCATGTATAGTACTTAGCCCCTGGAGTACTTTAATCGATAAACTAAATGACCAATCATGGAGATAGTCTCATAAGGTCCAATATATTAAGGAGCTATTTTCGGTTTTGCCAAACCTTATATCACCTCTCGAAGGTGATGCCTTAAAATGCCTTGTCACCTCTTTCCAGTGACAATGGTTTCCTTTGAATGTTGGCATAAATCCTTTGCCAATCTCGCGCTGCTTTTAACTTATCTTAAATATTATAAATCCGATTGGTTGTTTCTCGAATCAATTCAAATCTTATGGCTTGAGTGACGCCCATTTTCAATTTAACAAATTGGTGATAATTACTTCACCCATAGAAAGCTTCAAGCTCTCGATGCTTCCTTCCCCGCCTTCCAATAATGGAAGTAGGATGACTTTTTCGATCTGAGATAATTGAAAATGGTACTCCACGACGAGATACCATTTCACCATCATGAATTTGGGCGAGAATTCATTGTGGTAATCGACATGGATTGGGATGAAATGCGAGGATTGGTTAATCGATCCGCGATTACCCAATTTACATCATGCCTTTGATATATCTTGGGAATTTGCGTCCCGAAATCCATTGTAATTTATTCCCACTATCATTGGCGAATTTTCTGTCGTTGTGGCGTTCCCTAGGGTTTTCGGTGTGCAGCCTTATCTCTTGCATAACTTAAATATTCACCAACGTACGTAACTGTAACACCCCGTAACCGCAGCGGAAACGTACACGGGATGCAACAGACACATCTGATATCAACAGCATTGCTTATAAAGAAAATACCACTACATTAATTTATATCATATTACATTGTTGCTAGTTTTGTTACTGTCTAGGTGTTACACACAAATTTTACCGATAAGACATTACTATATTCATTACAAACTATAGATCATCAAGCCTCCAACAAGTAGCACAGATCATTAAGCACATATCAATCATTCCAACTTGGGCATACCTAGAAAACATGTAAAGAAAACGGGTCAACTACGAATAGTTGGTGAGTTTCACTAATTTAAATAAACACTGACAGATCATTTTAATAATCATTTATTAACAATGTAATTATGCGGGGAACTATGTTTTCCCCATAACATTTCCATTATTCTTCTGGGAACTATGTTACCCCAGAACAATTATAACCTCTGGGAACTATGTTACCCCAGAACAATAATAACTCCGGGAACTATGTTACCCCAGAACGATAATAACCTCCGGGAACTATGTTACCCCAGAACGATAATAACCTCCGGGAACTATGTTACCCCAGAACGATAATAACCTCCGGGAACTATGTTACCCCAGAACTATAATAACCTCCGGGAACTATGTTACCCCAGAACAATAATAATAACCTCTGGGAACTATGTTACCCCAGAACAATCCCACACGATAAACAATTTATATATTCTATGCATCAAACCATATATATATTTAAATATACAAGTGTTTCCATACGATCGGTATGTACTTAAATACTTTAATAAAGACATGTTTTCCGCCCCGGGAAAATACTTAAAACAGTTCAGTAAAAGGGGCTCGTGAAAACTCACCTTTCTGTGAGTCGGGACGTGGTACAATGAACTGCTATAAGCCTGGATCTGTAATATGATATCTAGTCGTTACTATATAATTCCCATAAATTAAATCCGTGTTAATCGGTACATCTGGGGACATTGTTAACCCAGTACTGTACTCGATCCGGGGATAATGTTAACCCCGTGACACTCCTAAGGACTCAGATTGTGCCATTACTTAGAGTCTGACGGTCAAAATTGTCATTTTTATGTTTTCCTTGATTTGCGTGCCTAGCACGGTTATCCGTTTTTAGTTTCAAAAATGAGTTTATTCACACTTAACCCAAAAATGGTGTTTGACTGTTATTTTAGTTAAAGTGATGAAATTAGAGCTCGGTTTGGACACCCCGTTTGGCCGCGAGGCCCGTTTCCGTCATTTAGGTGCCGGAAACAGTAAAATCGGGTAAAATTACCCAAATCATCCGAATTATTTTCGGATGATTAACTTTTATTTAATTTACTTAGTATTATGAAAATGGTTCATTTTTAGGTTTTTATATACCAGTCAGCTCGCTTATGCGAGTTTTGCCGGTTTACACATTTTAAGCTTTAAAATTTGTTTTTATGTTCTTTTTAGCACAAATAATTACCCGTTTAGTCTCGGGTCTTGAAATTTTGCACAAAACTTATTTTGACAGTAAGAAGTTTTATAAAAATTTTCCAGATTTATTTTTTTATATTTACATTTATTTATCTATTTTTAAACATTATTAAAACACTAAATATGTCAAAAATACCAAAAACTTTAGAAAAATCCCAAATTTTTCTGGGATGATCCCTGCCATCCTCATAACTCCCTGGAATTTTTCCAGAACCCAAAACTTATTTTTCAAGCCATTTTCACAAAAACCGAGTTAGAAAGCCCTCGAACTCGTTTTACCGAAAAGCCCCCTTAGACTTTTCCAACTGAGCTCAAATTTTGTGTGTGACCTTTATATGTTATAAAAAGCTTATCCTAAATTTTTCAGAATTTTTCATCAAGTTTAGCTATTTTTCACCATTTTTGGCCAAAAACGAGCATTAAATTCACCAAATATTCATCCTTTATCCAAAAATTACCAAAAATTCACAGATTTCATATTTTCATGTGTAGATCATCTCTGTGAAATTTCATGACCCGACTCTAAGCACACTACAATCTGTCCAAAATCACTAAATCACACGAAAACCGAACTATCTTGTGTTTTCTAGCGTTAGATCGCAAAGATCTTGGTTTCTAGCCTTTGCTAGCCACTAGATACAACACTTACAAGCACAATAGCACTATACCAAGCAAGTTACACTAACAATCAAACCATTTCTTTCATAGTGTCGGTTTTGATGTAAAAACAAAGGTTTTAACCGTAAAAATCCGTTCTCGACTCTTTTTACTCATTTCTTGGACCAAGATCCCTTGTATACTTGTATACATCTCTTGATCATGCAAGAGTCGGTTTCATCTCGGGTTTTCACCCGTCTTTCACTTGGAAATTCATTTTTAAAGATTCTAACCGTAAAACTTCGTTATTGACACTTTTAACTCGTTTCTTGGATCAAGATCCCGTGTATAACTTGTATACATCACTTGATCTAGCAAGGATCGGTTCCATCTCGGGTTTTCACCCATATTTCACTTGGAACCTCTTGTTCTTGCAAAACAACTCAAAGTTAAGAAATCAACACCAATGATTATGCATTATAACATGTTTATACCTTGTGTTCTTGGTTAAAAGTGATGAATTTGATGAACACTTGAATGTATGGAAAGATTTGAGAGAGTTTTGATGTTGTAAAAAAGAAAAATGAATTGATATCATGGATAGGGTGGGCCGATCGGTCCACCATATGGGGTGGGGTGGGACCCACAAGTCCATTCTAAGCCACATATTCGGATTACGCAACCCGGATAATGTTGTGGATAATCTGGTTCAGTTCGTTTCTCGTTTAAACTCGTAATTCGGCTTAAAACGAGCCTAAAATGGTTGTTTTTCGGGTTAGAATAAAATTTACATAAAACTGATTTAAAAACTTAAAAAACTTAACCCATGACATTAAATGACTTAAAACATCGTATTGTCGGTATTTGTGCATCTTTTTCGGTTTGATCGATCGTCTCTTGCTTGGTTTGATGTTAAAGGTTTCGTTTATCGTACCGACGTACTAATAAATCGAAATCCTTTTTCTGTGCTATAATTCACTTATCCCGAAGCATTAATACTTCGTAAACATCACTAAACATTATATACTTCGTCTATAATGTAATTCCCGATTCGTTCGGGTTTCAATAATCGTTCATTGGTTAATTGTAATTCCAATACGATTCACTATATAATTGAGTATGATTCGTACTATGAATCATATATACTCGTATACACGTACTATAACTCATATAATCAATACTAAATGACACGTAAATAGTATATACCGGCTAGGGTATACCTGGATTTGCCGGAATCGTTACAGTAACTGTAACACCCCGTAACCGCAGCGGAAACGTAAACGGGATGCGACAGACACCTCTGATATCAACCACATTGTTTATAAAGAAAACCGAATGCATTAATATACTTCAAAATTACATTATCTCATCTTTCATTACCGTCTAGGTGATACACACATCATACATTACGGTTCATAATTCTATCTGTTATAATGTATCCTAACGTCCAGCACGCAAACCTTACACACATCAAGCACTTAGCACGTAATCAATCACTTTATCTTAGTTGTACCTGAAAAGCATGTGAGAAAACGGGTCAACTACGAATAGTTGGTGAGTTTCACAATTTTAGTAAACCATGATAAATCATTTTAATAATCATAAATTAATGATGTAATTATGCTGAGTCTATAAGTGAAAACTCTATTAACCCAGAAACACATTTAATAATCTCTGGGGACACTGTTAACCCAGAAACACATTTAATAACCTCTGGGGACACTGTTAACCCAGAAACACATTTAATAACCTCTGGGGACACTGTTAACCCAGCAATACATTTAATAACCTCTGGGGACACTGTTAACCCAGAAATACATTTAATAGCCTCTGGGGACACTGTTAACCCAGAAATACATTTAATAACCTCTGGGGACACTGTTAACCCAGAACACTCTTTCGGGAGATTAAGGCGCTTGCCAATTCTTAATTGCTTCAACCTTACTCGGATCAACGTGTATTCCTTGGTGGTTTATAACGTGACCGAGGAATTGCACCTCTTGTAACCAGAAGTTACACTTGGAGAATTTCACATATAACTTCTCCTGATCCAGGAGCTCTAAAACTAACTTTAAGTGTTGCTCGTGCTCTTCTTTACTCTTCGAGTATATCAAAATATCGTCAATAAATACAATGACGAATTTGTCAAGATAGGGTTTACAGACTCGATTCATGAGATCCATGAATACTGCTGGCGCATTTGTTAGCCCAAAAGGCATAACTAAGAACTCGTAATGGCCGTAGCGAGTCCGGAATGCGGTTTTTGGGATATCCTCCTCCTGAATTCTAACCTGATGGTATCCCGATCTAAGATCTATTTTTGAAAAGAAGCTCGCACCTTGTAGTTGGTCGAATAGATCATCGATTCGGGGGAGAGGATACCTATTTTTGATTGTCAACTTGTTCAATTCCCTGTAATCAATGCACATTCTAAGGCTCCCGTCCTTCTTTTTCACGAATAGAACAGGTGCACCCCACGGGGAATAACTGGGACGTATAAATCCTTTATCCAACAATTCCTGCAACTGGTTGGATAATTCTTGCATCTCGGATGGTGCAAGTCGGTAGGGCGCCTTAGCAACAGGGCCAGCTTGAGGTAACAGATCGATTCTGAATTCGACCTGTCGGGTTGGCGGTAATCCAGGAAGTTCCTCTGGGAAAACTTGTGGAAATTCGCGTACCACGGGAATATCGTCCACCCGTTTTTCCTCAGAATCAGTGGCCGTCAGGCTCGCTAGATACGCCACACATCCCTGACGTATATATTTTAACACCTTGAGATGGGATATAAATGGTATCATGGTGCCGGATTTTTCTCCTTGCACTAATACCTCCTCGTCATCCGACACTCAGATCTTGACGATTTTCTTTTCACAGTTTATTTCTACCCTGTTACGTGCCAACCAATCCATTCCCACTATCACGTCAAAACTACCCAATTCTACCGGTAACAAGTCAATCAGAAAGGATTGTTCGTTCAGAATAAAAGGGCAATTCCGAACTATCCGATTAACTATCATGGTTTTACCGTTAGCGACTTCTACGGTGTAAGGTTCTATGGTTTCACCAATAGGAAGGTTTGCTATCGAAAGGAATCTAACGGAGACAAAACTTCTATCGGCGCCTGTATCAAATAATACAGAAGCGTAATGATCAGAGACGAGGAAGGTACCTGTCACTACGCTGGGGTCCTGGCGTGCCTCGTTTGCCCCCATCACGAATGCTCGGCCTCGCGCCGGATTGGACGACGATGCCTGACCCGTGAGTTGTCTCCCGTTTCCTCCCTGGTTCAGTTTCGGGCAGTTCCTTTTGAAGTGATCCGTGCTGCCGCATTCGTAGCAAGCACGGCTAGTGGTCACCATTTGGTTTCCTTGCGGGTTTTGCTGTCGGGCCGGTTGGGTCCTAAATGGCTGCGCACGGATAGGTTGCGGTTGTCGGTTCAGGTTGTTCAGATTTGTCTTACAATTTGGTGCGTAGTGTCCAATCCTGCCACACCGGTGGCACACCACCTCTTTGCACGCGCCACCATGGTGGTAACCACATTTCCCGCACTTAGGAAACGTTCCCTTCTGCGGTTCTTGCCTTCCACCCGAACTAGTCATGGCATAGCTCTGGGCAGCGGGCCTAGCTCGTTTGCTTTGCTGCTTTTCTTGAATCCTATGGTCATGTGTACCCCGTTTTCCCCAGCGGATAGTCACCTTTAGTGATCCGCTCCGTAAGAAATCATACGTGACAATGCCAGCCTGTGTCACTGCACTTTCATACGTCTGGTGTCCCCCCGCGTTAACTATACTCCTCACTACTGGAGTAAGTCCCCAAATATAACGTTCCACCCTCTTCGTCTCTGGGGTGACCAACCATGGTACTAATCGTGACAGTTCATTAAACCGGTTGGTATAGCCCAAGTGGTCCGCCCCCTTCATCTCCAGATTCCACAACTCATTTTCCAGTTTCTGCAATTCATTCTTTGGGCAGAAATGTTCCAACACTAGAGCCTTAAGCTCCGTCCAGGTCATGTGGTTTGTCGCCGCCTGACCTCGAGTCTGTACTATGGTGTTCCACCATGTCAAGGCATGGTCTGTGAATGTACAGGTGGCGTACTTAACGACACAATCCTCGGGACAGTTGCTGATATTCACCACTGATTCTATTTTCTCTATCCATTTAACTAACCCATTCGGTCCTTCAGACCCGCTAAACTCTAATGGCTTGCACAAGATAAAGTCCTTGATCGAACATCCCCTGGATGCACGAATCGGTTCCGTGCGGTTTGTCTCTACCGTAGGTATGGGGCCATTACTATCTGTAACGACCACCCTAGGCGGTGCGTCATTACTCGGAATCGTGTTATCATTCCTTGGAGGATTAGCATTTTGTTCCCCGTCATTATTTATGGGCGTTTGATTGCTCGGAGGGGTTGGATTGGTCGAGTTGTTAATACTGGCGGCGATGCGCGATACTATATCCGGTATCGCCGCCTCCAACTGTTGAGCAATCAAACGGCTCACATCTACTTCCGATATTTTCGTTGATCGTTTCGGTGCCATTCTACACAACATCAAGAAAATACATACAATCAATACCATCTCAAATCATAAAACACAATACATATTTCATTCATTAGTAAACATTGATACATATTACACAAACATCAGTTTACATACTTTCCAGTCAACATTACATAACTAAGTTCTAATACAAGGGCACTATGTCGGCATCATCTCGACATAACCCGTAAAGGGGTCAGTGCTTGAATGATACCCAAAAGTATCTATAATGATATGCCCCAAAAGAGACCCACCCTAGGGGCCAGTGGTTGTATCATAACTAAACAAGATTCACTCCATGTTAGTATCACCACTAACTACTTACACAGAGTATCAAAAAAATGGTCCCTGTCTATCCCCAACCCAAAACAACTAAACATGGTGGTAAACCAACCCCACCAACATCGCCACCAGCACCACGAACACCGCCATCAGAACCCGAACCCGACTCTCCATCCGGTCAAGCATCCATTGGGAGTACGAGCACTCCCTCTTCAGCTGGGCGATTGCATACTGATGATCCAGTATGCAATCACCCAAGTACATTCTCCTTTGGACTCCCACCGTCAAGGCGGCAGAGTGCTCGTTCACCTGTTCGGTGAGCGTTCGGAGCCAGGCCGCAGCATCCCGTTCCTGTCTCGGGAGACCCCACACCGGTAGAGTCGCAGGCTCGGGACGAGAGCTGGAGGACTCACCCCTACGAGTAGCAGGTCTGGGTGGGGGCGAGATTGGTCGGACCGGTGGAATACTGATCCGCGCCGTGAGGCGGGGTCCGAATCCAGGGGGTGCAGGAGCGACCTGTGGTGCGGGTGGGGTCGGGGATCTGGCCATCATAGCTGAGGAGGACTGGCCGGAATTCCTCAAGCTAGCCTCGGAAGGCTCGGTTCTGGATGCTACAAGAGGGCTCCCGGAGTCCCCGGAGCTGACCTCCTCCGGGTCCACCTCGAACGACACACTGGGGGTTCTTGACATATTACCTGCACACAAGTTAACAAACATATAGTTCTTTCCATAGTGTAAATCATAATCAAATTAATATGCACTCACTTATACAACTTGACCACATAACAATATTATCACATATTTGCACATATGTTGCCAATTTTACCAATTAAAGTCCCCCGTGACTTCCCCTGAATTCCCTCGTGTAGACAAGTCTGTTATTATGTTCCGGACCATAATAACCCACTTGTCCATCCAAGTTCATCCCGATCTCGTCACAATATATATTTAGTTGATATTCAGATCCTATAATACATGAGCTACTGGTTATATTTTAGGTATCTTTTAAAGACATCCTAATTCTTTATAACCAATGACTCTGATACCAAGTTCTGTAACACCCCGTAACCGCAGCGGAAACGTACACGGGATGCAACAGACACATCTGATATCAACAGCATTGCTTATAAAGAAAATACCACTACATTAATTTATATCATATTACATTGTTGCTAGTTTCGTTACTGTCTAGGTGTTACACACAAATTTTACCGATAAGACATTACTATATTCATTACAAACTATAGATCAGCAAGCCTCCAACAAGTAGCACAGATCATTAAGCACATATCAATCATTCCAACTTGGGCATACCTAGAAAACATGTAACGAAAACGGGTCAACTACGAATAGTTGGTGAGTTTCACTAATTTAAATAAACACTGACAGATCATTTTAATAATAATTTATTAACAATGTAATTATGCGGGGAACTATGTTTTCCCCATAACATTTCCATTATTCTTCTGGGAACTATGTTACCCCAGAACAATTATAACCTCTGGGAACTATGTTACCCCAGAACAATAATAACTCCGGGAACTATGTTACCCCAGAACGATAATAACCTCCGGGAACTATGTTACCCCAGAACTATAATAACCTCCGGGAACTATGTTACCCCAGAACGATAATAACCTCCGGGAACTATGTTACCCCAGAACAATAATAACCTCCGGGAACTATGTTACCCCAGAACAATAATAACCTCCGGGAACTATGTTACCCCAGAACAATAATAATAACCTCTGGGAACTATGTTACCCCAGAACAATCCCACACGATAAACAATTTATATATTCTATGCATCAAACCATATATATATTTAAATATACAAGTGTTTCCATACGATCGGTATGTACTTAAATACTTTAATAAAGACATGTTTTCCGCCCCGGGAAAATACTTAAAACAGTTCAGTAAAAGGGGCTCGTGAAAACTCACCTTTCTGTGAGTCGGGACGTGGTACAATGAACTGCTATAAGCCTGGATCTGTAATATGATATCTAGTCGTTACTATATAATTCCCATAAATTAAATCCGTGTTAATCGGTACATCTGGGGACATTGTTAACCCAGTACTGTACTCGATCCGGGGATAATGTTAACCCCGTGACACTCCTAAGGACTCAGATTGTGCCATTACTTAGAGTCTGACGGTCAAAATTGTCATTTTTATGTTTTCCTTGATTTGCGTGGATAGCACGGTTATCCGTTTTTAGTTTCAAAAATGAGTTTATTCACACTTAACCCAAAAATGGTGTTTGACTGTTATTTTAGTTAAAGTGATGAAATTAGAGCTCGGTTTGGACACCCCGTTTGGCCGCGGGGCCCGTTTCCGTCATTTAGGTGCCGGAAACAGTAAAATCGGGTAAAATTACCCAAATCATCCGAATTATTTTCAGATGATTTATTTTTATTTAATTTACTTAGTATTATGAAAATGGTCCATTTTTAGGTTTTTATATACCAGTCAGCTCGCTTATGCCAGTTTTGCCGGTTTACACATTTTAAGCTTTAAAATTTGTTTTTATGTTCTTTTTAGCACAAATAATTACCCGTTTAGTCTCGGGTCTTGAAATTTTGCACAAAACTTATTTTGACAGTAAGAAGTTTTATAAAAATTTTCCAGATTTATTTTTTTATATTTACATTTATTTATCTATTTTTAAACATTATTAAAACACTAAATATGTCAAAAATACCAAAAGACTTTAGAAAAATCCCAAATTTTTCTGGGATGATCCCTGCCATCCTCATAACTCCCTGGAATTTTTCCAGAACCCAAAACTCATTTTTCAAGCCATTTTCACAAAAACCGAGCTAGAAAGCCCTCGAACTCGTTTTACCGAAAAGCCCCCTTAGACTTTTCCAACTGAGCTCAAATTTTGTGTGTGACCTTTATATGTTATAAAAAGCTTATCCTAAATTTTTCAGAATTTGTCATCAAGTTTAGCTATTTTTCACCATTTTTGGCCAAAACCGAGCATTAAATTCACCAAATATTCATCTTTTATCCAAAAATTACCCAAAATTCACAGATCTCATATTTTCATGTGTAGATCATCTCTGTGAAATTTCATGACCCGACTCTAAGCACACTACAATCTGTCCAAAATCACTAAATCACACGAAAACCGAACTATCTTGTGTTTTCTAGCGTTAGATCGCAAAGATCTTGGTTTCTAGCCTTTGCTAGCCACTAGATACAACACTTACAAGCACAATAACACTATACCAAGCAAGTTACACTAACAATCAAACCATTTCTTTCATAGTGTCGGTTTTGATGTAAAAACAAAGGTTTTAACCGTAAAAATCCGTTCTCTACTCTTTTTACTCATTTCTTGGACCAAGATCCCTTGTATACTTGTATACATCTCTTGATCATGCAAGAGTCGGTTTCATCTCGGGTTTTCACCCGTCTTTCACTTGGAAATTCATTTTTAAAGATTCTAACCGTAAAACTTCGTTATTGACACTTTTAACTCGTTTCTTGGATCAAGATCCCGTGTATAACTTGTATACATCACTTGATCTAGCAAGGATCGGTTCCATCTCGGGTTTTCACCCATATTTCACTTGGAACCTCTTGTTCTTGCAAAACAACTCAAAGTTAAGAAATCAACACCAATGATTATGCATTATAACATGTTTATACCTTGTGTTCTTGGTTAAAAGTGATGAATTTGATGAACACTTGAATGTATGGAAAGATTTGAGAGAGTTTTGATGTTGTAAAAAAGAAAAATGAATTGATATCATGGATAGGGTGGGCCGATCGGTCCACCATATGGGGTGGGGTGGGACCCACAAGTCCATTCTAAGCCACATATTCGGATTACGCAATCCGGATAATGTTGTGGATAATCTGGTTCAGTTCGTTTCTCGTTTAAACTCGTAATTCGGCTTAAAACGAGGCTAAAATGGTTGTTTTTCGGGTTAGAATAAAATTTACATAAAACTGATTTAAAAACTTAAAAAACTTAACCCATGACATTAAATGACTTAAACATCGTATTGTCGGTATTTGTGCATCTTTTTCGGTTTGATCGATCGTCTCTTGCTTGGTTTGATGTTAAAGGTTTCGTTTATCGTACCGACGTACTAATAAATCGAAATCCTTTTTCTGTGCTATAATTCGAAATCCTTTTTCTGTGCTATAGTTCAATAAAAAGGGGCTCGAGAAAACTCACCTTAGCACATGCAAGCAGGTAACAACAATCATTATCAATTAACACGTCCAATCTGTAATATGATCCCTACGATCGTTATTATACAATTATTGTTTATATAATCTTTAACCTTATCAATCGGTACATCTGGGGACACTGTTAACCCAGTACTGTACCTGTTGGGCAATGTTAACCCAGAAATACTTCTCCGGACTCAGATTGTGATGTCGTTTAGAGTTCCATGGTCACAATTTCTATTAGTCGTTTTCTCGTTTTGCGTGCCTAGCACGAATATCCGTTTTATGTTTCAAAAATGAGTTTGGTCACACACGACCCGAAAATAGTGGTTGTCTGATAATTTTAATTTAAAATGTGAAATTATAGCCCGGTTTAGACGTCCCGATTGGCCGCGGGACTCGTTTCCGTCTTTGGCGTACCGGAAACCGTTAAAATCGGTTAGAAATACCCAAATCATCCGACTTATTTTCGGATGATTCATTTTTACTTGTTTAACTCAATTATATGAAAATAGTCCATTTTTAAGGTTTTTGTACACCAGTCAGCTCGCTTAAGCGAACTTCACCGGTTTACTCGTTTTAACTTTAAAAGTTTGATAATTAGCACAAATACTTATCCGTTTACTCTCGGATCTTGAAATTTTGCACGAACCACTTTTTAACAATGGGGAATTTTATAAAAATATTTCCAGAATTAATTTCTATATTTGAAATTTATTTATCTATTTTTAAACACCATTTAAACACTAAATATGTCGTAAATACCAAACGATCTTAGAAAAATCCCAAATTTTTCCTGGATGTCCCCTGCCATCCACATAGTCCCCTGTAATTTTTCCAGAACCAAAATCTTCTTTTACATCCCCTTTTTCCCAAAACCGAGCTAGAAATCCCTAGAACCCGTTTAACCGAAAAGCCTACTTAGACTTCTCCAACGGACCTCAAATTTTGTGTGTGACTTATACATGATATGAAAAGATTATCTACAATTTTCCAGAATTTTTCATGATATTTAACTATTTTTCACCATTTTTGGCCAAAACCGAGCATTAAATTCACCAAATATTCATCCTTTATCCAAAAATTACCAAAAATTCACAGAATTCATATTTTCATGTGTTTAACACCTCTGTAAAATTTCATGACCTAACTCTAAACGGCCAACAATCTGTCCAAAAACACATACACCGACATAAACCGAATATACCTTTCGTTTTCCGCCACTACAAGCTACAAACTCGTCTTTCCGCCTTATCTACCACTAAACACAGATCCTACAAACAACATACCACAATACCAAGCAAGTCACACTCACGATCAAGCCATTTCTTTCATGGTTACGGTTATGATACTAAAAACAAAGATTTAACCGTAAAAATTCGTTTTTGATTCGTTTAACTCATTTCTTGGACCAAGATCCCTTGTATAACCCGTATACATCACTTGATCATGCAAGAATCGGTTTTTATCTTTGAAACCTCATTTTCTTGCAAACAAACTCAAGAAACGAAGATGGAAACGTATATAATTCGATCTTTACCTTGGTTTTTCTTGCTAGAATTGTCGGTTTTTGATTCAAGACCTTGAGAGAATTAAAGGTTTGTTGGATGGTGTTTGTAAAAAAAGAAAATGGAATGTGTTTTGAGGTGGTGTGGTCCGATCGGACTAATGGATGGATGGGGTGGGTCCCACAAGTTCATTTTTGGCCACTCATTTGGATATCCGCAATCCGGATAATGTTTTGGATAATCTGGTTCAGTTCGTTTCTCGGTTAAACGTTTAATTCGGCTTAAAACGAGGCTAAAACGGTCGTTTTTCGGCTAAAAATGAAATTTATATAAAACCGATTTAAAAACTTAAACCATAACATTTATTAACTTAAAACGTCATATTATTAGTTATTACGCATCTTTTTCGTCTTGATCGATCGTCTCTTGCTCGGTTTGGTGTTAAAGGTTTCGTTTAACGTACCGACGTATTATTAAATCGAAATCCTTTTTCTGTGCTTTAATCCACTTATCCCGAAGCTTTAATACTTCGTAACATCACTAAATATCATATATCTCGTCTATAATTGAACCCTCGATTCATTCGGGTTTCAATAACTATCGATCGTTTGATCGCATATTCAATACGGTGAATTATATATTCACGTACAATCAATACTATGAACCATGTATTCTCGTATAATTACCATGGTAACTCATGTTCCCGACATTACATATGACGTAACTAACGTCTACCGGTTAGGGTATACCTGGTTTCGTCGGAATCGTTACAGTAACCATATCTTTTTCCAAACTCGGCCATTAACAAAATCCTTTTAGATATTCGTATCATCAATAGTCTAATCCGATCCTCTCTACTTAATCATCGGCTACTACGTTAGCTTTGCCGGGGTGATAACGGATGTCACAGTCATAATCGCTTAACAACTCGACCCATCGTGGTTGCCTCATATTCAGTTCTTTCTGATCGAATATGTGCTGCAAACTTTTATGATCGGTGAAGATGGTGCACTTCGTACCGTAGAGATAATGTCTCCAGATTTAAGTGCGAAGATAACCGCTCCCAGTTCTAAGTCATGAGTAGTGTAATTTTTTTTCTCGTGTACTTTTAACTGTCGGGAAGCATAGGCTATAACCTTATTATTCTGCATCAACACGCATCCTAACCCTCTACGCGATGCGTCAAAATATGCGACAAAACCATCGTCTCCATCGGGGAGACTTAAAATCGGCGCTTGGCACAATTTTTGCTTTAACGTTTGAAACGCCATCTCCTGCTCTTCTCCCCATTCATACTTTCGATCCTTTTGAGTCAGGAGAGTTAAAGGTTGGGCGATGCTGGAAAAGTTCTCTATAAATCGACGATAATATCTAAGAATTGGCGGATTTCCTTTGACGATTTAGGCGTTTGCCAATTCTTAATTGCTTCAACCTTACTCGGATCAACGTGTATTCCTTGATGGTTTACAACGTGACCGAGGAATTGCACTTCTTGTAACCAGAAGATACACTTGGAGAATTTTGCATACAACTTCTCCTGATTCAGAAGCTCTAAAATTATTCTTAAGTGTTACTCGTGCTCTTCTTTACTTTTCGAGTAAATCAAAATATCGTCAATAAACACGATGACGAATTTGTCGAGGTAAGGTTTACAGACTCGATTCATGAGGTCCATGAATACTGCCGGCGCATTTGTTAGTCCGAAAGGCATAACTAAGAACTCGTAATGGCCGTAAAGAGTCCGAAACGCTGTTGTTGCAACGTCCTCCTCTTGGATTTTTCATTTGGTGATAACTATATCTAAGATCAATTTTCTAAAATAAATCGCCCCTTGCAGTTGGTTAAACAGATCATTTACTTCGAAGAAGTGAACACCTATTATTGATCGTCACTTTATTCAATTCTCTCTAATCAATACATATCCTAACACTTCCGTCCTTCATTTCCCAAATAACACTGGTGCACCCCATGGTGACTAACTAGGTCGTATAAAACCTTATCCAATAATTCTTGCATTTCAGTTGGTGCAAGTCGGTAAGATACTTTGGCAATAGGATATGCTCCTGGTATTAGATCGATACGAATTTCAACTTGTAATGCTGGTGGTATTCCGGGCAGTTTTTTTTTTTTTTTTTTTTTTTTTTGTGAAAACTTCTGGATATTTACGTATCACCGGAACATCTTCTATATGTTTTCTTTTAAATCTGTGGCAATCACGTTTGTTAAATACACCACGTCTTCTTGACGTAAATATTATAACATCTCAAGATGAGATTAGAGTGGTAACATAATACCGTACACTTTTCTCTGTATCTAATCGCTTCATCGTCCGAAAGAGAGTTTCTAATCATCTTCTTTACATATTTGATTTCAGCTTCATGTCGAGTTAGCCAATCCATGTTAACTATTACGTCAAAACTTCTTAACTTTACTGGTCGTAGGTCAATAAGGAAAGGTTAATCGTTCAGAATAATAGGACAATTCCGAACAATTTAGTTAACCATTAGGGATTTATCGTTAGCGATTCTACAGTATAGGGTTCTATAGTTTCACTAATCGGTATCTTTCCAAATGGTAGGAGGTTAACAGGAACTAACTTCTATCGGCGACCGTAAAAATATCACTGAAGCATATTGATTTAAAACTACAACATACTTAATACCACCTTTGGATCATGACGTGCTTTATTCGAATTACTCACAAAAGCACGGCTCCTTGCTTGATCAGAGGTTGATGCTTGTCATGAGGTTCGTCTTCCAACGACACCTTGGTTCAACTTTGGGCAATTTCTCTTGAAACGTTCTGTACTGCCACATTCATAGCAAGTACAACTGTTTGGCATAATTTGATTTCTTTGGATGGATTGTTATTGAAGCTGTTGGGTTCGGAGTGGTTGTACACGAATGGGTTGGGGTTGCCGGTTCACATGGTTTCAATTGGTTCTACAATTGGGGCATTACGTCCATCTTTACCACACCTGTGGCCTACTATCACTCGACATTCTTCTTCCTGCCGATAACCATATTTTCCACATTTAGGGAAGGACCCTTCATGCGGTTCATGTTTTCACACCAGAACTAGTCTTAGTATAATTCTGGGTTGTAGGACATACCTACTTATTCAAAAGCCTATCTTGCACTATACCTTTATCATTTCTCTTCTTTAACACTCGACGTCTCACCTAATGTCCTTCCATTCCGCTTCCCATAGAGTCAAATATATCAATGCTGGCTTGTGACACAACCCTTCCAAAGGTTGTATATTTTACAGGATTGACTATACTCCTTATCGATGGAGTTAGTCCCCAATATAGCGCTCACTTTGCTTAGTTTCAGGAGTAATTTGCCATGTTACCAGACATGACAATTCCTTCAAACGATTAGCGTGTTCTAAGTGATCAGCACACAACATTTCTATCTTCCATAGCTCAGTTTCCAATCTCTGAACTTAATTACTCGAATAAAAGTGCTCTAGCCCAAGAATTTTAAATTCCGACCATATCATCTGAGTAATAATTTTCTAACTATAATTTTGTACCATCGTGTTCCATCACGATACAACATAATCTACCAACATATCTATAGCATATTTCACTACACAATGTTCTAGACTCTTACCAATATCCTTAACCATTTCGATCTTTTCTATCCACTCGCTAATCTATTCCTCCCTTTACCATCAGTAAACTATTAATAATGTCCTTAACACAACCAACAAACATATCCTTCATACCGGATCTAAATCATTATGACTACTATTCATGTTTAGTTTATAACTAATACTTGTAGTCATAATAGTATTCGGTGGGACATTATCACTCTTAGTAATAACACTAAGAATTGAAATATTCATATTCATGTGATTGCTCGATCTATAATTCTGCGATCACATTTGCATCAACACTAGAGGTGATCTGTGATACGACATTCGGTATCATCATCTGCTATCTTTGAGCAATCAACTGAATCATATCAATCTCCATCATTGGAGTTACTCTTTTTATGTCATTCTGCCGTACCCATCCCATACGCAGTAATCAATACAAATCTCACCGTATAACTCGTTACCAGCTCAATCATAACAGCAGGTACACATACACACCAAATATTATCATACATATTACACATACCAGTATCTAGTATACATGTCCCACAAATATAATAACATATGGACTTAACCTGACGTCGGTTAACGTTTAAATATGTTCCCTAACCCTTGTCACCAACTGACATATAGATCTTTCTCAACAAAGATTAATGTTTAATATGCTTGATTTCAATATCCTTCTGCATGTCAGCATAACCGATACATGCTCACCGTGAGCACCAAATGATTACGTATCACTGAGTTATAATATCCGTGTCTATTTGTATATCCGGCATACACGGTATACCACCTACGAACGAACAACCAACTATGCTATAATGATTCCAACACCTCTTTGTGTATGGGTAATCATTCTATTCGAGTATACCTGGGTATAGGCATCTAACGGATGTAAGGATAACATAGGGAGTTGCAAGGTTCAAGGTAATCGCGCAACCCATGTTGCCTTTAAAATATTATCAATTACTATTATGGGAAACTCCATCACTTGCTCAGTCAATGTCCTCAGGCGTTCTAGGTTCGCTAAAATCGGTTGGAGGTGGTATGTCTCATATGTTTGAGAGTGAGAAATACACGTATATATCTCCATATATTATTTTTTTTTTCTGCTCATTTATTATCAAATTTATTATTATTATTATTATTATTATTATTATTATTATTATTATTTTACCTTAATGGAATAAGAATGGGTTCAGGTACAGGTCCGTCCATACGTGAGGGTCGGCGTTTCGGGTGAACATAGGGGGTTATTAAGATATACGGTACCTGTATTGGTAGGGTAAGGGATTTATTAATTTCGGTTGGGAGTGACGGTTACTAGATATTTCTGGTTAATGTCAAACGGGAGATCTAACTTGGTACTATCATAACTATGGCCCGATAAGTCAGACTTATCATCAACCGATGCTCTAGAAATTTCAGCATCCTCGGTACTTTTTATTATTTCATCCCCCGGTTCCTTATCCGGGTCCTATTTCTCAATACATGTACCCACAAGATATGTATATATATATATATACACATTAGCACGTATAAATAATATTATATACTTTACACATATGTTGCCATTTTTAACTATTAATGTACCCAGTGGCTTCCCCTGAATTCTCTCGTGCAGACAAGTCTGTTATTATGTTCCGGACCATAATAACTCACTTGTCCGACCGAGTTCATCCCGATACTCGTCACCATATATTATTAGTTGATATTCAGAACCTATAATACTTGAGCTACTGGTTATATTTTAGGTATCTTTTAAAGACATCCTAATTCTTTATAACCAATGGCTCTGATACCTAGTTCTGTAACACCCCGTAACCGCAGCGGAAACGTAAACGGGATGCAACAGACACCTCTGATATCAACCACATTGTTTATAAAGAAATCTGAATACATTAATATACTTCAAATTACATTATCTCATATTTCATGACCGTCTAGGTGATACACACATCATACAATACGATACATAATTCTATTTAATATAATGTATCATAACACCTCGCACACAAATCTTACACACATCAAGCACTTAGAACGTAAGCAATCACTTCATCTTAATCGTACCTGAAAAGCATGTGAGAAAAACGGGTCAACTACGAATAGTTGGTGAGTTTCACAATTTGAGTAAACCATGATAAATCAATATCATAATATAATATTATCGATGTAATTATGCTGAGCCCATAAGTGAAACCTCTGACTATCCACACACAACCCCGTGCCATACTCCGCCCACGGACCTGCCCCAAACCGCTATGCCTAACATTACATAGCAAAATAAATAACAACAAAATAGACATGTGCAACTGGCTGGGAAACATCAGCAAATCCATGCCGGACCAGTGGGGTTTGTCAGACCAATAGTACTATTCACACTCTACCGGCTTTAAGCTAATCACTCGTGTTGCGGGGCCTTACAATGTTAGCAACTCAGACAATTACCATCTTAGTACATTTCCGTACGATTCCCGTACAATAAAATATATATAAATCCACGCAAATCCAAGCGTTCAGTATATACTTAAACATTTCAATAGTAACATGCTTTCCGCCCCGAGAAAATATTTAAAAACAATTCAGAAAAAGGGGCTCGTGAAACTCACCTTATCGCAAGCAAGTAGGTAACAGAGTACGCAGCTACTAATCCGGATCTGTAATACGATCCCTAAGTTCGTTACTATACAATCACTATTAATATAACTTTAACCGTGTTAACCGGTACATCTGGGGACACTGTTAACCCAGTACTGTACCCGTTCTGGGGGCAATGTTAACCCAGAAACACTTCTCCTGACTCAGATTATGATATCATTTAGAGTTTTGTAGTCAAAATTACTATTAGTTCGTTTTCCCCGTTTTGCGTGCCTAGCACGGTTATCCGTTTTTACGTTTCAAAAATGAGTTTGGTCATACACGACCCGAAAATAGTTGTTGAATGATAATTTAATTAAAGTCGTGAAATTAGAGCTCGATTTAGACGCCCCAATTGGCCGCGGGACCCGTTTCCGTCTTTAATGTACCGGAAACTGTTAAATCGAATAAAATTACCCAAATCATCCGAATTATTTTCGGATGATTTATTTTTACTTGTTTAACTCAGTTATATGAAAATAGTCCATTTTTAGGGTTTTTATACACCGGTCAGCTCATTTAGGCGAACTTTACCGGTTTACGCGTTTTAAACTTTAAAAGTTTGTTTTTACATAAATAATTATCCGTTTAATCTCGGATCTTGAAATTGTGCAAAAATCACTTTTTGACAGTGGGGAATTTAATAAAAATATTTCCAGAATTAATTTTTATATTTACAATTTATTTATCTATTTTTAAACACCATTTAAACACTAAATATGTCGTAAATACCAAACGACCTTAGAAAAATCCCAAATTTTTCCTGGATCACCCCTGCCATCCACATGGTCCCCTGTAATTTTTCCAGAACCAAAATCGTTTTTTTACATGCCATTTTCACTTAAACCGAGCTAGAAAACCCTAGAACTCGTTTAACCGAAAAGCCTACTCTTAGACTTCTCCAACGGACCCAAAATTTTGTGTGTGACTTTTACATGTTATAAAAAGCTTATCTGGAATTTTCCAGAATTTTTCATGATATTTAACTATTTTTCACCATTTTTAGCCAAAACCGAGCATTAAATTCACCAAATATTCATCCTTTGTCCAAAAATCACCAAAACACTCATAACCGAACATAAACCGAATATACCTTTTGTTTTCCGCCACTACAAGCTACAAACTCGTCTTTCCGCCTTATCTACCACTAAATACAGTACCTACAACCAACATACCACAATACCAAGCAAGTTACACTCACCATCAAGCCTCTTACACTTTAGTTTCGGTTATTGTTTCAAAACTAAAGTTCAAACCGTAAAAATTCGTTTTTGGTTCGTTTAACTCCTTTCTTGGACCAAGATCCCTTGTATATGCCGTATGCATCACTTGATCATGCAAGAATCGGTTTCATCTCGGGTTTTCACCCTTTTTCACTTGAAACCTCATTTTCTTGCAAATGAACTCAAGAAAAGAAGATGAACACGTACATAATTCGATTTTTACCTCGGTTTTCTTGCTAAAATTTTGGATCTTTAGATCATAGAATGGAGAGAGTTGAAGATCATGGAGATGTTTGTTTTTAATAAAAAAGTAACAAAGTAAGGGGTGTTACCCCCTTATCCGATCGGACCAAAGAGGAGGGTGGGGTGGGACCCACTTCTCCATTTTTAGCCATTCATTTGGATTTCTGAAATCTGGATAATGTTTTGGATAATCTGGTTCAGTTCGTTTTTTCGGTTAAATGTTTAATTCGGCTTAAAACGAGGCTAAAACGGTCGTTTTCGGCTTAAAAAATGAAATTTGTATAAAACCGATTTAAAAACTTTAAAAACTTAAACCATGGCATTTATTATCTTAGAACATCATATTATTAATAATTGCGCATCTTTTTCGGCTTGATCGATCGTCTCTTGCTCGGTTTGGTATTAAAGGTTTCGTTTAACGTACCGACGTACCATTAAATCAAAAATTCTCTTATGTGCTTTAATTCACTTATCCCGAAGATTTAATACTTCGTAAAGATCACTAAATATCATATATCTCGTCTATAATGTAATCCTCGATTCGTTCGGGTTTCAACAACCGTTAATCGGTTGATCGTATTTCCAATACGATTAACTGTATAATCGAGTATAATCCGTACTGTGAATCATACATACTCGTATCAACACATCATAATTCATATATTCATTATTAAATAACACATAAATAGTATATACCGGCTAGGGTATACCTGATTTTGTCGGAATCGTTACAAACAGGACCTTCATATTTCTCTTCATAGTTTACAAGTGACCTCTTGTCACAAGTCATGTGCCTAGAACAATCACTATCCATATACCATATGTCATTCAATGGGGTGGCCTGATTCTGCACAAAGAGAAATTTGATTAGTTAAGTGATGAGGTGCAAGTTTCATCAACTTGCAACTTATCAGTGTCAATTTCAGTGGCAGCCTGGGAAGTGAGTGTTATAGGTTCAGAATCTGCATGAATGATTTCCAGATTATCAGAATGATCAGTTTCATATCCACATTCTCTTGGTGTTTTTAAAAGTGAAACTGAACATTGAGGCTCAACTGAGTCAGTGACATTCTCTTTCAAGACATAGTTCTTTGTTTCTGAGTAGTCTCCTGCATCAGCCACAGCTTTAATTTTAGTTTCTGTTTTAGGTTTCCAAGTGAAACCTTGTGGTTCATATCCATGTTTCATCAGGAACTTCTCATCACCAGTAAGTTCATTTGATTTCATTCTCTGATAAGTATCTTTTCTTCTTGTCTTTTCACTGTTTGATGATCCTTGAGAGTCATCAGACTTAACTGATTGAATGTCTTGATTAATCTTCAATGACAGATTTTTCTTCTTTGTCATCTTCTTGTGCTTCTGTGGTGACTTACTTCTTTCTACAAACTCAGTCACTTGTTTCTTTTCTTTGATTTCATCATTATCTTCATTACTTGCCTTCTTTCCACACAGATTTCCTTTTCCCAAATACATTTCATACTTCTCTTTGTATAGAACAAAGTCTTGACCATACATTTTTCCATCAGGTACATGAAATGGTTTGAGTTTGCATCAAGTTGACCGCCAGACTGGAGCTTCATAACATGTTGACGAAGACTTCCGAACTGAGGGTTCAGTCAGTACAAGAGACTACTTTGTCTCCTCGGAAGAAGAATAGCCCCGCTCTCTAGCCGACTGATCCCGTTGATCAAACTGGGAGTCCCCTATCGGTTGACTGGGCTTCCCTAGTGTCATCATCGACCCGCTCCTGCACATCTCATCCTTAGTGAATAAAAAGGGGTGCTTGTGCTTCTTAAGTAGCATTTACTTACCTTCTTCATCGAAGGCAATCTCGATCTCCGAAAGCCTTTTCCTTCCCCCGCCGCATCTCCCTCCCTTCGTCAAGCCTTTCCTTTAATGGTTGGGGGAAGCATTCCCTTATCTGAACTTGGCGGGCATTCTTTCCAGCCTGACTCAAATAGGAGGTGGGTTTGTTTGGTTTGAACATAGGCTCAAACATGATTTGAAGGGTCCTAGCTACGCCATGCGTTCAATAAAAAATCTGGAAAGGAAAGCTGCAGGGATGACAAAAAGAGAGCGCTTTCCTGCACTGAAAAAAAAGGACCTAAGAGAAGAGCGTCTTCTCTTAGCTTTCTTCCTCCCGCGCCCCGCCGCCGCCCGGCCCGCGTTAGAGGGGAAGAAAAATGGAGAGAGAAAAAGCAGATGGATTCTATCCCCTATATCGAACACTCATTCCTATCTATTGATAGAAAGATCTTCGTCAAATACCGGACTTTTCCTTTCTTTTTATTTTCTTTTTTCTAATTCCTCATATCCAAGGCAGCTTATCACAAGCACCCCGCCCCATACAACTTGTTGGGGGGGCCGTTCGCCTTTTGAATCAAACAAAGTAAGTAGTAGGGGCTTCATAGCAACTTTCATTCAAAAGGAAAGCGAAGAACCCACTTTTAGTCAATAAGAGCCCTACTTCCCTCGAAAAACCTCATCACTGAAATTCAAGCGCAAACCCATTTCTTAGTCACCGGGCTGAGCGCACCTTTGGTACTTCAGTAGGGCGAGCTCTTTGATAGTGACTTCTTTCGGGGCGACGAAAGGCTACTTCAATATAGAAAACAGCCGGAAACTCGAGAGGGTCGCCTTTGGGAGCGTTCTCCGGTAACCATCACGACAACATAAAAAGGAAGGAGTGAGGCTGACTGAATCCAATCCATAAACACGGAAACGAAACTAAGTTCGTTCCCTTTCGTCAAGTAGGTAAAGTAGGCATACGAACCACTTTAGCTTTGCCTTAGACTCTATTGGAACAAAGCAAAGAAGGAGGCGGAATGGATAAAGGAAAGGGACAAGGGCGGTCTTGCTTGGCGCGAAGGGTCTTGCAGTCAAGCTCCCTTCTGCCTGACATGAATCTGTGTGGTGACCATATTCATCACATTTTTTGCACCAAACCTTGCCTTTGAAAACTTCATGTTCTTTTGGTTTCTTGAATCTTTCACTTGGCTTAGGTGTATTGACTCCTAGAGTCTTCTGATTTTTCAAACTATCAAAGTCAATTGAAAAAGGAACAAATTCCTCAATCTTGATGTCTTGTCTTTCAACATTGCTTTTGACATAGACAATTTCTTCATAATCATAGGTTCTTTATCACTGCTTTCTCTAACCCTTGACTGTCTTTTCTCATATTCTTCCATTGTCTCCACTTCTTCAACATCCAACACTTCATGACTAGAAAAGATTGGATAAACTGGGATAAAGTTTTCTGTATCAGTCTTTTCAAAACAGTCTTGCTTGGTGGTCTGACTGCTTTGTAGTTTATCTTCCTCCTTTCACAGATGTCAAAAGAGACATGTTCCCTTTTAATGTTATCATTTTGCTTCTTTGGTTTTGGTGGGACTGGTGGATACTTTGGAAGCTTGTCAACAGATTCAGGTTTTTTATACTTTCTTCCTTTTTCAGCAGCTTGAATTTCCTTTTCATTGATTTGATCACTCAAATCACTCAGATCATCTTGATCCAACTCATCTGAATCAAAGTCATCCTCAGAGACTTGAACTCCAATTGACTTTTCCATTTTCTCTTCTTTCTTAATCACAAACTCTCCATCTTCATTCACTTCTACCTTTCTGTATAAATCAACAATTTCTTCCCTGTCTTGAATGACATCTCTGAATTGTTGTAAGTATGCTTCCCTTTTCTCTTTGTCGACCTTTGGCATAAAGTTGTTGTTGAATGGGGGTGGAACTGTTTTATACTTGTCTTGGTCTTTCACTTGATTCAGTATTCCACAAATGTTTCCAGTTGAGACCAAATTCTTAAGAAATTCAGTTTCAACCTTTAATCTTGTGTTTTGCACCTTTTCTTCAATCAACAATTTTTTTAAACCATCAATCTCACGATGTATCTTGTTTGAGATCTATAAATGATCATGTAATCATCTTCAAGGCTCTTAATCTTTTCATCACTTATCATCTCACTTGCCTCATACTCATTTATGATACTTTGTTTTCTGAAACACTCAACTTCCAGCTTGCCTACTTTTGTTTTCAGTTCACTAATAAGTTCATTCAAGTCAATTGTAGGAGCAGAGTGTACCTTAGAGAGTCTATGGCCATGAATGCCAAATTAGCTCTTCTGATATCATCTGCTATATCTTCCTCATGGTTACTCCAGTCAAAGCTACCCTCATGCTGAGTTGTTACTGCCACATTGCCTTGATTTCTTGGTTGATTTTGGTTTGCAGGAATGTTGTTAGTTGCAGGGTTTTGAACAGCTTGATTCTGAGTGTTGTTCATTGAATACACTTGATTTTGATGCATACCCTGCTGGTTGTTCATCTGAGGCTGATATTGGATGTTAAAATTGGGATTGAAGTTGTTGTTTGGATGGAAGTTGTTCAAGTTGTTGTTGTTGGGATTGAATCCTTGGTTATTGTTGAAGTTCTGCTGGTTGTTGTTTCTTTGCACATTCTGCTGGTACTGTTGTTGGTTTCTTAGCTGTTGGAACTGATTGACTTGAAAGTTCCTTGGCATATTGCACTCTCTTGCAAAGTGACCAGGCTGTTGACAGTGTTGGGTTTTAACAAGATTATCAAAGTGATAAAATCCCTATTTTACCTAAAACGCAGCGGATATAAAAGTTTTAAATCTTGTTAACATGATATGTATAAAACCAATTTTAAACATGCAAAACCCAAACCCGGATCCAAATACGAATTACACACTATCAAATACATGCATGTCACTATAAGTCCATGCATGTTACTACTACCTTTCAATATGACAAAACCGGGTGAAAGAGATGATGATTGAAAGGTAAGAACTTGAATATGGAAGCTCCTCAAGCTAGCATACCCCAAGCTTCAACAACACACCACTTCTAGCTAGGATTTGCACTTGATATTTTCTTCTTCTTTTCTTATGTTGGATGAAAATACCCAAGAGAGGAAGAGAGAAAAGTTTACTTGGAAATTATGTGTGTTATGAAAGAATGAAAGAGAAAGACTTGGTTTTATTTAAAGGCATCTTTCTCTCCACCAATAATAACCATTGCATGTCTCCACTCAAACATATAATAATATTACATTTGAAAGAGTTATTATCTTTTTCTTTTATAAAACATTAAACACATATATATAAATATATATATATATATATATATATATATATATATATATCCATACATATATACTTTTATAAGTTTATAACTTATAACTTATAAAACCTATTATATGTTAAGAGACATGCTTGGTTATTATTATTCACATATTGTTATTTAACCAACTTAAATAACACTATGTAATGTTCTTTCATAAAACATAAATCATCCATATGATTTGTTTATTACACAAGTACATTTTATTTAGAAACCCCTTTCCAAATAACTCAAGTGTTAATATTCATTTGTTATGATCACATCATATATGAACGAATATTATCGGTGTTTGTCTAGCTTGTTATTGGGTATGACCCGACTTGGATCATAACGTACTAGCCACATCAATTTAATATGTCTCTTGGGCAGACCGAGTCCAACAATCTCCCACTTGCACAAGATACATAGAAGATTGATGCAAGTAGCAAATACCGCCTAACTACGGTTTACTACCCCTAATACGTATGACGAAGTGCCATTCAATAACATCATCCCTTTCAAGTCCCATACTTGAAAATGATTTAGGTGAAACTATCATTTATCCTTTTGCCACAAATGTCATGTTAAATCCAGAGACACAGAGTGATCATTCTCTGTTGATTTAACTTGTCAGGCCTTAGACATTTAACTCTCAATGAATAAGAGGGACAAATCCCATATTGACTACATACGTCTCTCACTATCACCTTGTACTATACTTGAGCTTAGCCCTATGTACTGACATATTTCAGAGCAGCGAAGAACTAAGTCAAAGCATAATAGTCGATGAATATCAAGACCCAATATGTATCTCAGGTCGGAGGACACTATGAAGTTCGCCTTTACTCAAATTTACTTATGATCACAAATCCCAAGGATTCCGTGCAGTAAAATTGAGAGCGGGTCAGTCCAATATTTATCCCATAAATATCTATGAACCTTGGCAGCAACCCTTTGCTATATTCATACCTCATGAATATCTACCAATCCAAGTTCATAATAGTCTTACTTTCACATTTGTTCCCACAAATATGAACGACTATGGACGTTTAGAATAATTCAAATTATTCACGGATTTAAACATACTAAAATGGAACATAACTCAAGAACATGACCATAACCAAAACCATATGATTGAGTTAAAATAAAATTGTTCCAATATCCAAATACAAATTTTGATCAAATCCAATCACTAGAATATCGAAGTCCTAAGGCGCAAGTATGACTCTCATGCTTCGGCCTTTCAAGGAGTTTCGTGAGTGGGTCCGCAATGTTTTGATCAGTGTGAACTTTGCGAATACATATCTTTCCCTTTTCAACTTCATCCCTTATGTAGTTGAATCTCCGCTCAATGTGCCTAGTCTTTTGATGTGCGCAGGGTTCCTTGATTTGAGCAATCGCACCCTTGTTGTCACAAAAGATCTCTAGACGGTCCTGAATGGTACGAACCACTCCTAGATTGGCAATGAACATTCTAATCCATGCAGCTTCTTGAGCTGCCAGGGAGGCGGCGATGTATTCAGATTCAGTGGTGGATAAAGCTACCACGTTTTGTTTTGCACTCTTCCATGAGACAGCACCACCATTGAGAACGAAAACGTATCCCGATTGTGATCGAGAATCATCTCGATCAGTTTGGAAACTCGCATCAGTGTAACCCTTTACAACGAGTTCCTCCTCACCAGAGCCATATATTAGAAACATATCCTTAGTCCTTCTAAGGTATTTCAATATGCTCTTAACAGCCATCCAATGGCTAGTTCCCGGATTTTGTTGGTATCGACTTGTCATGCTCAAGGCGCATGACACATCCGGTCTAGTGCAAATCATGGCATACATGATGGATCCTATAGCAGATGCATATGGGATGTAACACCCCGCAACCGCACCGGAAACGTAAACGGGATGCGACAGACTCGTCTGATATCAACCACATTGTTTATAAAGAAAACTGAATACATTAATATACTTCAAATTACATTATCTTGTATTTCATTATCGTCTAGGTGATACACACATCATACAATACGATACACAATTCTATATGTTATAATGTATCCTAACATCCTGCACGCAAATCTTACACACATCAAGCACTTAGCACGTAAGCAATCACTTCATCTTAATTGTACCTGAAAAGCATGTGAGAAAACGGGTCAACTACGAATAGTTGGTGAGTTTCACAATTCGAGTAAACCTTGATAAATCATTATCAAAATATAATATTATCTGGGGACACTGTTAACCCAGTACTGTACTCATTCTGGGGGCAACGTTAACCCAGAAACACTTCCAAAGACATCTGGGGACACAGTTAACCCAGTAACACTTCCAAAGACATCTGGGGACACAGTTAACCCAGTAACACTTCCAAAGACATCTGGGGACACTGTTAACCCAGTACTGTACCCATTCCGTACGATCCCCGTACAATCAAATATTTATAAATACACGCAAATCCATGCGTTCAGTATGTGCTTAAACATTTTATTAGTAACATGCTTCCGCCCCGGGAAAATATTTGAAAACAATTCAGAAAAAGGGGCTCGTGAAACTCACCTTAGCACATGCAAGCAGGTAACAACAATCATTATCAGTTAACACGTCCAATCTGTAATATGATCCCTACGATCGTTACTATACAATCATTATTAATATAACTTTAACCGCGTTAACCGGTACATCTGGGGACACTGTTAACCCAGTACTGTACCCGTTCCGGGGGCAATGTTAACCCAGAACACTTCTCCGGACTCAGATTGTGATTTCGTTTAGAGTTCAATGGTCAAAATCATTATTAATCGCTTTTCTCGTTTTGCGTGCCTAGCACGGTTATCCGTTTTTACGTTTCAAAAATAGGTTTGGTCACACACGACCCGAAAATAGTTGTTGACTGATAATTTAGTTAGAGTTGTGAAATTTGAGCTCGGTTTAGACGCCCCGATTGGCCGCGAGACCCGTTTCCGTGTTTAGTGCACCGGAAACTGTTAAATCGGACAAAATTTACTCAAATCATCCGAATTATTTTCGGATGATTTATTTTTACTTGTTTAACTCATTTATATGAAAATAGTTCATTTTTAGGGTTTTTATACACCAGTCAGCTCGCTTAAGCGAACCCACACTTACTTCACCGCTTTACGCGTTTTAACTTTAAAAGTTTGATAATTAGCACAAATAATTATCCGTTTAATCTCGGATCTTGAAATTTTGCACCAATCACTTTTTGACAGTGGGGAATTTTATAAAAATATTTCCAGAATTAATTCTTATATTTAAAATTTATTTATCTATTTTTTAACACCATTTAAACACTAAATATGTCGTAAATACCAAACGATCTTAGAAAAATCCCAAATTTTTCCTGGACGTCCCCTGCCATCCACATAGTCCCCTGTAATTTTTCCAGAACCAAAATCTTCCTTTACATGCCATTTTTATTAAAACCGAGCTAGAACACCCTAGAACTCGTTTAAACCGAAAAGTCTACTTAGACTTCTCCAACGGAACTAAAATTTTGTGTGTGACTTATACATGATATAAAAAGCTTGTCTGCAATTTTCCAGAATTTTTCATGATATTTAACTATTTTTCACATTTTTTACCAAAACCGAGCATTAAATTCACCAAATATTCATCCTTTATCCAAAAATTACCAAAAATTCACAGAACTCATATTTTCATATGTTTAACACCTCTGTAAAATTTCATGACCTAACTCCAAAGCATCAACAATCTGTCCAAATTTCCCAAAACCGAACATAACCGAATATACCTTTCGTTTTCCGCCACTACAAGCTACAAACTCGTCTTTCCGCCTTATCTACCACTAAACACAGAACCTACAACCAACATACCACAATACCAAGCAAGTTACACTCACGATCAAGCCTCTTACACTATAGTTTCGGTTATTGATTTAAAAACAAAGATTTAACCGTAAAAATTCGTTTTTGGTTCGTTTAACTCCTTTCTTGGACCAAGATCCCTTGTATAACCCGTATACATCACTTGATCATGCAAGAATCGGTTTTCATCTTTGAAACCTCATTTTCTTGCAAACAAACTCAAGAAACGAAGATGGAAACGTAAATAACTCGACTTTTTACCTCGGTTTTCTTGATAAAATCTCGGTTTTTATGATCTTGATGTGGAGAGGATTGAAGTTCATAGAGATTTTTGTTGTAAAAAAGAAATGAAAGGGCTAGGGGAGATCCCCCATTTCCGATCGGAGTTAGTAGAGGGGTGGGGTGGGACCCACCTCTCCAATATTAGCCACATATTTGGATTCTCGTAATCCGGATAATGTTTTGGATAATCTGGTTCAGTTCGTTTTTCGGTTAAATGTCTAATTCGGCTTAAAACGAGGCTAAAACGGTCGTTTTTCGGCTTAAAAATGAAATTTATATAAAACCGATTTAAAAACTTTAAAAACTTAAATCATGACATTTATTAACTTAAAACATCATATCATTAATTATCGCGCATCTTTTTCGGCTTGATCGATCATCTCTTACTCGGTTTGGTATTAAAGGTTTCGTTTAACACACCGACGTACTATTAAATCGAAATCCTTTTTCTGTGCTTTAATCCACTTATCCCGAAGCTTTAATACTTCGTAACATCACTAAAGATATCAGATAAT